>NC_047667.1:65414630-65720344 GCF_011762505.2 Arvicanthis niloticus
ACAATCACACACGTGTACACACATACACACTCTCACACATGCATACACACACACACTCAATACACAGACACATATACACACTCACAACATGCATACATATACAAGCACACCCTTTCTCACACACATACTCTCTGACACACACACACACACACACACACACACACACACACACACACAGCCATGCACACATCCAGCAGAACTACACAGGAGTGTTGTATTGCAAGCTATGTTAGGTTGGTTCCTGTATGTTTGTGATGCTTAATTTTATGAGCCAACTTGACAGGGTCTTGAATTGTCCAGATATTGGGTATAAGGATATTTTTAAATGAACATAACAATTCTGTATTAATTTTTAAGATTATATTTTTTGTGCGAATGCCATTAGAATTTTGATGGGAATTGCATTGAATCTGCAGGTCACTTTGGATGATGTGGTTGTTTAAACAATATGAATTCTTCCAACCCATGAACCCTAGCTGTCTTGCTATTGATTTGTGTGGAAGGTGATGTCTTTTTGATGCTCTGTTCAAATAGTGGGCTGCTCTCCTGATGATGTTTTGCTTGGCTTCAAGTTTTGTCTCCATTTGCTGAGTTGACAAATAGGACACCCTAGAGTCACAAATAGTCACCTAAAGTCATGGCTTTGGGTATGATGAGAGCACCTGTGTTGTTACCTCCGAGCTGCCCTCTTATTTGGCGAATATGGCTGCCAAGAGGGCTGAAGAGCCCTTATCTGACTGAGTAGTGCTGCTGTCATTGAAGCTTGCCCACACTAGGATTTATCTTTGCTTTTCTTTTTTAGATTCTGACTTCCCAAGCTTGCCTGTTCTATGGCAGACAGGTGTCTAGACTCTCCTGAGTTACTCGGGGAAATGGATCTTTTTGGGTTCGAGTTAGACAGTCCTAGTTAGGTTTCTATTGTGATAAACACTGTACTGTCTGGAGTTATCACAGAGAAAGGAGCCCCCCTTGAGGCAATGCCTTCATGGGATCCAGTTGTAAGACATTTTCTCAGTTAGTGATCAAGGGGGGAGGGTACTGTGGGTGGTACCATTCCTAGGCTAGTAGTCTTGGGTTCTATAAGAAAGCAGGCTGAGCAAGCCAGGGGAAACAAGCCAGTAAGCAGCACCCCTCCATGACCTCTGCATCAGCTCAAGCCTCCAGATTCCTGCCCTGAGTGAGTTCCTGTCCTAATTTACTTTGGTGATGAACAGCAGTGTGGAAGTGTAAGCTGAATAAATTCTTTCCTCCCCAACTTGCTTCTTGGTCATGATGTTTTGTGTGTGTGTGTGTGTGTGTGTGTGTGTGTGTGTAAGAATACAAACTCTGACGAAGACAAACACCATGACCAAAAGTAGCTTGGGGAGAAAAGGATTAATTCTGCCTCTCAGGTTACAGCCCATAATTAAAGAGGAGTGGGGGCAGGAACCTGGAGGCAGGAACCTAGAGGCAGCAGAGGCCGTGGGCACTGCTTGCTGGCTTGCTACCACATCTTGTTCTTCTACCCTTTTTCTGCAACCTCGGACCTCCTTCTTAGGAACAGCACCGCCCACAGTAAATAATCATTAATCAAGAAAGTGCCCCACAGATTTGCTTACAGGCCAGTTGGATTGAGGCGTTTTCTCAGTTAAGGTTCCCCCTTCCTAGATATGTCTAGGTTTGTGTTGATTTGACCAACGTTAACCAGTTCACCAGCCACTTTTTCATTCTCTCCATGATCAGATTCACGTAGAAGCAAATGACACTTCACCCAAATGCGGGTCCTGTTTTCCTGTCTGTCAAGTCTCTAGATGATCAGGACCTGTTGGGACCAAGTTTATCCTTGATTAACTTGTGTTCTGTTTGCTTGGGTTAAACAGCACTCAGTCCCCGAGCCCCAACTTAGATACACCTCTCTTTTTCTCTCTGTCTCTTTGTCCTTTTCATAGTCTGTTGCCCCACCTGTGTTTTGTATACCCTTCTCTTCATTTCCCCATTCCCACAACTAGCCTTTCTACTCACCCACAGTATTTACCTGTCTCTTCTACCCTAGTTGACCCTCATCTTGGTCAGTCTGACACATAGGCCTTGTCTGTAGGACCCGCTATGATGACCATTCCCTTATATAAATCCATCAGCCATGGGGAAGACGGTGACTTCTGTGTAATCCCCAATTCCAGGAGAACTGAGGCAGGCTCAGGAGTATGTCACCCTGAATGGAATTAAACAGGCGGCCAGGGCACAACCCTTCCCTTCTTATCTCTTGTATGTCACCCCATCTGTCCCTTCTGTGAGTGTGTGGAGGTAGGAGGAACATTCTGGAAACACCACAGTATTCTAAGAAGAAATGATGGTTTTCAAGCAAGGCGGGAGACTAAGCATGGAGGAGGCAGATGGAGAAGCTATCCTCTGGGGAAGGAGCATCTCCCGCCCTCGTCCTGAGACTGCCTTGTGCCATAACATGAGAGCAGAGGTGGTCTGCTGAGTCACTCATATTTAGAGTTTCAGAGGCAGATCAATCACAGGATGGTTTAACTTTAGCACTCCTATAGCGTACAGGAGACCATGTGATATAATGATGAAAAGCGTGGGTTTTGAAGTCACATAGGCCTGATTTTCAGCTCCAACTTCACTTGGATTTAACTGTTTACTGGGTACCTGTTGCCTGAGTCCTCAGTTCTGCCTGGCCTCCCCTTGGGGGGCAGTGGGTAGAAGGCACAGAATCAATGACTCAGACTCTGGGATCACGTGAGAATGTGGCAGCAAGCTTGTTTATTAGTTCTCGGGAAGTGCCCTTTATACCCTCCACCCAAGTCCCATTGGCCCCGAGCAAGCATGCCCTCCAAGTTCCTGAGTGGTTGTCCTTGTCTGTGTCACCAGTCTCTAGACTGTCAGGCAGGCTTCAGTTTGGCCCTCATGTGGAGGCTGCCTCTGTGGCTGTGGCCCCACTCGCTATTTACTGACATTTATGTGGAAGCAGCCACCGCCCTGGTACAAGGCCTTTCTGTTCCCCTTAAAGGCATCTAGAGAGACTCAGTTTTTCCATGAACCAGAAGATAAAACTATGATGCTTCATCAGTAATATCCCTCCACGAAGGTTGTTAAAGGGTTAAAAAAAAATCACGTCTCACAGTAACATCTCACAGTAACAACGTCTCACAGTAACGCATGACTCAGAGCGAATATCAGTCAAGGACATCTGTCCTCAGTGGTATCAGAACACCATTGGTATAGGCTCCCTTCATTCTTAACGATGCGTGGCAAATCATGAGATTGTGTGAGCACGCCCTAACACACCGTTCTGGGCAGTGCTCTTCACCTTATTATTTACAGTTAGAATTAAAAAAGAATATGTGTGTTAGGAATGGTGGAAGCGGGAGAGGAAGTGATGTCATGATTGTTGGGAGCTTTGTGCTGG
Source organism: Arvicanthis niloticus (assembly GCF_011762505.2). NCBI lineage: Eukaryota > Metazoa > Chordata > Mammalia > Rodentia > Muridae > Arvicanthis > Arvicanthis niloticus. The sequence continues at coordinate 65,418,028 of NC_047667.1, forward strand.
TATGAGAGCTTTCTTCCTTCCTCTCCAAGTCCTCTGGTGGAGAAGACTCTAGACCTTCTGCATGTGTGGTAAGGGTATGTGTGGGCGTGTGACTGTGGAGGGGCACCCGCTTCTTGGCAGTTACAGTCTCCTGCAGCATGTCTCAGTTACTGTCCTGCTGTTATGACAAAACACCACGACCAAGCCACTTCTAGATTATTTAACTGGGGACTTACAGTTTCAAAAGGTTAGTTCATAAACAACATGGCGGTAGCTGAGAACTCACATCTGAACAAGTTGGACAGAGAGAGAGAGACAGAGAGAGAGAGAGAGAGAGAGAGAGAGAGAGAGAGAGAGAGAGAGAAAGAGAGAGGGAGGGAACATGAGAATATTAAACTAGGGAGCTAGCCTAGTGTTGGCGTTTGAAACTTCAAACCCCACCCCCAGTGACACACTTCTTCTAACAAGGCCACACCTCCTAATCCTCCCCGAACAGCTTCACTAAACACCATATATATGAGCCTGTGGGGGCATTTCCATTCAAACCGGCACACAGGATTTTAGAGGAGAGGTGCATTTGGGCCCTTTAATTCTGTTTGCGTAGGTGTGTGGGTGTTCATGTATAGTGTGGGTGCTTTGTTGACTGCAGTGTATGCCAGGCTGTCTGATCCAGGGATTCTCCTGCCTCTGACCTCTCACCACCCATGTGCTGGGATTACAGACAAGCACTGCTGTACCCTGGGTTTTAGGGGTCTGAGCTCCAGTCATTTTGCCAGAACAGCAAGTGATTAATTTTATGAGCCACCTCCCCCGGCCTTTCTCTTTACTATTATTCTGACAGGGCCTTCTGAAGCTAAAGCTGGTCTTCAATGTGTTAATGGCCACGAGTGTTGAGCTCCCAATCCTCCTGCCTTGGCCTTCTAAGTGCAGGCTCACAGGTGCACACTGCCACAAAACAAAACTTCTGCCTTCTGTTTTGGGGACAGGGTCTTGCTGTATAGCCCTGGCTGTCCTTTTATGGCAATCTTTTGCTAGGCTGTCAGGCACATGTTACCTTCTTTCCTCCTTCTCTAGCTAGCTGCCACATGTCCATATGTCTTGGCAGTTCCTTATGTTCAGGGTCTATGTCTTACAGTCCCATTGCCCCACAATCTTGCCTTGTACTTGGTACTTAAAGGACATTTAAGAGGCACTTATGTAAGTGGGTGAGACAGAAGGAGGATCTGGTTGTAAGTGTTCATTAGAAACTAATCTTTGAAAATGGTAGGTATACACCTTCACTTAAAAATAGATCAAACTAGGGTCATCAGTATGGCTTGGTGGCTAAAAGTGCTTGTCATACAAGCCTGGTGGCCTGAGTTTGACCCCCCCAAAATCCATGTTAAGGTAGAAGGACCAAACAGACCCTATAACATTGTTTTCTGACCTCCAACCTCTTCTGCCCCATGGCATGAGTGCCCACACACATCATGCCCACACACATTATGCATACACACATCATGCCTATATACATCATGCTCATACATGCCATGCCAACACACACTATGCCTATGCACACACACACCAACACACACACATCACCACACACACCATGCTCACACACATCCCACACACATCATGCCACCTATGTCATGCACACACACAATCATGCACACACACATCATGCATATACACACATACCATGCACACACACACCATGCATATACACACATACCATGCACACACACACACACACACATCATGCACACAACAACAGTAATAATGGAATTAATAGAGATAACAATAAATACACCAAGCTGTTCTCAAGGAAGATGACTTTCCCTCTCTCTCCTCTGAATGGCCTTGGCTCAGCACGGCTCCTGTCTTCCTTGCCTTATGGTAAAACACCCTCTTTTTTTTCTTTTGTGAAATGTAATAATCTTTACAAACCTGCCAAGTCAAGAAATAAACTCATCCATGCGGGGCAGAGCGGAGCAGTCTGTCTGACTCCATGAAGACAGAAAGACTGGCCACCTACACTGTGAGTGATTTATGAACACTGTCCTAGGGACTGAGGATGCTCAGCTGGTAAAGTGCCTGCTGCATACACAAGGACCTTCATGTTGACCTACACCTCCCTGTGAATGGCTGTATGCAGTGCTGTGCGCCTGTATCTCCAGTACTGGGGTGGGCAGGAATGGGTGGATCCCCAGAGCTTATTGGCCGGCCAGCCCAGCAGAGTCAGTAAATTTCATGTTTAGTGAGAGATCATATTTCAAAAATCAGATGGAGGTCAGTCAAGGAATATACCTATCATCAAGCTCTACATGCACACCTACACAAATGCACACATACACACATGCACATATACACACATGTATATATACACACATGCACACACGCATGCATGCACACATGCACATATACACACATGCACATATACACACATGCACATATACACACATGCATATATGCATGCACGCACACATAAACACATGCACACATACACACATGTACACATATACACATGCACACATACACACATGTACATATACACACATGCACATATACACATATACACACATGCACACACACATAAACACATGCACACACACATGTACATATACACACATGCACACATGTATGCATGCACACATACACACGTGCATACACACAAATGCATGCATGTACACACATGCACACATACATGCATACACATGCACACATACATACACATATGCACATTAGTGCATACAGCCACACAAACAGGTACTTACATAATGCACTTGCTTTGTATTATTGATGTGCTTTCAGTGAGATGGAAAATTAGGATTTCACAGTGTTTTACAGGAACTCACTGATGTACACGTAAGTGTAGAAATGCTATTCCAGTACAAATTAACTTCCCAGTTAGAAAGGCCATTATTTCACTATGTGCACACACACATGATATGTATACTCTCCAGTTTATAACAGGGAAGAGTATGTATGTATTTCTTTAGGGGTGTAGTGATTGGAAATATGTGCAGGACAGAGCTAGGCTAAAATAATGGTCACATTGAAGACTCAGATTTTTATCTGCTCAGTTTAAATTACTGCGATTAAAAGGGGAGACTTGATTTCCTGAGAATAAGAGGTCTTGACAGCTTTTAATTTTCAAAATGCTAGAACCATGAGAACACTACTAAGCCAGTGTGACCCTGGTTCCTGAGTCAGAGGGAGGCTGGCTGCTGGTGTGCCCCTCTGTGGCTGCAAGATTTCAAAGTCTGAAGAAGCTCTGTGGTGAACCTCTAACTGCTCTCTGCAGCAGTCGCAGGACGAGGGTCTGGTCACTGTCCTCATGAGGTTTTCCCTTGTGTGTCCTGTGAGGCAATGTTCTATCCGCTCACTTCCTTTGCTTTCATAGCAAGGCCTTGTAGAATGACCAGGGCTAGTCAGGGTCAGAGAAGCCAATTTGTGTCTTTTGGCCAAGAGAATGATAAGGCTGAGGTACAGTTCAGAGCCTAGAGGAATCTGCTCTTGGCTTTTCTCTGCTTTGTATTACAGGTGTGCTTCCAGAGGATGAAAAATCAGGGCTTGATTGTCTCAGAGGAACTCACCACCCTCCCACTCCCCAGGTTCCTGGGTTGGTGGCTAAGCATGCTTCCTTTCCTAGGACACAGTGAGCTTGGTTAGAATTTTCAATTCCAAAGCTTGGTTTCCCTCTTCCTCCTGAGGACAGGGTTCTGTCTGAGAGACTGTACTCTAAGCACTGGGACTGTCAAAGTTATACATGTTGACTAATGTCTTGCCTTACGTGCTTTTTTTTCTTTCTTTCTTTCTTTGACATAGACACTAATTTTGTGTTGGGGAATGCCCAGATTGTGGACTGGCCCATCGTGTACAGCAATGATGGATTCTGCAAGCTGTCTGGCTACCACCGGGCGGAAGTGATGCAGAAGAGCAGCGCCTGCAGGTACGCCGAGTGCTCCTCTAGGAGTGCTCCTCTAGGAGTGCCGGAGTGGGAGGATTGCCCCAGTCTGACTCTTGGTGTCTTGTGAGTTTTTATGGCAACAAGTCCTATAGCGTGTGCATGTGCTGGCAAAACCAATGGAAATGCAGAACACAGTTCCTGCAGCTGACAGACCAGCAGTCAGTAAGCCGGGGAACGGAAAACAGAAAATCTGTATGATGTGAGCTCCAAAGTTTATGAAATCTAGGTAGAACTTAATGTCAGAGTTAGATTAAACATGTTAAAATTAAATAATTAAACCAAGACAGTCATGTAGCTCAGGTGGGCCTCAAACTTGCCAGGTAGCCAAAGATGACCCTGAGCTTCTGATGCACCTGCCTCAGATTCCCAAATGCTGAGATTACAGGTATATGCCAGCACGCCCCATTTATGCAGCTCTGGGATCTGAACCCAGGGCCTTGTGCATGTTAGGCAGGACCTCTACCAACTGAGTTATGTCCCAGTGTAAAATTTTAAAACGTTATGAACATTTTATAGAGAGTAATTACAAGATAGGGTCTCATTTATAGAGCCTCCCCTCAGCCAGAATTCTTCAGAGGCACAGCTGTGGAGGTTACCCCAGTACACTTGGGCCTGGGTGCTGGGCTGGTTGGACCCTACCAGGCATTCCTCTGCAGCCATGGCTGGACCTTGGCTCAGCACAGCCTCTGGATGTCCAGACCCCATCTTCTGTGGTGTGTGCGTGAAATGGAACTATCATCTAAATTAAGAAGCAAACGCATCGTGGACTGCGTAGGTGCACCACACTGCTGTGCACCACACTGCTGTGTGTCTCGTGTCAGATCGGCCTCATCACCAACCGCTGGCAAACAATGTTAAATGTTTGGACAACATTTGAATTTTGTTAAGCTCCAGGTTGTTGAGCCTGACAAGTGGACAATTCCAGACTTTTCTTACTGCTTACGGATTTAGAAATTGTGTTTCTAATGCACAGGAGTCTCTCGCATTCTCACCATGTGCTGTTTCCCACTGAATATCTTTCCGTCTCCATCTACAGATTCACAACCGTCAAGTCCCAAGACTTCACTTCATTTTTTGGCCTGACCAGAGCAAGCATTTCCTCCCTTTTCTTATTGGCTCTACTCATCTCTAGGACAACAGATACATCCCCTTGATGAGTTTGCCATCTTCTCTTTTATACAATTCTAAGCAACTGATTCAGCTGTAACTCCTGAACTCTCCCATCCCATCTGTGCCAGCTGGATTCCTGATAGCTTGAGCCTTCTGTTTTCCTTATTTCATGCATTGCAGATGTTTGCATTCTAATATCCAGGTAAAGGTAATGTTCACCTCCAAGCTACAGCTTGGAGAAGTCCATGAGCCTAATGCGAATGGGTATAACCCTATACTCCACCTGTGGGGACTCAGATGTGGAGTCTCTGTTTGCCTGTAAGGAGGCTGCAGCTGTGGGTGCCAGCACTTTCCTCAAATGAAGGCCGCTGGTGTAAAAAATGACTCAGCAAGAGAGAAAAAGAGAGAGAGAGAGGAGACAAGTCATCTTGTTCCCAGGCTGGGATGATTTAGTCTTGATCTATTCTTCTTTATAGAGATATTTCCAAGCACCATTTTCTGTTTTCCTGGTTCTAGGTTTTAAGTACAGCCTCAAAGCCAAGTGCTGAGTGAGCTCTACAAGGACATCCACACAGTCAGTCACACTGCCCAGTAGCCAGAGGAACATAAAATGAGAAAATGATTTTAGAAAATTAGCAACTGGGATGCTTTCCTTACAAAGCTCCAGAACTGGGAAGCCTGGAGTGAGCCCTCTACTCTCTTCCAGCAGCCAGCCTGTATAATGCTTGACTGGATGTTTGGTCTAAGTCAGGAATTGCATTTGATAGTACATTTTTTTTTTTTTTGAGGTTCATTTCTTCTAAAAGCCTATGATTCTATGAGTCAAGTTTTTAAGGAAAAGCTAGAATAAATTCAGTGTTTAGCATTAGCTGATGGGAAATGCATGGTTTGGAGGACACACCCTCGGTTTCCATGGCTCGTGGGCAGAATCAATAGTGCTCTTGTTGCCTGAAGGCCTGGGGTCTGCAAGGGGTGTTTGCTGGGTCCTGGGTGGTATTAGAGAGCATGGCTTGTGTCCATCTCCTCCTGCACTTTGTTAGTGTCCCGTGCCCTGGTTCATCCTCCTTAGCTGAGGGTTTATTTTGCTCCTGGAAGGATTAGACTCAATCCAGAGCTCTGGGTCCTCTTTGTGGGATGGTTCTGGCCTCTTCTCTGCCTCTGCTGGGAAGCAAAGTGCCCTGACTCTCCTGAGATTTTTCTCTGATCTTTTACATCCTGTGTATTTACTTCCTTAGGCTGCCTTTTTCCAAAATTGAGCAGCAGGAAGATGTATTATTAAAGGCTATAGGACTTGATTCTCTGTCTTTTAGACTGAGTGCTGTTGGTTTTCGGGAGGCAGGAAAAAGCTGTGCAGACAGCAGCAGAACCTGCCCTTCCTTAGCTGCCGCCTCGTGCTGGAGCATCCAGGTGTATCCCCTCTCTTGTTTTGTATTTTTTTCTCTCTCCTTCTCTCTCTCCCTCTTTTTTTCTCTCTCCTTCCTTCTCCCTTCCTCTGGTTCAGATTTAGCCAGTCATCTTTCTCAGAAGACTCCGGAGTTGTGTTCTGTTTCTAAGATATAATCTGACTTTATTTCTCCCTGGCTTAAGACCCTCCCATGCCCTCCAGTTGGTTACAGGCTAAGATGTCATTTACCTTCGTGGCAGAGATTGCTAGTCTCTTCTGATATCTTTGTGTTATCTATTGTAACATTTCCCTTCCCTGTCTGGAGTTCAGTCACATGGGGCTGATGCATACCCAGGTTTTGCAATGACCTCTGACCTTTGTCAGTGGCACAGGGACTTGCCCGACATGCACTCTTCCTTCCCTGCTTCTCCAGCTCTGAGGTCTTATTTGTCTTTGCTTCCCAGAAGCCAAGCAGAGTGCCGGCCTTGGCGTACTGTGGCACTCCTTCTTCTAGATCTACCGATTTCTCATGTGTGTCAGTGATTAGGGGCTTCGTCTTTAGGGGAAGAAATGGGAAAACGGAGGCTTTTAAAAAATGAAAAACAGTTAAATCAATGAGTCTTCTTAAATTCAATTTATGTTTTCATTGTGTGCTCATGTAGGTTTATATGTGCATGTGTTCGTGTGTGTCCACATATGAGTGTATGTGTATTCATGTATGTGCATGTATTCACGTGTGTATGGGTGTCCAGTGCTGGGTGTGGAACATATTTAATATACGCTGGTAGACGAGTACACACTTGATTTGCTTATGAGGTTTCTGGTTGACTTTCAGTTTTATGTATGGAGAGCTGACCGACAAGGACACGGTCGAAAAGGTTCGCCAGACCTTTGAGAACTACGAGATGAATTCCTTTGAAATTCTGATGTACAAGAAGAACAGTGAGTATCTGAGACTCAGAGCCGGCTTTCATGTGCATAGAGGGTGAGGTGTTGCCTCCACCTCTGTGGCTATTTGGTTTGTCTTCTTTCCCCTCGTCCAGTTACTGGAAGCCATTGTGTGTTACTAACCAATTAAGACTTTTATCTGTTTTTCTCTCAAGAGGTAGTGGTTTTCCTCTTGGTTCATTTATGAATTGCTCCTGGAAGGCACCAGGGGAGAGGGAGAGAAGCCCTGTCCTTTTTGGCTTTGGCTCTACCCCCCATAGCTCCTAGCACAGTGAGAGACTCCTACAGGTGCCCAGCTAAGAGTCTGTGAGTAAGATTCTCATGATGACCCAAGGAAACAGTATTATTAACTACATGGCATCATGTATTCGCATTGGTCTTGGCCACAATTACTTCCACTAGGCACACAATGAAGCCCATAGCCATGCCCAAGTATAGACCTTGTCTTTCTGTTAGGTGGCTTCCTGCTGAACAGAGGGAAGCTGTCCTAAGAAGTGAGAAAGGCAGAGTACATGGTCACAATAAGATTCCTCCATTTGTTGGGGTCAGGGATGGTTGTGTTACAGTTCAAACCTAGAGCTTCCAGTGTGCTGGATAGGCGTTCTGTCAACTAAGCTGCATCTTCAGGCCCCTGGTTCTGTTTTAAAAAATGACTTTGCTTATTAATAATTCTGTTCTTTGATTGAAGAAGACACCTGATGTTAACATCTGGTCTGTCTCCATACCCATGTACACCTGCACTCATGCATGCACATGATGTAAACACACACACACACACACACACACACATGCATATCACACACACAGCCAATGAAGAATATTGCTTTTTTTTAAAAAGTAGGATTGATTGAAAGGTTGTTGGTTTAACATTTCTGGAGCGGCCCAGATGCGGCATGAGGGTGTGTGCCTGTTGGGTGGTGTCCTGGGCTCAGTGATTGACAGTTTGCTCAGGAAAGCATGTACTGAGTTCATCTCAAGAAGCTAGAACTCCAAGGGGACTGTTCCCGTCTGGCTGGAAAGCCAAGGCGACTGTTTGCTTGGTGGTTGGTGGTTATACAGGTGTTGACTTGAGAGCTGCTCTCTGGCCAGGAGCAAGTTCCACAGCACCGTTTCTGTAGTTTATTGCCGGAACGGGTGCTCAACCCTGGCTCATCAGTAGGTCTGCTATCCACCCCACTCATAGCTATAGGAGAAATGAAGTGAAGGGCTGTGAGGAGCTCTTTGCTGTTGCCTCACTAGGGTGGTATACAGCTCCAAGCCACAGCTCTGACCAGGAGCACGCCCACAGCAGCCTTCTCATAGAGAAGGCATGCATTGCACATATGCCCTGAGCTAATAGAGTAAGGTCTGGTTTCCCACACCAGAGCCTTCATGTACCAAACAGTGTGATTTGCCCCTATGGCATGGAACACTAATTGGTAGGTGTATCACCTAAAGAATGCCTTGCTTTTGTGTTTTGCTTCAGAGTTTTAAAGCGTCATTAGACTATGCACCCAGCTTGCCCAAATTCAACTACACTTTTGGGACAAAAGGGAGAGAGAAAGTAGTTAAATTGCTAAGTGATTTCACTTTTCGTTTCTTCCAGTGGGCACTGGCCCCAGAGAGAGTAGAGATGAAAGTGGGGACCCCCTGCTCTCTGAGGCTGAGGCCCTGTATGGTGAGTCTCTCACCAGCAAGTGATTCATGTATCAGGAGATTTGAGCTTTAGGAAGGCAGGAGTTTTCCATGAAAGCTGACTGGTTTAGCTGGTTGCCTACTACAGGATCCACATCTCTCCCCACCCCAGAGGTTGTGGTAGGGATATACCTCCAGCCATGGAGGAACAGGTGACATTGACAGTCTCTGAAGTAGCACTCTGATGATGGCTCTACTGTGAGGCTGTTGTAGCAGCTCTGATGGAACAGCTCTTCCCTGTGCCACATCTGATTTTCTCTTCTAGCCTTTAGCAGATAAACTTGACACAGGTCTGCACTGTTTTAAAATGGTTGGTTCTCTCAGCCTCCCAAGTGGCCATGGATTTAATTCAAATTCTTCACCCCACATCATATGGTGCTAGGGCCTTATGCCCAGTGTTTGTTCCCTGGCCATTCCTTCTAGTTGAAATATGAGCACACAGTGTGGTTATGGCGTGCATTTGCGCAGGCTATACTCTGCATGGGGACCAGGGGTGACCAGCGTGTGCTTTGCTTGCACAGCTCTCTGTGCACTGACTTTGTATCTGTGCTGGAAAGGGACATTTCTTATTTGCACCAAGCCATCAGTGGGCCAACAGAGCTGTGTATGGGGCCAACAGAGCTGTTCACAGGGACCAACAGAACCGTGTACAGGGCCAGCAGAGCCATGTGCAGGGTCAGCAGACCCGTGGCCAGGCTAATCTCACACAAAACACACAAGGCACAGACTGGGGATTCAATAGCAGTAATGCTGATTTCCACCTAGAAACCTGACTTCTACCTCCCAACCGCTTCCTGCTTCCAAATTTTACCCTCTCCTTTAGGTTTGGTTTGTTGAGTCTGGGAATTATATAGTTTTTTGTTTGTTTGTTTGTTTGTTTGTTTGTTGTTTTGTTTGTTTGTTGTTTGGATTCTATACTTATTTCAATTGCTTTTTATTGCCAACTCTATCAGGCACTGGCTTGCTGCAAGGACAAAAGGACAGATGCCAAGTCTGTCTGTACAGCATCCACAGTATAGCCATAGGTGGGTCTCTTAACCCTGATTCAGGAGGTCTGGGAAGGAACTCTTGCTAACAGCCCTGAAGGGTAGATTCGAGTTAGGCAAGGAACACAGCTGGTGCAATGCAGGCAGAGCGGGCAGCGGAGGAGAGAGCTCCCTGGGGGCTTAAGAGACACAGCAATGCTTCTCCGACTTTTGCCTGTGCAGGAACTCACCTGTGACTAGAAAGGTGTATGTCTGTGCATTGAGTCTGGGGAAGGTGTGAAGCTTGTTGTCAGCTGTTGTTTGTATGACTGGGTCACACAGTACTTACTCAGTAGCCAGGATCAGAAGAAGCTCAGGAAGACTAACTTCCACACCTGTGAGGTGTGTCTTTCATAGCTGTATTCCTAGTACCTGTTGCAGAACCTCACACAGCGTAAGGTGCTCCCCCAAAACTCATGGGATGGCAGCACATGACTGTAACCCCAGCACTTAGGATTACTTCAAGTCTAAGGCCAGCCTGGTCTGCCTCATGACTTCTAGCTTGGTCAGGGTCTTATGAGGCAGCCCCTCTCCCTCCACACTGCTCTTGCTAATTTGGCCTTGTGAGGTCCCATCTGAATGGCCCATTACTCTTTGCTTACAGAATTCTATGGCTTCTGAGCCTAAAGGCCCAAACATTTGCATGATCTCTCCTCAGACTAGATGCAAAGGTTTGTCAGTTTTTAGTACCAGTTTCCTGTATTAGTTTTTTACCTGTTGCTATGATCACACACCTGACCAGAAGATATTGAAGGGAAGAAAGGTTTATTCTGGCTTACAGTTTGAGAGTACCCAGTCTGTCACAGAAGGGAAGGCATGGTGGTACGTGGCTCCATGGTGGGTGATGTAGGAATGCAAAGCAGCTGGTCATACTTTGTCTGCTGCCAGAGAGCAGCGTGAAAGAGTTTCATAATTCCTCTACTGCTGGGTGGTTTGAATGTGGAATGTCCCTCACAGGCTCACAGGTTGGAACACTTGGTTCCCAGCTGGTGGAGCTCTTGGGAAGGTTCTGGAACCTTTGGGAGGTGGAACCTTGATATAGGAAGTGGTGGGTGTTGAGGTTTTATGGCCTCACCCCACTTCCTCTTTCTTTTCTGCTTGCTGACTGCCAGCCCAGTGTATCTGCTGCTGTGCCTCCCCTGCCATGATACACTGTGTGTGTCCTTTTAGACACTGTGAGCCCAAATCAGTTCTTCTTCTTTAAGTTGTTACTGTCGAAGTGTTTTGTCTCAGCAACAGGAAGAAAACTAACACACTGGGTGTTTATGCAGCTCTCAGCTTTTCTTACTGACCACAGCACTGAGCCAGGTGTGCTGATGGTCTCCTTATTCCCAGCACTCAGGAGGATTGAATTTGAGGCTAGCCTGAGCTCCATATTGAGACCCTGTCTTACAAAATCAAAACCAAACCAAACCAAACCAAAACCTAGGAAAACAACCCAAAACTAAGCTGCAGGGAATGAATGTCAGTGGGTGGCTATTCTGTTAACTCTGTTTCCTAGAGGTTGACAGTCGCTGGGTCAAAGACACTTTCCTGAGGCATTTGCTAGGTGGTGGCTTTCTACCATGCAGGCGATCTGCAGAGTGTGAGTGGCTGACTTACTGCACCTCATGAGATGGAGTCCTCTAATACTCTGATGCCCAAACTGTCAGACTGCACACAATAAAAGTTTTTGTCTATTAAGTGTTTAGCACCAGTGAGATTGAATTGTTTTCTTCCTATCTATTTAAAATCAGTTTTTAACATTATGTATGTTCAGACTCTAGGTCTCTCTATTCTATTTCTTACTAATAATTTTCTTCCTGGTATTTATAAGCCTTTTTATGTTTTTGAACATGTATGTGTGCACATGTGTGTGCATGGTTGCTTGTATAATGTGTATGGGTGTACATGTGTGTGCATGCAGGTCCACGCAGAGGCCAGAGGTTGATAATAGATGCCTTTCCTTGATCCCCACTTTGGTTTGCTGAGATCGTCTCCCACAGAAATAGGTGCTCACAGATGCTGGGCTCTGGGGATCTCCCATCTCTGTCTCATGAGCTTTATGTGGGTTCCTGGATCTGGACTCCAATCCTCATACTCACCCGGTGAGCTCCTTACCCATTGAGCCATCCATCCTCAGCTGTTTTGACAAGCTCCACAGACTGCTGTGACTTTTGTGTTTAGTCCCACTCTTCAGTGAGTTCTTATGGTGATCTTCTAATCAAAGGCACCAGCTTCCAATCCAGTCTTTTGGGGTGAGTAGCTAAAGGCTTCAGTGGTGTGATTTGGGGGTTTCATATGTTAGGAGATGGGTTATTTGGACACCTTCTGTCTGTTGGTTGGTTTGAAAGCCTGGTATTCTTAGATTCCCATTTGTGTATTTTATCGTGTTCCTGCATATACTCAGGAGGCTGTGTGGTTTTCCTGCAACAATAACAATTATGCTGAATGAGCCAATTCAGCAAATGTTTATGTGCTTACTCTTAAGCTGGCCTATTAGTTCTCTTCATTTTTCTAAACAAGAAAATCAAGAAACCTTACCTCTGAGTAGAAGCCATGCAACTCTGTCCAGGGTGTCACCCTCTCTTCTGACCCCCACACAGTGTGTGACTCCATGGTTTGAGGGTGGCTGGTGGCTGCATCTCTGGGAGCTTGAAGCAGCTGTACAGTTAAGAGATGCCCAGGGAATTGTGTCCTGCAGCACTGCTGCTAGCCAGTGCTTGCAGAAGGAGCTGCTGGCCAGGTAGCTATTGACTGCGGGCAGCTTAGCCCTGGCCATAGTGGAGCTGACACACCTGTGTGAGAAATGTCTCCCGTTCTTAGGAGCAGTCCAGTGTGGAGAAAAATCTAATAGGTAAAACTGTTATACTTTCCCATTTTCCAAATGGCTCATCTTTTCTTTATTCTCCAAAAAGTTGCTGATGTGTTATGAATATCAATCTTAAATCAAACACACACTGAGAACTATTGTTGAAAGAGTTAAAAAAAATTTAAACCTTCCACAGATGGAGCCAAGAGTGCAGATCAGCTTGTTCTGTGCTCTGGGTCCTAGGAAACTAGCTATCCACAAGACAAAATAAATAAGATAAGAGTTCAGAGCTGGGAGTTCAAGACAGCGTGACCAAGCGCTATGGGTACCAGGAACTAAAAACTGACCATAAGATAGATATAGGGTTTGAGCTGAGAGTTCAAGTTAGCGTGCCTGTGCACCCTGGATACCAGGAACTTGGCTGACCACAAGATAGATGGCTGATTACATATAGGCTCTTAGAAAATAGCCTGTTCCTTGTACTCTGTCACAAACTGAATAATGGGCTGGGACTTTCCACAGGTGCTCTCCAATAGCCCTCCCTTACTCTCCCTGGGTTGTGGTTCCCCCCTGAGTTGTGGTTTTGGGCTTTAAATTCTCTCTGTCTCCAAAGCCCCAGGGTCAGACCCCACTGGCCCTGCATGGGTCATGGATTTTGACCTCAGTATACTGATTAAAATATGCCTCTTGCTGATTATATCAAGTTCAGTGTCTTACAGTTAATGGGTGGCCATGAATTCCTGAGGCTTGGGTGAGGTCCTCCATTTGTGGGGGCCTTACATTGCCATTATTAAAATTATTATTATTATTTTAATATCTCTTGAGCACATAGAATTTTATTGTGTTAGAAGATAGTTTCTTTTAATTATGGCTTACTTTCCCTTTTCCTTGTTTTAATTGGATATTTTATTTATTTATAATACAGATGTCATCCCCTTTCCCTATTTCACCTCTCTAGAACCCCTATCCTATACCCCCTCTTCCTTTATGCTTTTATACCATTTTGATTATGAAAGACCCCCGAGAGGGGAGAAGTCTCGGGATATCACAGCTACCCAATAACTCACAAGACACCGATCTTAATGCAATCAGCAAGAGGTTTATTTCGGGATCAGCCAGCTGAGGTCAAGACTCATAACCCATGCAGGGGCAGAGGAGTGTTGACTCCAAGTGCAGAATATGAGGGGTATTTAAAGGAAAAAACCCACAAAACCAGGGGTGTTAGGGGGAAACCAAGGAAGAATATCATAAAAATAGTGGAAAGTCCCAACCCAGTATTCAGTCAGTCATGTGGGGAACACCCTGTACATGCTTTTCTCAGGAATTTAATCTTGCTTTCTACTCTGTGGTTAGCCAGTTCTTAGAACCTAGAGCTCGTGAACCGGCTGACCTGCATTCTTGGTTCTGCCTCTTTAGGGTCAGCTAAGTTCCTGGAACATAGCCATTTATCTGCTAGGGGTCTTAGGCTCCATTCTACCGGCTAGGGGTCTCAAAAAGTTTCTATTCCTTTCAAACATACTTACAAAGTTGCCCTCTGACTTCTACATACATCCTGTGGCACACAGTTGCCCACATACACGTACATTCACATACATAATAAAGTGAAATTGCAAAAGGAACAAACCTATATAACTCTAGATTCACATTTAGTTCTTACAATTACATGCATGTATTAAGGTCAGTTCTAGGTTGAGGGTCTAGCAATACAATAGATGCAAATAGTCCCGGAACAAGCAATACAATAAACACAAATAGTCAAAGAAAAAGCAAAACATCGAACCCAAGTATTTTTCATATTTAGGGACTTAAAAAATCACCAACAACATATACAATTGAAAACAATTTAGAGACAGGGTCTCACTATGTAACTCCAGAGGGGACTGAATCTCTGTAGACCAGGCTGACCTCAAATTTACAGAGATCTGCCTACTTCTGTCTCCAGAGTGCTAGGTTTAAGGGTATGCTCCACTACTTCTGGCAGATGGGATTTTTTTTTTTTTTATGTCAGTGTTTTTCTTCATGTTTCTGACTTTTATAGAAAGACTAGGGAACTCATTTCCTTACCCAAGTAGTAAAAGCACTCTCAATTTCCTGTTCTGCCATCCAAATAGCTGTGTTGAAATATTCTTTAGAATATTAAGCAATTTGAAATATATTTTTATATATTATGTGAGGTGAGCATTTAAACTTATTTTATCCATTGCTCATTCAGTTGTCATAGTATTTGTATTAGTCAGGGTTCTGTAGAGTCACAGAACTTATGGGTAGTCTCTATATAGTAAGGGAATGTGTTGGTGACTTACAGTCTGTATTCCAACTCCCTAACAATGGTCAGCAGCAGCTGTGAATGGAAGTCCAAGGATCTAGCAGTTTCTCAGTCCCACAAGGCAAGCAGGCAAAGAAGAGTGAGCCTTCCTTCTTCCAATGTCCTTATGTAGGTCTCCAGCAGAAGGTGTGGTCCAGATTAAAGGTGTGTACCAACACACCTGGATCTGGGACTTGCCGTAGTCTCCAGGGATTAGAGACGAAGTACTACCTTGCCTGGGCCTAAGCTTTTCATAGTCACTATGCCTCAAGATCAGAATCACAGGTGAGCCTTCTAATTCTGGATTGTAGTTCATTCCAGATATAGACAAGTTGACAACCAGGAATAGCCACCACAGTATTGTTTATTAAATAGTTTACTTCTTTCTGATTTGAAATCCTCTTTTCTTCTTTTGTTGGTGTGTGTACTTGCTTGTGTGTGCACTTGCTTGTGTGTGCACTTGCTTGTGTGTGCACTTGCTTGTGTGTGCACTTGCATGTGCGTGAGTATGAATTCATGTGTGTTCTTGTCTGTGTGTGTATCTGTGTTCACATGTGTGAGTGTGAATGCAGGTGTATATGCACGTGTGTGGAGTCCAGAGGACAATCTCAGTGTTTGTTCGTAGGAGTCATCAGCTTGTATTGTGAGACAGGTCTCTCATTGGCCTAGAGCTTTCTGAGCAGGCTCCTGTCTCTGCTTCCCCAGTGCTCAGATTACATGTGTGACCCAATATGGCCAACTTCTTTATATGGGTTATGGAGACTGAACTCAGAGGCTCACACTTGTATAGGTTTGTCATCTGAGCTGTCTCTGAAGCCCTGCCCGTTTCTTTACACAACAAACCCTCACATCTATGTGTTTATTTTTGTCATCTTGTGCTTCTTAGCACATTTGCTGTGTGAGTTGGATGCAGAACCTTTCACTCAAGGTTTGCATACTTAACGACAGGGTTAGAGTTACAGTTGCTATTCCACCTCAGGTGTAAACTGAGGTGTAAACTCTAGCTTGTTAGAGCCTGGCTCATTGCAAGTACTCAGTAAAGGATGACCTTCCTTTCCTTTCCCTTCCCTTCCCTTCCCTTCCCTTCCCTTCCCTTCCCTCCCCTCCCCTCCCCTCCCTTCCCTCCCCTTCCTCTCCCTTTCTTTCCCTTTCTCTTCCTTCTTCCTCCCCTCCCCTGCCCCTTCACTGCCTTTCCCCTCTCTCTCCCCTGCCTTTCTCTTCCTCTCTCCTCCCCTTCCCTTCCTTTTTTTCTTGCCTGCCTGCCTGCCTGCCTTCCTTCCTTCCTTCCTTCCTTCCTTCCTTCCTTCCTCCCACTCTTCCTCCTTCTCTTCTTCCTCTTCCCCCTCCTTGTCCTCTTCTTCCTCTTCTTCTTCCTCTTCCTCCATCTCCTTCTCTTTCTTCTTTTCTTTTTTTGAGACAGGGTTTTCTGTAAGCCCTGGATGTCCTGGAACTCACTATATAGACATGTAGACTAGGCTGGCCTCAAACTCAGAGATCTGCTTGCCCCTGCCTCCCAAGTCCTGGGATTAAAGGCATGTGCTACCACCAGCCCACGATGATGATGTTTTCATAATTGTTTGTCTTGCAAACAGTCCTGCCGATGCTTAATTATTATAGTGGGTAGTCCTTGTCATTGTCTCCCTCCCCCAAGGCCATGCTTACACCTTTATTTTTCTGTTTGAGTCAAATTCCAATTTATTAAGCTCTCAGGAAAAGCATGCAAAGCCCCCACCGTGGTGATTCTGACTGAAATTGCATTGTATTTATACAGTAAGCAGGAGGTCTAACATCTTACTGAGCTGTACTATCTCATCTGCGAACACTGTCACTCTCCAAATATTTAGGTTTTGTTTTATGCTCTTTAATTATGTGGAGGGCTAGGCGTTGGTTTTTCTAGCTCTCCCCTTGCTATGGTTATGATACACCCTCTCCCCTCAGAACAGGGTGAGTTTCCTCAAATACTCTGAGATATATTTTCTTTTAAGTCACTCAAACCTCCCCGGGAATTTCAACTGTTAGAAGAAAAATTGAAAAGGAAGAAGGAAAGGGAAATGGCAGCTTTAAACACCATGTCTTACATGTGTTTATTTTGACTTAATCTTAGGGCAGTCATCCCTGTTTTAAAGTGGGTAATTGCTGTGCAGAGGAGCTAAGTTGCTATGACCAGGGTCATGGTAAAGAGAGAAAGGGCTTAACCCTGGGCCTTGGGAGGCCACACCCCGAGGCTGTCTTCCATTTCTATATTTAACATTCATCTTAGTGAAGGTTAGCCCCAGACCCAACAGTCTGTTCCTGCAGAGGCTACTGTTCCTAAGTCCCGTTTCTAGGCCCCGCATGATGTAGTTCTTCCCAGGAGCCACTCCGATTGGCTTGGTCTGTTCTGCTGCTGTTGAATGTGATCTGATGCACAGAGGTCAGGTTGTATAGCATACCCAGGAGGCCCAAAAAGCATGATGGAGGTCCAGATGTTTCTCATACATCCCAGCAGCAGCAGCACTATCAGATTCTGCCTTCCTGGGCTTACACATCTGTCTTCCTTAGCATAGGAACAAGACATCAAATGTTTGCTTGTCTCTGCACTGATATGCACTGGCTTGAATCATGGTAGAGTAGTCCTGCTGCAGTTCTGGGCTCTGAGACCTCTGCAGTCCATCTGATCTGGTTTCTGCCAGCAGGAAAATCAGCCCAAAAGCCAAAGGGTTCCTGACTCTCCTTAGGACCTCCAGAGAGAGAGAAGTGAGACTGGATGGTGGGGCTCCAGGCTCTAGAAGGTTCGCTTGCATTTGAAGCAACTCTTTCTTTCATCTGCTGAGAGCCAGTGTTGCACTAGAGGAAAATGCTTCACTGTGAGGAAGGAAGGACAGGGTTGGAATCTCTGGTCTGTGCTGGCAGAATCTGGTTATTTCTGGAACATTTCCAGACTTGAAAAGTTGATCCGTTCCACTTGCTTTCTTAGTGATAGTTTGGGATGAAGGCAGTCCCCAGTGTCTTGGAAGACACCGCCCTAGAACTGATGTCTTTGAAGCTCAGTCATCTGTCCTAGAGTATCCAGCCTGCCATCTTGCTGCACAGCTCAGTGATGACTACCTGGTATACAACATACCACTGGGATGGGCATACTTGGTAGTAACATAGGGAAAGTAGGTTGAGACTCCTATCTATACACTGGGCTATATCTATTTAAGAAAGAAGTCCCCAGTTGTTATGGTTTAGGGGGTTGGGGAGGGAAGTTCCCTGTCCATCATCAGAACCAACTGAGATATAGGAATCCAGATGTAGAAATGAAAATGTCGCTACTATGACTGAGAAAGCGGATTCTGGAAGTGCAGATTGTATCTGTGGGAAAGGTTTCAGCTATGCAGTGGTACACAGGCTTATCCACCCATCACAGGTAGCACCAGAGAATCATAGGCCTCTCCTCCCACCAGCCATCGCCCTATCCTTTTGAAGACCCCCAAACTCGGGAGACCTTTCCTCAAGTCTCAGGAAATCACGACCACCCAAAAACCACAAGAAACCATACCTGGATGCAATCAGCAGAGGTTTATTGGGGAGTTGGCTAGCCAAGGTCAAAACTGCTTGTCCACGCAGGAACAGAATTTTGACAAAAAGCCAGCAAGCTGAGGGTTGTTTTTTTTATTTTATTTTATTTTATTTTATTTATTTTTTTTAATAGCATGGGGTGGGTAAAGGAAGGAATTTTCGTGCGGTTACACATGATTGGTTGCATTTTTGTGCGGTTACACGTGATTAGTTGTTTTACAAATTTTGAACATAACACTGGGAAAACCTCAAAGGGGGAGGGGGTAACCAAGAACAGTGGAACATTTCAGAGGTACTCACCCTAAATAATTAGAGTCATGTGAAAATCACTCTGCACACTCATTCCTCTCAAAAATGTAGTTCTACCATGTCATTACCAACTATTTCAGGTTAACTATTTTCACTACTTCCAGCTATAGCCCCACCTAGATGGCTTGCAACTTTCTCTGTGGTCAGAAATGTGTCTTCCTGCCTCTTGGGCTTTTCCCACCCACAGGTGGGGTCTACTCCCTGAGGCTTGAGGAATGTAATCCAGTAAGTGTCCTCTGATTCAGGGATAATGTCCTCCACCTGGAATGTGTCCGGGGTAGTGAAAATCTGACATTCAGTTCCACTTTCTGGAACTTACATTCTTTTGCTCAGGTCTAGGGTAAAGAAAAAGCCTATATATCTATATCTATATCTATATCTATATCTATATCTATATCTATCTTTATAATTTTTCACTCTACACTTTCTGTTCCTCCTACCATTTATAAAGCGGAGAGCAGAATGGAGAAGACTCAGTGTCTTCTAAATTACCAATCTACAAGGAAAGGCCTTGGGGTTACATGACAGAAATCCCTCCAGGGGAAGCTGCACACCAGGAAATGGCGGCTTCTGCCTCCTTACCAGTCCTGGGGATCACCTTGGAATGAACTCCAAGGGAATGTGAACTTTTGATGCCAGCTCTCTAGGCAGACACGGGGCAATCAGAGTGATGTGTATTTATTTAATCAGGGGCATTTGTTTCTAGAATGACAGCTGGGTGGAGAGGGGCACACGGCTTACACAGCTGGCTTTGTTGAAATGTGAGGAATTCATGGTGAGCTTGCACTGTGGAAAAGTGGCAAAGGCTCCCCAACATGATGGATGTGGGGCTCTCAAGATCTCAGTCATGGGTTTCATAAACATTGGCAGTTGGATAGATGGTGCAACCCTACTGAATGTGCTGGAGACAGGGGCCCAGCTGGTTTAGCAGTACAGATGAGGCTCGGAGGACCAGACTGAAGCCTGCAGGAAGCTGGGCTAGGAGGATGGAGAGGGGAGGCTCCTAGTCTCCACATAGGTATGGCTCCTCCCATCTGGTATGACATTAGCTTGATAAAGTAGTCCTGATTTCCATTTGAAAAAAGCATGGAGTTTTCTTTGGAGGAAAAGAAGTGTTTGTCTTATGTTGCCAACTAGAATATGGCCAGGTGTGGCTTGGTGCTGTCTTGCTGGCCTCAATACAGAAGAGTTCGTATCCCAAGGGTTCTGCAAAGACCCCTGAAGATCCTGTTACAAAAAGCTTTTAAAAACAGAGGAGATACTTCCAAGGTCCTATTTTGTTGTGATTTTGAAATACTATTCTTTTTGTACTATGAATTTCTTTCAAAATGTAATTTTCTTAGGGTGGCATTATAATCTATCAGCTTTCTCAGAGCACTCGGAATCTGGCAGCTAAAATTATGCGAAGGGGAAGCTGAACATTCACCATGGATATGTATTTCAGTAACCAAGATGTAAGAAGGACATATTTTCATTTGCTCGTTTTCTGAGTGCTTATACATGTTAGGTGTTTCCATACTTACATACATGTTATATATGTTAGCAGTGTCCATACTTATATACAAGTGAGTGGCATAGGGGAGTGACTAACTCTAATATCTGTCTGTCCAGAGACAAGACCCTGAGATTGTGTTCATTGTCTGCCCTGTTTATAAAAACTATGTGAAATGCTGAGCACAGGGCCTGGAGCACAGGGAGCTGTCAGGCTTCCATCCACGTGGCGAAATAGTTATGGAGTTTATTTTGAAAATGTTGCTGTTCTAATTTCATTTCTGTTGCTGTGCTACAATATTCTGATAGAAAGCCCGGGGAATGGGGCTCATTTCTGCATATAATTCCAGGTTACTTCTATGGCTGTGGGGAAGTTGAGGCAGGAACTTCAAACACCTGGAACATCACACCCACAGGGAAGAGCAGAGAGAAACTCAATCGTGCCGAGCTGGGTTTCCCACTCAAACAGTCCAGGACCCTTTGCTCAGGTGCCACTCATGGCAGAGTAGGAAACATCAATTAATATAATTAAGACAATCCCCATAGAGGTGCCCACAGACCAACTCAGAGTAGACACTCTCTCACTGAGACTCTCCTCTGAGGGGGGTTCTGGGTCATGTCAAGTTCTCAGATGTAACTATCACAGTTGTAAAACAGAACACAGAATATCTCAAATATGAAAAAACGGGGCAGCTGCTTACAGAGCTCTTTTGTGGCAGATGCTTCTTCAGGAAGTAGCACATAAGAATGCGCATGCTGTAACTTTGTGTCTCCTTTATGTTTGAAGCAAGGATAGCTTGTTACTTCTTGGTGAGATGTCCTATACAAAAAGAAAGGCAGTTACTTGCTTTTACTAATTATTGTTACTTTGGGGAGCCAAAGAAAGACCATGCAGGCATTTGCAGGGTGGGGTCCTCACTAAGAAGTCAGTAGAAGGGGCGTGGCTCACTGCCTTCTGTGGAGGACGATGATGGGGAGAACAGGTTCACACCCAGGATGGGCATTCCTTCAAACCTCGATGTGCTACCTCAGGCTCTAATATGACCACGATTGAGCATGGGGTTGTGGGATCTACCATGGCAACCTCTCCTGGTTGTTTTCTGCTCACTGTTGTCTGAGATGGCTTTATTTTATTTTATTTTATTTTATTTTTGGATTTTGGTTCGAGGAAAAGGGACTTTGGATTTTGATTCGAGGAAGAGGGACTTAGAGATTCAGTTTTTGGCCCATGCTTATTCAAGCATGTGCATAAGGCTGATGGTTTCTCAAGCTTCATGTGGACTGTGGGGTTCTTTAGCCACAGAGAGAGTCTATTGGTGGTTGGCAGTGTCTACCCGGCCCGTGCTTTTTTACTGTTAGTTCAATGTGTCTTCCATGAGCGCTGATGAGATTTTCAAGCTGCTTTCTGTTGTACGAAGGTTCAGACACTGTACTTACAAGATTATGTGACTGTAAGAAAGTCCCCCACTGTGTAGTCACTCTGTACATTTTTATCCCAGCAAGAAAAAACTAATGGTTAGATTCTCCCACACCGAGAGAACATTTAACAGTGAATTAATATTGGTACCTGTTCATCCCTGAGCCCTTGATTCTCCAGCCCTTCAGACAAGGGTGCAAACAGCTCACCACCCTTCTGATGTTTCTTCCAGGGACACCTGTGTGGTTTTTTGTGAAGATCGCTCCGATCAGGAACGAACAGGATAAAGTGGTCCTGTTCCTTTGCACGTTCAGTGACATAACTGCCTTCAAGCAACCCATCGAGGACGACTCCTGCAAAGGTTCGTAGCCCTGATCTGTGCAAGTATACTCTCACTTTTGCTGCAGAGAATCTGGGATCGCCAAGGCAATCTTGTGCAGAAATCAGGATTTTGAATCTCAGTTTGTGCCGGGTGCTGTGTCATTCTGCAGGGTGCTTGGGGAAGAGAGTGACAGAAAACGTCTGGTAAAGCGTTTAAAACTTCACCATTCCATAGTTACTCTTGGATGGAAGAAAGCACCCTAGCATGTCTGACCTCAGGGCACTTTCAGGTTTCCTTTCCTTTCTCCCTATCCTTTTCCCCACTTGAGACTGAACCCACAGTCCTGTGCACACCAGGCCATCATCTCCACCAGGCTGTGAAGATCTTGGCAGGTATTCATAGTTGCTCACCGAGGCAGTCAGGCTGTGCTTACCTGATTTTCTTGCAGACATCTTTGAGTCTGACTCGTGAATGGTTGTAGCCTCGTTAGATAAAAACTAGAAATGAGGGAGTGATGAACCCAGAAGACAGAGCGGGGAGGTGATGGGAAAACGGAGATGTTGGCAAATGGCTGTGTGTCTGCTGCGTTCTTGAAACCAAAGAGTGGGCTGAATTTACTCATCTGAGCTGTCACACGATTAGAGAAAAGTTGGATACAGTCATACACCCAGTACCATGCTCTGAATGGCACATATGTGTCTACATGTGATGTATATGTGCTTGGTCACATCGTGTCTGTGGCTGGTTAATTGATAGGCAGACACTACTGAGGCCAGGGGCTAGAGTCACATGTCGTAGGGGTCATGGCTTTAGGTTTTAGCAAGACCATGGGTGTGTATTGTTTGGGAAGCACTGGAGGCTTCGGAAAGGAGCCTGCAGAATGGCTGGGCAAGCTAGGCTCCTGCACTGGCTCACTAGGATAGAGGACAGCAGGTGTCAACCACTCTTTCACACCTTCTCCTGCAGTTGCATTCACTCAGCCAAGAACCTGGCAGCGCTCCATGTTGCCTGGCTACCTGGCTCTGTGCTTGGCTTTCTTCTCCAGCTCTCTACTCTTGAGGATTCTAGCCGAGAAATGCCAGTGGAGTCCAGGAGAGAGACAGGCTGGGACTCGTTACCCTGGATGTGACAAAGACTGATTGCTAGAGAGGCATCTTAGGGGAAATAAGCATGATTTGGCCATGTCAAAGTGTTTTCTGTGGAGATGCAGTGGTGCGTAGCTATTACTGTTGTAGTAGGAAAGGCATAGCCTTCTGAGAGCGCTTCTCATCTGGCTCTGCAGAAGTGACGAGTCAGCTTGATGGTGGGAGGCTCTCTTGGGCTTATTTTCCACGAGTCATGTGCTCCACTTATTTAGCCTAACCTGCCCCCATAGTACATCTTGTTGCTGATGAGAGTCATGGCACACACAGCAGTGCATCCCCTGCCCCCCACCCAACTATTCCATTAGCCAAGGTAACTTCTTGTCATGTGTCAATTCTTTTTTGTCAATGAAATAACACAAGTAACATGTGGCCTTATTTGTAGACAATTTTGAACACGTATATACACAACACATATTCACATATAAACACCTACGCAGAAGCCTGCGTGCATACATATACACACATACACGCATATATATGCATACACACATATGTATAGAAACACAACCATATACACAGATGCACATACATGCACACACATGTCTAAACACATGTACATGCTTATACACACTAGCTTTCAATGTGAGAATCCTGGTAGGGAACCCGGCTTCATGCTACCTGAAAGTCCCTGATTGTGTTCTGATTGTCATGCCTCCTCTGTCACCATATTCCTGACACACTGTGGTGTCTGCTCAGGACAAAGTCAGATTTTATATTAGCCTGTTTGGGATGGAAAAGCCTAGGAATTGGTGAGGTCTCCTGAACTGTCAGGCTGTGAACCTCAGTTCTGGCAGTAAGGATCTGACCCAGATGCGAAAGATGCTGCTGTGTGGTGGATTGCTCTGGCTTGGGCTGGATTGCTCTGGCTAGGGCTGGCTTTCTGGATGTGTTCTTGTTCATTCTCCCTGACCCAGCTGTGTTCAGCACTAAGTCTCCAGCTCCCAGCTGTCCCAGGCTTGTGAAGAATTCACTTGTGAGCAGGACTGGAAGCAAGAAGATAACATGCAGAAAACTCCCCAATGGCCTCAAGGGGCATTTCCTACTATTGATTAGTTTTTAAAGTCACATGTGCTCAAATTGTATTTCAAGTTACTCGGCCCTGGTTGTGTACTTCACAATTTGAGTCTCTGGGTGGTGTGGGGTGCGTCAAGGGAGTGGTTCTGGAAGCCTGCTTGTCCCTAACATTTTTCTTTGAACAACTAACACACAAATGGCAAGCAACCAGATCATAGAGTTGACTATTTTGTTTAGAGTCCTGGGCACTGCTGTTGGACTCTGGGAGGTGCCACTAGACTCTCTTCTCTTATAGTTCTGTGACAGGGCACCTTCCTCCTTCATTCTGCTATCCCATATGACTAATTTCCTAACTCTGACTAAAGTGCCACACACATATCACTGACCAGGGACTGAAAGTCAAGCAGGTTTTTCTGTTCTGTAACCAGCACGTGGGTTACCCCTGGGCTCAGAGAGGAATGCCTCATGTTCCAACTGTTCGTCTTTCTCTCTCTGCTTTTTTTTTTTTTTTTTTTTTTTTTTTTTTTTTTTTTTTAATGGAGAGCAGGTGGCAGAGACTTTGCTTTCCTCTCTGTTGAGCTCGAGGCTTGAGCAGGTGTGAAGTGTGGGGCTTTGACTGTCACCTCGACATGGCTCACAAGGATGAGTCACCCTCTTGCTTTCTTGTAACTTGTTGCAAAGGTATAGACTCACCTGCATGTTTGAACTTTACATTTGAACCTGACCGGAGGTGGTGTACAGATGAAAGGGAGAGACAAGATTATAACATTGGAGGATGAGGGCTCCTTCCTGGGCACACTGATGAGATGCTCTTAGCAACGATGAGTCAGAGACACGGTACAGCCTTTCAGCTACCAGTGCTCACATAACATCTCTCTGCTCACAGTAGGACGGAGAGGCGGAGCTACCGAAGCTAACCTCAGTAACTGTAGTTAGGAAGCTACTTAAGCAGCCATTGTAGACCTTTCATGTTTGCACATGGATAGGGAAAAGACCGGAAGGGACACTTCAGGGTGTAGACAGTGTTGCATGCTGGCCACTTGCGTGGGTTCACAGTTTATTGACACACAGGCAGTGAGTGGCTCATGCTGACCTCTCATGGGCATCCATCCACTTGTTCAATGTCGGCGTTGCTCTGAGGTGAAGGAGAACCTGTCTCTGAAAGACATTTCCATGGTATATCCCACTGAGCTCAGTCAGTCATGATTTACATGGAAGATGTCAGTGCTCTCTCTCCCCGACTCCAGGCCATTCCTCTTCCTGACCTGAGTGGAGCTCCAACAGTCCAGCCACTGCACAGAGGTCTGCACCTCTCTTCGTGGCACGTGGTGGTAGGCATGTGTAGATGCTATCATATCTGTTAACACCTGGTGCTTCTGGAGTGAAATAAGAGCACATTTACTTGTTACATTGACCAGAGCTTTTCAGATAAAAGACTTTCAAAGTTATAGGAAAACCACACCACTCCTCCCTAGCCCCACAGTCCTCTGGACTCTAGGTCAGTCCTGGGAAGGTGCTCCAGGGTAAAACTTAGAAGACACAGTTTCTGTGGAAGGAGCAGACTGTTTCTAGAGGCTGAGGGATAAGAATGAGTCACGTTGCTTCCTCTCAACATCACTGCCGGTAACAGTTTCCACGATTTGTTTATTTGCTGTGCACTTGAGCACATGTGTTTGGAGATCCTGGTCTTGAGACCTGACAAGCTTTCAGAAGGCTCATGGGACAGCTGCCTGGTCAGAACCTTGATTCAGATGTTTCCTGTTAAGTGTTGGAATGTTGTATTTGGGGCGGCTTTAAGGTCATCCAGGACTATTTAGACTTCTTAGATTCTCAGAAACACCTCTCCTCCATGACCTTCCCCTCACCACATAGATAAAATCAGCCAGTGCCATTCCTTACACACCTAGATGTTGGTTATTCGTTTTCTGGAATTGAGAAAGGCAGGGCAATGTTGGGTAGTCTATCATTTACAGATGCTAGTTTATAGCTCAGGTTTTGCAAGATCAGGGGATGGAGGAGTTGAGACTACCCAGAGGAAAGTCGCCCAAGGCAGAGAACCATCCCTGTCACCTGGTACGAGCCAATGAAAGAGGCTTGCCTAGAGAAGTCTGCACTGTAGATTCTTCCTCCCAAGGCACCCCAGGCCTCCTTTCCTCATTAGTATAGAGTCCCCAAAACCTGCCCTACTATGTCTCAAGGCTGTGATCAGAATGGAGCTCAAGTGTGTTGGAAAAGCAAGTTACTGCCCAAACCTCGATATGTCAGGGTTCATTTCTGATCGACTGGTCTTGCTTGCCGGCAGATATGCAAGATGGGCTCATTGGTGCTCCAGAGGTCCCTGTTGTTGTCCTGTGGTGTTGGCGGATGAGAATGCCTGCGCTCTCTTAATGTGTGGCTAACCTTGTCTTTGTGTTTTTCTGTCTGCTTCAGGTTGGGGGAAGTTTGCCCGACTGACCAGAGCTCTGACAAGCAGCAGGGGCGTCCTGCAGCAGCTGGCCCCCAGTGTGCAGAAGGGGGAGAATGTTCACAAGCACTCGCGCCTGGCAGAGGTAAGGATGGGTAGAGCCCAGCAGCCTTACTTCCTAGGGACGGCCGTGTGGGCTGAGAACATGGCATGGCATGGAGATGCTGTGGCAGTGTGATAGGGGACCTCTGGGACCTCCGGCCTCTGGGCTGGCACTTTGGTCTGTCTGGGCTCCATGAAGCATGCTGTGTAACAATGGGGGAAGGGACGTACCTGCTTTGATCTTCACACTTTGGCGTATGTAAAGGCAGGCTAGAGTTGGCCCTGTGGTCAGACTTGCTGGAGATTACAGGCATCAGCTCACTTTTCTTAGGACACAGCAAGGAGCTGGAAGTACTTCTCATTTGTAAAGGAGGCCATTAAAAACTTTATAAATCATAGACAGTTTTGTAATTTGAACAATACAGACTATTCAAGGAAAACAAAATACAGGATCCATTCCCCTGTCAGTGGGGTGCTCATATATTTTCTTTAAGCCACACTGATAAAGTCACACTTTTGCATTTTATGATCCTTGTCCCGTGGTTGCTGGAGGACACCACTGTCACCCAGAACGGGACACTGCACTTTCAGTACGCGTTCTATTACATGACAAGGAGAAAGAAAAGACCAACACAGTCACATCATTAATTGAGGGAAGGACAAAGTGCCCCATCTACTCTTAACCTGCTGTAGGTAGTTTTTTTCACAACACATGAAATATCTTACAATATAATGTACTTAAAAATGTCTCTCATTTATTTGCATATGAGAGTATGTATGCACGTGTGTGCAGATGCCTGTGCCTGTATGTGAGCTCAGGTGACCGAAGAGGACATGGAGGGTCCTCTGATGCTGGGGACAGCATCCAATGACAGGTACTGCCTGCAGTCGGCTGGGATGGAGACATCTCAGAAGCCTGTGGCAGCTCCTTGTAAAGAGTATGGTGTCTGGGACCCCGAGAAGCAGGAGATACATCCCTCCAGGGGACCCGCCATCTGAAATAAGGGACTGTCTGCAGTAGGCCGGGATGGAGACATCTCAGTAGCCCATGGCAGCTCTATGTAAAAAACTGTTGTTCCCATTTCTCCCAGGCTTAGCCCTGGACAACGGCTGTGTAGATCTCATTTGTGTGTGACTGTTTTTCAGTTGGCCTTGGTGTGCATAATTATTCTATTATATCTGACTTTCTTACTTCTTTCTCCTTCTGCTCTGGTGAATTCTGTGAAACTAGATGTTCCTTGATGTAATGATTCTTAATCAATTAAAACTTGAGGCGCAGGGCACAGCACAGCACAGTCCTAATGGCCCAGGTGCATGCTATGTGCTCTCATCTTGGAAACAATGCAATAACTGCACAATGGTAGCTCCAGATTAATGCTTGACTTGCAAAGAAAGTTTGAAGAAATTATTATAAAATGAAATAGAGCCAACACTGGGATCCCAAGAAAGGAAAAAATCTATGGAAGTTATGAAAGAAGTTTTGCACAACATTCAAGAGTGGTCTCTAGATGAGGAAGTAGAGAATATATAAAATCTTATAGTAAAACTAAGTCAAAACACTGGGACTCTTAGGAGAGACATTGTGTGCAATGCACAGAAGTAGGAAGCTAGTAGAACCACTGACTTAAGGGTTAATTTGATTCTTTCTGGCCACTGCCTGGCAGCTTTGCCCATGTCATTTATCGTTAGAGCTTCACAGAAAAATTCAAGTAGCTGATCTCAGACCTCTGTGCTTTGAAGTATAATAACTCAACAGTTAAATTTTAAATAATGATAAGTTTGCAATCATTATTATTTTGGCCACAGGCCTGGGAATAGGGAAGCTTGAAATTTTGGGGAACAATTGTAATTCTTAATTCTTTGTGGGATGTGGTTATTCTTTTGAATCTGATTTGGCAATGATTACACAATGTCTTTTTTCTATCTGCTTTTGGAGTATCAGTAAAAGACTGGGGCAAGAGAAAGGCAAGTGAGTGAGTGAGTGAGTGAGCAAATGAGAGAGTGAATGAAAGAGCATGTGAGGTGAGTGTAGAGAGTGTGAGAAGAGAGTGTGAGGAGTGAGTGAGGAGAGAAAGTGAAGAGTGAGTGAGGAGAGAGTGTGAGGTGTGTATTGAGAGAGTGTGTGTGTGAGTGAAAGGAGAGTGCATGTTGTGTGTGTGAGGTGTTTGTGGGATGTGAATGAAGAGTCTATGTGAGAGTGAAATGGGAACACACAGAGGTGTGCAAGAGTGTGGGAGTTCAAGAAAAGAAAAGCACACAGGAGAGAAGCAGAGTGCGCAGGAGAATGCAGAGTATGTGCAGCCTCAAGCTGTGAGCGAATGAGTGAGAAAGAAAGCAGAGAGTTAGAAACTTTAAGCCTTGAAAAATTGCCTGTCAGCTTGTACCCTAAAAAGTAGTTTGTGTAAATTTATTATGCACCTTCCAGATATCTCTGCTTCCAGCTGAGAACTCTGATCCTGTGTCGAGGCTGGACCCTGACACTCTGATACTTTCCCTCTATTTTTTTGAGGCAGGGCGTCTCCCTAAACCTGGGCCCTAAATCTTCTTACCTGAGTTAGAAGCCAGCGAGTCCCAGCATCCTTCTGTGTCTTCCCACCTTAGACTTGGCGCTGAGGGCTTGTGGCTGATACTGGAGTGGTACCTAAGTGCCGGGATTGGAACTCTGCTCCTTAGCACAGCTGCCACTGGGCCATCTCTTCACCACCAAGCCTACTTTGTCATGCTCATTGTTTGGGGATAGACCCAAGCTTTTCGAGCCCAGCAGCGCGCAGAAGCTGCTCAGTGGTGTAACTTAGTTTGTAGAAATTGATTTAATGAACAAAAGAAGGACATAATCTAGTATCTTCTCTACCTATCTTGTCTGTAGGCTTCCAAAATGAGGCAAGAATCTGGGGCTCATCCTGGGACTCATCCCAGGGCAAGCTTCAGCTGGTGGCTTCATGATTTTATTGAACTTAGTCTTCTTTCTTTTAATTTAATTTTCTCTATCTAGTTTCTTAAAGAAGATGTTTTGATTTCTGATTTTGACCTTTCTTTTCTAATATATTAAGAGATTAGAAATTTTCCCCTATAAAAACATAAGTGTTGCCTTTAGTTAAAATAAGTTTTCACTTAGTTAAAAATGCACCTTAATTTACTTATATGTGTGTGTCTGTGTGAGTGCACACACCCATCCACACTTATAGGCCAGAGGAGGATATCAGGTGTCCCGTGGTGTCACTCCCTACCTTCTTCCTATGAGATAGGGTCTCTCACTGAATCTGGAGCTAGCCTGGTGACCAGCAAGACACAGCAATCCTCCTACCTCTCTCCATGGCACACTAGGACTACAGGTAGATGTGTGGCCACACGTGGCTTCTTATATGGGTGCTGTAGATTTGAACTCAGGTCCTCATGCTTGCAAGGTAGGTGTTCTTACCTGCTGGGCCATCTCCCAGGTCTCCTCATGGTGCTTGCCTCACAGACTTAGATCTTGTTGTTAGGTGCCTGGGCAGCATTGTTATGTGTCCTTGGAGAACTGGCTCCTTGGCCCTTGATGAAGTTTCCTTTGATGTAGCTACCCTACTTTCATTTGATTAGTGCTAGCACACATATCCTTCTCCATCTTGTCTCCATCTCATACTTAATTTGGGGCTGCAGACAGCATGTGGCTGGATGGCTAAATTCTTTTTTTTAAACCAATCTGATGAAAGCTAAGCTTAATGTGATTACCAAAGCCCAGGCCTCTGGCTGTAGTATCTCTGCTGCTCTGTTCACTGCCTGTGGCCTTTGCTCCTGTGGTGTTGTCTACTCTTTTTCTTCTTGTCTTGGTTTTAACTGATCATTTTTTATGATGCCACTTTTTGTTTTTAATATAAAACACACTTCTTGTATGCCTGAGTGTGATATATATGTGTGTGTGTGTGTGTGTGTGTGTGTGTGTGTGTGTACATGTTGGTATGGGTCTGTATTTGTGTGGTGGGACACATGTATGTGTGCACATGTCAGAAGTCATGGCTGGGTGTTACACTCAGTGGCCCCACATGTTGTTTTTGAGACAGTGTTTCTCATTGAACCTGGGGCTCTCTGACTCATATGGGCTGGTTGGCTGTGAGCTGCAGGAATCTAATCTCTGTCTCCCTAGTACTGAGATTACAGGCATGGCTGCTGAACTCAGCTTTTTATGCAGGGGCTGGGGGTCCAAACTCAGTTCCTCTTGCATAGCAAGCACGTTGCTGATTGAGCTATCTCCAGAGCCCTAAAGCATGCTTTTTGATTTTTTTTTTTTTTTAGTGGTTGCCCTAGAGTTTGCAATTCATCAATATATCCACACAACAATATACTGCTTAATAGATAGTGGAAATACATTCTAATAACAACATGCCCCAGTCAGTGTTCTGTTCAATGGACCATTGCTTTCCTTCATGTCATTTATAAATGTTCTTGTACATGTATTGCCATAGTCAAATACATTGTTGTTGTTATTTTACTGCATGTATGCATGCATGCATGCATGTATGTATATATATTATGTATGTATGATGTATACATATATGTGTATTATATATGTATATATGTGTGTATTATGTATGTATATGTGTATTATATATGTATATATGTAATATATATATGTGTGTGAGTGTGTGTATGTATGTATGTATTATGTATGTGTGTATGGCAATCAGAGGACAACTCATGGGAGTCAATTTTTTCCTTCCACTAGGCAGATCCTAGGGATCAAACTCAGGTCACCAGGCTTAGTGGCCGGTGCCTTTACCCACTGAACAGTCTTGCCCATCCTGTTGCTCTTATTTTGATCAAACTTCTATCTAGATCTCTAATAATAACAAACTGGAATGTATTTATTGCCTCTCTGGGAGTCTACCAGTCTTTAAGTACATCTGGAATAGGGCCGTACCATTTTCCTTCTATGTAGGGAGCTTCACCTCCTCTGGTATGAAGACCTGGTACAGGTCTCTCCTATGAGACCCATCCACTATTGTCTGAGGAAATCCCAATTTCTCCTTCACTTTGGGGGTGGTGATTTTGTGAGATGCAGATACGGAGGTGGTGTGCATTTTCTGTGTGTACACGTACCTTCTGCTTGCTTGCCTCTGAGATGTTGGTGATCCTTATCTTTATATCTCTGAAGGTCCGGGCTAATTGTCAGCTCAGAGAATCTAAACTCCCCTGGGAAGTCTCTGAACATGCCTGTGGGAGATTATCTAGACTGTGTTAATTGATGTGGGAAGACCTGTCCACTGTGGGTGGCACCATTCCCTGGCTGGGATCCTGGATGTATGAATGGAGAAAGAGAGCTGGGCAGCAGCGAGCATTCAAGTCCTCTCTGCATTGTGATTATAGGAGCCATGTGGCAAGCTGCTTTAGGCTCTTGCCACCTTGAGTTCCCTGGCATGATAAACCGTACATTTAAGCTGTAAACCAGAATAACCTGCTTTTTCTAAATTGCTTTCGCTAGAATGTTTTATCACAGTTGAGTGTTATTTTTGTCTAAGGCTCCCTTTTCAGGATTTTTGTTGCTTTCATCGAGATTATGAACTCTAATTAGGTCTTCCTCCATTTGTTTTGTTTATATGACAACATCCTGCTTCTGGGATCTGAGATCTGTGTCTGACATCAGCTTGGTGAAGCCTCGGTGGTTATTGGAGTGTATGTCTCCTGGTGCTTCTGCTATGTGCATTGACACCTTCAGTTCTTGTCCTAGATTTTGGATATATTCTGTTTAGATTTTTAGCATTCCTTCATCCTTTTCAATTTCTGGTATTTCTAGCGGTTTATACTGGAGCTCAGAGGTTTGGTACCACCTCTGCTGAGTCCCGCCTCCTAAGGATCTCATCAAAGCGGTTTTCATTGTGGTTATTGTGGTTTTTGATAATTAAGTGTTTCTGTTTGGTTCTCTCTAGACTGGCCTTCTCCCTCCGTTCACATTGCCAGTCTGTTCTTGTGTGCTGCCAATGTCACCCACCTGCCCTTAGTGCTTTAATCATGGTTGCTTTAAAATTCCAGTCTGGAATCTGGTTCTGACGTTTGCTCTGTCTCTTCAAACTGAGCCTTTCTTTTCTTTCCTTTTTTGCCTCTGGCTTTGGCTGAAAGCAGCCATGACTGATAAGGAATAAGAAACTCAAGGAAAAGTGGGTGTCTGTTACCTTCAGTGAGACAGGGCAGAGCAGGGATGCGAAAGTGTTCTTTGGCTGCTGGCTCCCATCATTTAGTGAGCCTGGACCATGGACTGTGCCCTTCCCAGCTGTGTCACAGCCTTGCCTCCTCTCTTAGAAGGCATAGGATGAGGAGAGGGTAGTACAGGAGGGGTTTTTCTGCCCTATGACCAGCAAGGCCAAGTCTAGTAAAGTGGTTTCTCTGGAGGTGAGGCCTTGTTGGAGAACCTTGCTATTAAGATAGCAGTTCTCCATGGCCAGATGGCTTTCTGAACTTTGTGCAAAATAGGGGTCTCCCTTTATCAGCAGGACTTCCCAGTCTCTGCCTGTCTCTGTCTCGAGAGTGTCCCTGAACACACGTGGCTGGCCTTGTCTGGCCTTGTCTGGCCTTGTCTGAAAAGTGACCTTGTACAGAGCTCTCTGCAAGGCTGTGTAACTCAGCACACACGCCTCACTCTGGCTTCACGCCCACCTTATAAGTAGGTACTGTATTATAACCAGTCAGCCCTTGATGCTCTCTTGACGCCATAGCCTATTAGTCTATACCACCCATACCCCTAAAAACACCGTATATACCCTATCCGTGGAACAATAATGTAGTTTTCTCTTGCTGCAGTGGTCTCTGGAGGTTAGTCCGCCACACTCACCACCATATGGACCCTGGTCTTCACCTCTCTCCCCTTTGTCCTCCTAGGCTGGGGACCTACAGCCTCTGGGAAGGAAGGGGGAGGGGCACAAGGTCTTGTTGAGAAGGATACTTGGAATAGAGTGGTCCTTTTCTCCTCCTCCTGACAGAGAGATGGAGGTTTTTATTCTCAGATCTTTCTCATGGAGGAAACACTCAAATGTAAAGACTCATGACTGGGTCCTGTTGGAGTCCACCTAGGTGACAGCAGTTTTTCTGTGACAGCATAGCTTTGCAGCCTTCACTCCTTACTGCAGGGAGGCTGCTCAAGAACTCTGTCCTGATACCTGACCCCCCTGCCCACCTGCATCCTCACTCCTCTGATGAGCTAAGAGGAGTTCACAGACATGCAGCGTTTGCTGTTCTGTGAGGACCCAGGAAGGACTTCCACACCCCACCCGTGCGGGATTGGAAGTCAGAAGGCTACGATGTTATCTTCCGTTTGTAGTTGATACTGCCCTGTGCTTCAGTCAAATGTCCTTGGTACAAGAGGAGCCCAGGGAAAGCCCTGCCACCTCTGGGGGGAAGCAGACCCAGTTTTGTGGGCCTGTAGTAGTAGTCTAGGTATGTTGTTTCTAAGGCCCACTTGTCTGTCTCCTAGCTCAGCCAGGTTCGATCCTCACTGTGCCTTTGTTCATTTTTCCCTTGCATAGACTCTGAGACAGGAGGTGCACCAGGGGTCAAGCTCTGAGCACCTTAGGCTGGTTTACAGAGAAGGACCCTGGGGCTAGAGGAAACTTGCTGGCTTTTTTGAGGTAAGGGCTGGATTGTAGTTTAAGTATGAGGTTTATCTGAAACGCCAGGTGTGGTGGTGTGTGCCTGTAATCCCAGCACTGGAGAGCAAACCCCTGAGTTTTCCAGCGAGTGGGCCTAGCCTATTAAGTGAGTCCAGGCCAGTGAGAGACTCTGACTTCAGGAAAATCAAGAGTATGGGAGTGTCTACTGCTCTTACTGAGGACCCAAGTTTGGTTCTTAGCACCCACATGAGGAAGCTCACACATGCCTGCCACTCCAGCTCCAGGGACCCCATCTCTAGCCTCTGCAGGCCCCTGCATATACACTCGCATGCACATTCATGCATAAAACCAAACCACTCAACGTTTATCTGACCCTGAGCCCAATGCAGTTCCCACTGGGATAATTTCTTCTGCGTGTGGCTTCTATGCTGTCAGCTATAGTTCTTACCAGGGAGTGTTGGTGACTTTTTTCACCCTATGACAGAATACTTGACAGGAACAACTGAAAGGTAGAGGGATTTATTCAGACTCAGGGTTCCAGCTGCAGAGTCGGAGGCAGGGGATGAACAGTGTGGGGGGCAGCCTGTGCCTCTGGCAATGAGAGCACAGGTCAGCTTGCTGTCATCTCTCAGACCAGGATCCAGACAGAGAGCTCGGAATGGAGATGAAGCCGGGCTGTATAGCTCATAAGGCCTGCCTTTCATCAGACACTTCCTCCAGTTAGGCCAACCATCCAACAGATTCTACACTGTCCCCAAACTGCCACCAGCCAAGGACCAAGTGTTTGAATGCAGGAGCCTGTGGGTGGACATTTTCACATTCAAGCCATAACCTGGGGTGACTAGGTTAAGTGCTCTGGCTTTAGCCTGTAGAGGGCCTGTGAGTTCCTTCATCTTGGGATAGGAAATCTACATTTACCTTATGCTTTAAACATGATCTTATGTAGTATATAAGCTGTGCTGGGAACATTTATCACAAGCTGGGGCTCCTGAATGCAGACATTGAGTAATGCTAAGGGGTAAGTGGTACTGGGCAGGGGAGCTTAACAGAAATGGTCTGAGAAGTGAGAGCAAAGTGCCAACCTGAGGGGTTCCATGGGGGCAGGATGGGCAGAAATGTTCCCCAAAGGGACACCTTCCTGTACACTCACTAGCTCCT
This sequence comes from Arvicanthis niloticus, assembly GCF_011762505.2. Classification (NCBI taxonomy): domain Eukaryota; kingdom Metazoa; phylum Chordata; class Mammalia; order Rodentia; family Muridae; genus Arvicanthis; species Arvicanthis niloticus. The sequence continues at coordinate 65,453,678 of NC_047667.1, forward strand.
GTTCACTGCAAGCTGTCTCTCCACTTTGAGCTAATAGCTGAAGCCTGTCAGCTAAGCGCTCTCCCTGTAGCCGAACAGAGCATGGTTGGGCAGGGTGTGAGGGGCACCTGAGTCCCATATCCCCTCACCAGCAGTAGCTTCCTAAGAGGAATGTGCATTCTGTAGAGGAGAGCCCTGGCCCTGCTCTGCTGGCCTCACGGAGGAGTGACCTTACCCCAGTGTCCCTGCCTGGGCCCACTCTGTTCTAGCCTTTCTTTCTGTGGATCCTCTGTAGTGAAGATGTGGGTGAGGTTCCACCTTTATCCTCTCTGGCACCTCCCATTTGCAGAAGTTAGTACAGTATTCAACCTGAGATTAGCAACAGTAATGACTGAGGCAGGCACCTGTAATCAGGGTGAATACACCCTGACCACTGTAGCACCCCAAGTGTGGTTGGGCAGTCCAACTAGCTAGTGCCATCCAGAGGTGCTGCTGGGTTTCCTGTAAATGAGTGAACATGAGGTGCTCATAGAGTCCAAAGTGGGTATTAGTCCCCTGAAGCCGGGTTTATAAGTAGTTGTGAGTCACCTGATGTGGGTACTAGGAACCAAACTTGGATCCTCTGCAAGAGCAGCAAGTGATCTTAACTGCTGAGCCACCTTGCCAGCACCCTTTGGTTTAAATTTGTTACTTACTTTGAGCACATTTCTACATATTTGTAGCATATATTGACTGTTAGGATATTCTGAGAGTGTCTGGCTCTTGGTTTATTTTCACCTCAGGCAGTTACTTGCTGTGGCAGCTTATGTGACACAATTCTTGGGGTAACATGAACAAACATCTGTTCACAGATGGTTCCAGATAAGGAACTGACAACAGCCCAAAGTAATGATATCACCTAAGTCTAACATGAAAGTGGAGCCTAGTGACTGGTCTGTTTCAGGGGCTTCCTGAAGTTTCTGAGTTGTTTACTTGCTGAATCTTGCTGAACCTTCTCTGAAGGATCAAAGGTTTCACCTCTCTTTAGAACATCCAGGATCTCTATGAGCTTCTTGCTGAGATGGGATGTTTTATCTAGGAGTAAATTGCTGTGTTTTTTTTTTTTTAATGTACTTTGGATGTTTTGAGCATAAACCCCTTAACAGATGTACAGTTTGCAACTAAGCCTCTCTATCCCACAGCATGTTTCTTCACTTTACTGTCTGCAGAAGAGTTCTAGTTTGATATCAGTGTGTGTGTGTGTATGTTTACATCAAGGTTTTTAAACAAAAATATGGTCTATTTTTAAATTTTTCCTTCACTTAACATTTAGCTTATTTTCCTCACTTAACGTCATTTACTCTGAGGTATACCTTCCAGAAAGCGTGTGTCTCCTTCATTCTCTTTACTGGTTGCTTTGTAATCCATAGTGCAACTATGTCTAGACCCATTTCTCTCCTCTCCACCAATAGACATCTATGTTATTACCCATTTTTTATGGTCACATGTAACGCTTCATTGTATGTATATATTTTTATTTTCAGCTAGAAACTTTTCAAGTTTGCAGAGTGGTCGAGAAAAGCTTAGCAGACATCCAGCTAGAAGCGCTCTCTAGAGATTGTAAATGGTGATCATTTCTCACGTCTGTCAAAGCCAGGATGTGAACAAGTAAAACAGAGGTTCCTTGTTCCCAAGGTCCTGAGTTTGAAGCTGTGGTCTTTCTATGGATCTGTCTCACGCTTATATAACATGTATTTATTAATAAAAATCTATAATAGTTGGTATGTGATTTTTATATACTTGAACAAATAATATATAATGATGTGGTTTTCTTCCTTTCCTTTCTTTCTTTCTTTCTTTCTTTCTTTCTTTCTTTCTTTCTTTCTTCCTCTTTCTTTTTTCTTTCCCTTTCTCTGCTATATATGGCTGGGTTTTATGTGAACATTTTTATTTCTCTGGGATAAACTCCTATGACTGCATGTTCTGCTTTCTGTGTGTTCGTGCATATGTGTAGGTTAGACTTATATATGTAAGAAAGCTGTCAAACTACTTTTGGTTGTAGTTAGACATTCCATCTTATATCCATCCCACCTGTGACAAATGAGGGCTGATTTTGTCTGTGTCCAGCCAGACTTTGATATTGTCATTCTTGGAACAAAGCCACTTTACTAAGTATAAAGTGATGTTGCATTGTGGTATTAATATACATTTTACTAATGGTGGAAAGATGTTGAATACCTTTAAAAATGATTTACCTTCCAAATGCACATCCTCTGTGTTAAAATGTTGGTTCATGTTTTACCCATATGCTAATTGGGCTCTCTTTTAAACCTGTCTTTTAAAAATGTATGTGTGTATACAGTATCTATTTGTGTATGTTCATGCATAGGTGTGGGTGTATGGGTACCACTGTGCATATACGGAGGTCATAAAACAATCTTGGGTTGTTTGTCCTCACTTCCTGCCTGTTTACCAGAGCATAAACCAGGCTAGCTGGACTGAGAGCTTCTGGAGTTACCCTGTCTCAGCTTCTTATAACACCCACAGCATTCAGATGCATGCTGCCCCCACAGCATGCTGGGATACAGATGCAGGCTGCAACATCTAGCGTTTAAGTGGAGTTGAGGATCCAAGCTCCAGTTCTTAAGCTTTTGTGGCATGTGCCTTATCCATGGAGGCTTCTCTTAGCCTGATTTTAGCTCTGGGGAAGAAAGAGTATAGTTTACTCTCCTACCAGAACTGTGTGACGACCTTCTGCCTACCATGTTGCTGACCACTTGACAGGGTTAGAATTCTAACGTTTTCTCAATCTGGTGAAGAACAGTATTGTATCTGTTTTAGTTGGCTTACATGAGCCTGAGGTGTTGAGGGGCCATTTAGATCCTCTGTCTGTGTATTTCTTCCCCATGTTTTTTGTCCGTCTTGCTGCTAGATGAGTCATCTTTTCCTGTAGATTGTGAATCTTATCAGTTAGTCTTTTATTTTTTAAGGTTTTTTTTTTTTTAAATTTTTACTTTTGAAGACTGTAATATAATCACACCATTTCCCTCTCCCCTTCCCTCCCTCTAAACCCTCCCATGTACCCCACCTTGCTCTCTCTTTCAAATTGATGGCTTCCTTTCAATCACTTGTTACATTCATATTTGTGTGTATGTATACACGTATTCCTAAATACATAAATTCCATCAGCTCAATATATATAGTGTTACTCGTACGTATATGTCTTCACAGCTGACTATTGGTACTGGAAAATTAATTGGTGTGCTCTTCCCTGGGGTAGGCTATTTATCCCGTTGTCAACGTTCTTTAGTTACCTGTAGTTCTTTGTGTAGTATTGAGGCCTCATGTGCTTTCCCCTGTCTATTTACCATGCCAACTGGTGGCGTTCTTGTTCAGCTAATGTTTAGGCAGCCATGTTGGTTAGATTTTATGCATGTGGGTTCTGACATTCCTAGAAGACATAATCTCACAGAAAACTCCCTGCTTCTCTGGCCCTTACCTTCCTGTCTTCATCAATGATCCCCGAGCCTTGGTTGCAGGAGTTGCATTGTAGATGTAGGAGTTGGGCTAGGTTGTCATTTTCTGAAATTCTCTCTGTCTGTTGCAAATGAAAGTTTTCTTGATGAAGGCGAGGGCAGGTATAAGGACAAATATTTAGCATGTAGTTAGAGATTTTCTGTTTTAGTAAAATGGCAGTTGTAGATTTTCCTGCAAGATCTATGACTTTACCAGCCCTGGGTAATTAGCTAGTACGGTGGTCTGAATATGGTTGGTCCAGGGAATGGCACTATTAGGAGGTGTGGGCTTGTTGGAGGAAGTGTGTCACTGTGGGGATGGGTAATAAGACCCTTCTCCTAACCATGTGGGAGCCAGTTTTCTCCTAGTGGCCTTCAGATGAACATGCAGAACTCTTAGCTCCTCTGAACCATGCCTGCCTGGATGCTGACATGCTCCCACCTTGATGATAATGGACTGAACTTCGGAACCTGTAAACCAGCCCCAATTTAATGTTGTCCTTATAAGAGTTGCCTTGGTCATGGTGTCTGTTCACAGCAATAAAACCCTAAGAGCTAGCTTTCTAGTATCAGGCATGATTTCCCTTTTGTCCAGTCGTCCCTATGTGCAGTTAGAAAACTGTTAGTCACCACCAAAGTATGTGTGCCACAAAGTATGTGTGCCACTATTGCACCCTTAAGCTTATCATAACTACCCTTGTTATTGTTGTGTTTGTGGAAGTCACAGGAGGCAGGACTGTTGGCTGCTTTTCTCTTTGAATGCCCAGAATCTTCCAGATAGTCATGTTTTCATGTATGAGATTTCTGCCTAAATATTATTACCCTCAATAGTGTGCCTGATTGTTTTGAGTCAGTATTTTCCTGGGATATTTCTCCATCTGTTTTGTAAGTCTTCAGTCTCTCGGCTTGTATATAACCGACGCTTGCCTTCAGCAAAGTATGTCTGTCTCGGAAACATCTAAGTCTTACACAGTCCCTAGTCTGCATATCACTTTAATACTCTGCAAGCAAGGCATTGACTAAACATATGTTATCATAATCAATTCTGACAGCGTATGAAGTAGGAATCACCATTACCCCATGATAAAGCAGGGCACAGTGATGAGGTGCCTTGCATCAATAAGTGGTAGAATGTACTCATGACACCTCTGGGATAATCTCTACCCCTTGTGAAGACGGTCATCTTTTATGCCTTATTAGTTCAGACATGGTCAGACTTCTTGAAGCACATGGTTTTGTTTTTTGTTTACTACTCCCTTTTTCTCCCTCCATCCCTCTCTTCCGATTTAAAGGAACACTTATTTTTTTTCCTGTTCTTTCAATGGCATATTTTATTTATTTTTTAAAAAATATTTTTACCGCCGGGCGGTGGTGACGCACGCCTTTAATCCCAGCACTTGGGAGGCAGAGGCAGGTGGATTTCTGAGTTCGAGGCCAGCCTGGTCTACAGAGTGAGTTCCAGGACAGCCAGGGCTACACAGAGAAACCCTGTCTCGAAAAAAACAAACAAACAAACAAACAAACAACCCCCCCCAAAATATTTTTACCATGCATGCTCATCTTGAAGTTAATCATTTTAAGGGACTGCAAAATGACTCAGAGGGTAGAGGTTCTTGCTGCAAAAACCTGATGACCTGAGTTCAAGTTCCAGGACCATGTAAAGGCAGAAGAAAAAAAAAAACAGCATAGAGTTGTCATCTGACCTCCATGGTATGCCGTGACACCTTGTGCACGCGTGCGTACACACACACACACACACACACACACACACACACACACTGTAATAATAAATCAATACAATTTAAGCCATTAATCATTTTAACTTCTTCCAGAAGAAAACAAGGACCTTACTCCTGAAACCCTCCTACACATAGTTTCCATGTTCCTGTCTTGTTGGCTGTTTTTTTCCCTTTATAGTCAATTCCTAACTTGATTTGTTCACGTGTGTCCTTTAGGTCACCTGCTCAGCATGTTCCTTTGCAGCCCACAGCTTACTTATGAGCTACTTCCATCCCAAGGACATCTATCATGGCAGAGTCTGAGGAGGGTGTGTATCATGGCAGAGTCTGAAGACGGTGTCCATCATGGCAGAGTCTGAGGAGGGTGTCCATCATGGCAGAGTCTGAGGAGGGTGTCCATCATGGCAGAGTCTGAGGAGGGTGTCCATCATGGCAGAGTCTGAGGAGGGTGTGTATCATGGCAGAGTCTGAGGAGGGTGTGTATCATGGCAGAGTCTGAGGAGGGTGTGTATCATGGCAGAGTCTGAAGACGGTGTCCATCATGGCAGAGTCTGAGGAGGGTGTCCATCATGGCAGAGTCTGAAGAGGGTGTGTATCATGGCAGAGTCTGAGGAGGGTGTCCATCATGGCAGAGTCTGAGGAGGATGTCCATCATGGCAGAGTCTGAGGAGGGTGTCCATCATGGCAGAGTCTGAGGAGGGTGTCTATCATGGCAGAGTCTGAGGAGGGTGTCCATCATGGCAGAGTCTGAGGAGGGTGTGTATCATGGCAGAGTCTGAGGAGGGTGTCCATCATGGCAGAGTCTGAGGAGGGTGTGTATCATGGCAGAGTCTGAGGAGGGTGTGTATCATGGCAGAGTCTGAGGAGGGTGTGTATCATGGCAGAGTCTGAGGAGGGTGTGTATCATGGCAGAGTCTGAGGAGGGTGTGTATCATGGCAGAGTCTGAGGAGGATGTCCATCATGGCAGAGTCTGAGGAGGGTGTGTATCATGGCAGAGTCTGAGGATAACACACTCTTTACTCCCAGCATGCTTCAATATGTCTTTAGATCCAGGATTGTTATTTAACCGAGTATTTCCTTTTATCCTGGCATGTTTTTATCTTGCTTAATCTGTTCATTGAGTTATTCGTGTTTTCTTTCTAAAATCATAATACTGTTTTGCTTACCTACACTAAGTTCTTGAACTTGTCACTGCTTTAGAAATACCCTACTTCTCCCATGTTTAATTTCCTCCCCCTTGAGCTTGTCCACAATGATGGTGTCTTGGTGGCAGTCCCTTGGTCTCTGGTGATGTGACAGCAGAGGTGGTGGCTCTGACTTTATTACAGGGAGATACTTCATCTGGTTCTGTCCATCTCTTCATTGAAGGCTTTGGCCTGAATCATGGGAATGGTACAAGTTTGGCTTCTTCCCACCAGCATCTGACACAGACTGGCATCATAGGGCATCAGATGTGGGTGACTTTTTCCCTTTTCAGGTCTCTGAAGCATTGGGTGGAACACTTGTGTACAGTCTGTCTGTGTGGGCAGCCCCACAAGAGCAGGTGGCTTCCCCAGGGTAGGGTGTCTGCTGTAATACTTGGCTTTGCACAAGGCCTGGAGCCTTAGGTGTTCTTTCTTCGGGCTGCAGCAGGCCTGAGTCCCAGGTCCTGCTTCCCAAGTTAGATCTGTATGTTTATTAAATGCTTCCATTGCTGTTAACTAGAATTTTGTCATATCTGTAAAAGCAAATGGCTTACCAAAATTTTCTTTAACAATGTGCCCATTGGTTTTCTGAACTGGTGTCAGTGTGAGAGACAGCTAATGTCAGAGTTAGGAGACAGAGTGTGTGTACAGTTAAAACTGGATAGAACCACTGAAGTTCAACACCTGGTCAGACTGGCTTATCCTGCCCCTTAGTGACAAAGGCTGGAGTTTCTCTCCCACTATTGGCCACTGGTCAGTGCCATCAGATGTTGTGCTTAAGCTTAACATTTAAATTCATTTTTAATGAAAGGCATTTAATTTTTTTGAAGTACTCAATTGTGAGTTTGAGAAATATGAAAAAAAAATGCCATGTGTATATGATCCTTCCAGCTGCTCATAAAAGAATCTGCTGAGGATGTTGGGAGCCAGTTGTTGTCTTAACACTTTACTCTGAGATTAGCATTCAGTCCTGCAGGACCCCTTTTCAGCAGGAAGGCAAACAACTCAAAATAGCTTCAGGAAGTCCCTGAAACTGACTAGATCCACTAGGTACCTGCCTGCCAGAGTAAGCAATAAAAGCTGAGAGCCTGCCTCAGATGGGAGGAAGCTGAGCTGCAAAGACTCAGGCCAGCTGAGTTGCCTGAAGAGTTTAAGACCAGAGTGGCTCAGAAAGGACACTGCCCTGCTGAGCTGCTGCAGGCTGTGCAGTGTGTTCCAGGTTTTCCCAGCTGCCAACAGTGCTGGAGTAGACCTTGGCGATGCAGCTGCTTTGAGTAATTTCTGCCTGTAAGTAACCCCTCTCCCATACTCCTCCTGTAAGTAACCCCAATAAAACTCATTCATTTACCAAGTTGGACTTTAGTGGTGTCTGTACTTTGGTTGGTCATGGGCTCCCTATCTGGGGTGAGTAGACATGTGTGTTGTGTCTCTCCAGGAAAAGTCTCATCACCAGCACAGCTGGCTGCACAGGTGCTCAGAGGATTGGCATGGATGCAGTTATGTCATTGAACACATGTCAGGCTTGTTCTTTACTGTCCCTGCTTCTGATGTTCAGGCTGAAGCTAGCCAGGGTCTTTCCTTCTCTGGGCCCAGACTGTGTTACTGTGGAGGCTTCCAGGATTTGTGTGAATCAAATGTGGATCTTTTTCTTGAAACAAACTATCTTGCTTTGGTCTCTATGGAATGGATATTCTCACTCCATCTGATTTGGAGGCATTGACGTCCTTTGTCTGTGGAGACTGGATGAGTACTAGTGTTCCTGACTCCTCTTTTCAGGAAGCTTTGGAGAAAGTATCACCCTATAAGATAGAACTTCAGCTATAAGTATCTATCTGGGTTTGGAAATCAGCTGTGTGTGCGTGTGTGTGTATGTGTGTGTGTGTGTATATGTGTGTGGTGTATGTATGTATGCATATGTGTGTGCATCTGTGTAGAGGTCAGAGGTCAACATCATGCCTCTTCCTTGATCACTTTCTTCTTTTGAGATGCCATTCACTGAGCCTGGAGGTCACTGGTTGGCCAGTCATCCCTGGGGCCCTCCTGGCTCCACCTTTCTCTTACTGGGAGCTTTTAGGTTCTTGTGTTTACCTTGCAACACTTAAACCTCCTGAGCCATCTTCCTAGCAATGAGCTTGTTTTGCTTGTTATAATGGTATTTTTGAACTGGGTAAACATAGACTTATTAGGGAAAAATGAGAAAGAACTCCCGAGAGTGGGAGGAGCTCCAAGAACCCTTAGTGTGCCTTTGGAACGAATCCTCACTGCCTGCATGTGGACTGTGGGGCTGTGCCTGGTACACAGTTCATTTCGTGTTATCACTGGAGAACTTAGAAATGGCCATGTCATGATTTGCTGGAGGTGAGCTCAGGGAGTGGCTGTATCAGTGACGCTGGCCTTCCTCCTGACCCTGAAGGTGGCTCGTGTGGTGTCCCCTCTACACATGGGGCCATAGGGTTCATAATACTTCGGGGTAGTCTCTGTCCTTCTCTGAGGATTGTTTCCAGAACATGCTTATTGTATTTTCATGAACTTTGCTTGCTAGAGTCAGGAAGGGGAGAGCACAAAGTTCGGTGATACCACAGGTCAAATCTGTACTTGAATTTGGTGACAAAGCTGTAAATATCCAGCGGATTTCTTGTAGCACTCACTCCTCTTTCTTCTTTTTTTTTGGTGGAGACAGGATGATGTAGTGGAAAAAAGAAAGAAATCTGGAGTCAGACTGACCCAAGTCCTCCCGCCAACCTCCGTGGAGGACTAGCAGGCTGAAGGGTTGTTTAACTTTACTAATCCTCCCGCATCCTTGAGCAACCAGGATGTCATTGACCTTAGGAGATGTTTGTGTGGATTTGTGGTGCTTTAAAGCACACGTCTGATCTAATTGCACACATAAAATGTTTTAACAGCTTCTTATTGCATCTTTGGGCATATTTAAATTGTACACAGTGACCCCAGACTGGAGTAACCCTTTGCTCAGCTGCTTCCCACCCTCACTCAGTGCTGGCACCTCAGTCTCCTCAGGCTGTTCCCTGGGCCCGGGAACATGGACTCCTCAGGCTGACCCATCTTACTTCATCTCTTGGTAGGGACTTTCTTTTTTATCCTTCACATGTGAAAGCCACAATTGTGCTTGTCATGTTTCTCCACAAGGGTCTTGTTGCTCAATCCTCTGTCCACCCCAGGCTGTCAGTATGTCCCTCTCAGACCCTCTCTGAGTGTGAGTGACGCTGGGGATGTACTGACTTCTATCTGCTCTCTCCAGTGGGTGAAAGGTCTTCAGGGGGAGGGCCCTGTTTCCTCGCATGTATTCTAACAACCAGGCACGGCTCTGGGACAAGGAGAGGCTCTGCGGGAAGCATGAGGACAATCTTGGAAACTCATGCACAAGAGCCTGGAGTAGTGCTTACTTATAATCCCAACCAAGGAGCAGAGGCAGGCAGATAGACCCTTGAGGTTTGCTGGCCTGCCAGGGTAGGTGAAGCTCCAGGAAGATCCTTTCTCAAGCAAGCAAGCAAACATAAAAATAAGTAAGTAAGTAAGTAAATAAATAAATAAATAAATAAAAACAATGAAGTCCCGAACTAGGTGATCCTTTAGGAATGATATTGCAGGCTGTGCTGTGGCTTCCACTGGCATGTGCACACACATGTACCCACATGTACACACACCCACATCGGTTCATGTACACACATGTCCATGCATGTGTGTACATGCACCAGTATCAGTGTATATATACACATGTGCATGCGTGTGCACACACATGCACACAGATACACACACACACACACACAAACATAAAGCCAAATAGATACATGCCATAGTGCTAAAATATGCCAAGTACCTGGTAAATGTTTATTATATAACAAAGGAAGAAAAGCAGCGAAGATTGGTCCCCAGCCAGTGCTGGTTTGTTCACACACGCAGATCCCCACTTGCCCTGTGACAGCAGTATGTCTCACTGTGGACAGTGGAAGATGGTTTGTGGTAGATTTCACACCGTGGCATTATTCTCTGGCCAGTGTACCTCGACTCTAAGCCACGCTAAAGATTGTAAATGTACCTGAAGTTCTCAAAACAGTGTTCCAAGAATGCAGCTGAAGGACTCAGACAAACGGGCAGAAACCAAGTTATTGCCGAGTTGCCGTTAAGTGTGAGGCATCTCACGGCTGCTGCTCAGTGCTCCAGCGTGTCTGAGTTAGTCCTCTGATTGCTTCCTTAGCCTTTATTTCTTCCGCTAAAGAGCAAGTGCATCATGGAAAACCCTAAAAATAGCACCTGTTCAGTTTATGGAGAAGGGCGTTTATAACAGGAATGAAGCTACTTTTTAGCTCAGGATGTCTGAAGCCCCAAGTCAGGCTTTCTTCTGTGATGGAGCTCCACCCCACCCCTCCCCCAGCCACGCTAATGCCCAGCATTCCTTGTTCCTTTGAGCATGTGGATGTGTTTGTTCTCACACTGTTGTCATGAACACCCAGGCCATGTTTAAGCCGAGGAGCTTTTTGAAGCTACTATGGAGAAGCAGAAAGCAGGGAACACAGAGGACCAGCGCTGTCTTTCCATTCATGGAGGGGGATGTGTGAGGCGGTATGGTGATGGAAGAGGCGATGTTTTTCTCTTAGTGTTTGTCTTTGAAGTAAGATAGTAAGCCAGTTTGTTAGGCAGAGTGGGGAGGACTCTGGGGTCACTCTTAGACAGGCAGTTCTCCATCTTACTCAGGTGCCTTCTGTTGCTTGTGGAGATGTGCCACATGGTTCTCCTGAGAGGACCCTTTCAGGGTTCATTCAGATCCCATGAGGGATCATGTGTCTGAGCCTGTGTCTTCTCTTCCTTGGGGTTCTGAAAGAATCTCGTGGCAGACCTGCCCACACTCTAACCCCTGGCTGTATGTAGCTATCAAGGTCGATCCCAGCTTCCAGACTTGGGCTTTCTATGATTTCCCTACAGTACTGCTCCCGTGAGCCTCACAGATCTTCAGTTAGTGTTCTGTACTGGAAACCGTCCCTGTGTGCCAGGTCTTCCTCGACTCTACTTGTCCCCTAATCCAGCTTCACTTCAGGATTGTGCTCTCTGGTGCCTGAAAACAGTAGAACACCCCCCTCCCTACCCAACCCCCCATGCTTCAGCCACTCCTGATTCACCCCCACAGTGAGCTTTTGCACTGCCTTCCTCTAACGTGGGCATTTACACACAACTATTTGCACGTTAAAAATGCCCTTGTGAGCATCTGCCTTGTGGCTCATCTTTCAGGGCAGAGCTTGACCATCTAACAGCTAAGTTAGTTTGTTCTCTCTGCTCTCAACACACATGGTACCTCTTGCTGTGATGTATCTGTTCTAACCCATCAGTTCCTTGGGGATACTTCTCATGGCCAACTTCCCATCAGAAATTTAATCAGTGGTTGTTTTTATTAGAGTAGAAAGTCCATAGATTCTGTAGGATTCCTTTTTCCCACCTTAAATAAATTGACTTTATCAGTCTTATTTCATTTCTTTGGCTTTTGGTCCCTGATTCTTGAGGAAGCTGGGGGCTATCTGAATCACTGCAGTTTTAGTTTAGAAGGATATGTTTCTAGGAGATTCTACACACCATGAATAGACTGTGGGAACTTCCCTGATTTTTATCCAGGATCTTTGAACAGTCTTTTTCTTAGTTGCCTAACACACTAGTTTTTGAATACTACTTCAGTATTCATTAGACTATACAGGGGCATCCATACCGGTACCTCTGTTCTGGCTTGATCTGTGTGGCTTTGCTCTGATGCAGACAGGATTAGTTTTATTGTTCAGATAGGGAAACTGCAGCTTGAGATCTTGCCTTGCTGGGGTTGATCACTAGGGCTCCTGGCTGAGGCTCAAGGATGGGCCTGCAGAGGTTGTGTCATGACTGACCCGCCTTGTCTTCAGCTCTTCCCCAATGGTGTCCCCATGCTCCCCTCTTTGGCCCCCTTCAACCTCACTGTCTGTCATACATGTTCACATGATGTTCTTACCCACAGTGCACACTTTTAATTCAAATGTGTGTATTTTGTGCGTTACAAATCTACTCTTGAGCACAATGGCTGCATTTGTTGATTCCCCCATCCGGGATGGTCCTGTGATGTGACCTACTCCTGATTCAGAGCTGAGTTGCTCAGGACGCTGGCCACTGAGTATGTGTGGTAACTGAGTAAAGGAGAAATGGTGTGCCTGAATTGAAAAGTCTCATAGGTGTGAACCCATGAATTTAGAGTGAAAGAATGTAAAAGCAAATCTCACCAGTCATATGTTGGCTTACTGTTGAGATAATATTTGGGATGTACCAAGAAATTAGAATGAATGTTTTTATAATTTTATCTGTTTTCTATTACTACTTTTTATGTGTCAACTAGAACATGTAAACTGCATGAGAATCACATGTGTGTCTAGAACATGTAAACTACATGAGAATCACATATGTGGCCTATATAATTTTTCACTGGTTCTTGCTGCTTTAGTTGATGGGGTTTTAGACTTTTAGAACAAGCTTTCTGTCTTAGGCACCCTCCCCCCCCCCCCCCCCCCCCCCCCCCAGTGAATCAGCCTCAAGTTTATCCTCCATGAAGTAATATATCTTTGTCTATAAAATAAAAACAAGTATTTTCTTTCATGACTCAATAATAACTAAGTAGACTTAATGACTAAATCCAGACCCTGGCTTGGAGACAAAAGCATTGAAAATATTACACTGGAGTTCACCTTGACAAGGGTTTCCTTGCTGGCTGCACAACTTAAAAAAATTTTGGTTCGGAACAAATTCATTTACTACTTCACATCTTGGTTTCTTCTTAGTTATGGAGAATATGGGAGTTATAGGCGTTAAAGAACACACAAGGGATGTACTCATTCCTCCTGGGGCTTAGCGTAAATGCTAAGTGGTGGTGTGAGTATTTTTGGCCCCCATAGATCCATATGTTTGAATGGTTGGCTATAAGAGGCGTGGCCTTTTCAGAGGAGGTGTGGCCTTGTTGGAAGAAGGCTACGTTGTGTAGGCAGGCTTTGAAGTCTCCTATGCTCAGGCTCCACCCAGTGTGGACCTCTAGCCTCCTGGCTGCCTGCAGAAGACAGTCTGTCCTTGCTGCCTGGGCATCAAGAGGTAGAACTCTTAGCTCTGTGGTTCCACTTCCTCTCTTGTGATGCTGGGCAGGGAAGGATGTAGCACAGTCCTGAATGGGTGGGTCAGCAGGAACTTGGCCCCTCACTCATTGCCGGTGGTTGAAGGGTTTCTTCTCTGAGGATTTCAGTGAAGGAAACAGCTTGTGTTCTTTATTCAGGGTGAGCAAAGGTTATATAAACCTTGGAGAGTGGGAAGGGGTTCCTCTTAGGGTAAATATTCATTGGCTGAGACTTACGGTACCGGGAATACCTCATTTGCATGGAGAGGCATTCCAGGAAGTTGGGCCCGTAATTTTGCCAAGGACTATGTGACATTCCTCGGGTAGAGGATGTGGGGCTCCCCAGATAGGTCAGGCAGAGAAGAGGAAGCCCCGCTGAAGAAAGGGAGTCCTCTGTTTTTCCACTGAGCTCAGGGAGCTGTCTAGTCATGGTAGACTGCAACCTTAATAGCAGGGTTTCCCAACACAGCTCCTTCTCCAGCACTATGTCTGTGTGGATGCTGCTGTGCTTCCTGCCATGGTGATAATGGACTAGACCTTGAAACTGTAAGCCAGGGCCAACTAAATGTTTGCCTTTATAAGAGTTGCCTTGGTCATGGTATCTCTTCACAATGATGCAACCCAAAGTAAGATAGTAACCATAACCCGATACCCCATTCCCAGGCACATGCCCTTGTGGAAACTTCCCTGAGGCCAAATGGTCACTCGGACTGGTTTTAATTTCACCATGGGAACGCCTGTGACAGCCTCAATATGTAACATTCTCTCTTGTCTGTGCCATGTGGATTGCAGTGTTCTGTGAGCATTCATGAGATTATACTTTGCCAAGAACTACACCAGGAAACTGAAATTAGGACCCGAGGAGATGCCTGCCCCCTTTGCTCACCACAGATTGTTCACAGTATCCATGGCATGGAAGCAAGCTTTTTGCATCAGTGTATGAGTAGACAAAAAAAAAAAAGTTCGACCACATACTTATACCTACAGTAGAATATTACTAAAGTACAGTTAAATCCTACCATTTGTAATAACACAGGTGGACCTAACAGGCTGTCATGCCACACAGACAAAGACAAGTACTATATGATTGGACTTGTATGAGAAACCTAAAATAGCCAAGCTCAAGGGATTGGAAAATAGAAGGGCAGCTTCCAGGGGCTTCAAGGAGGGAGGATAGAAGTCATACAGTCTCAGTTACAAGGAGTCCTAGGGATCTACCATAACTGTGCCCATAGCTGACTATATTGAATTATACGCTTAAAGTTTCCATAGAAGACAGAGTCTGAGAGCAGTCGTAAGAATAAGCCAAGTGCTGTGAATGGATCCTGAGTCACGTTTATTTGGTGACAGAGGTAGTGGCCCTTGGTGACAGATTAGTTCTCATGAAGGGAGATCTGAGCTGCTTGTCTCTATGGTACAAGGGCTGGAGAGAGTGGAGAGAAAGCCAAGCAGAGAGTTCCAAGATGGGAGAAATGTGGCTGGGGTAGATGGCCACTGGATAAAGTGCTTGCTTGCTGTGCAAGAGCAAGGCAGAGTTCAGATCCCCTGAACCAATGTAAAAGCCAGGCAGGCATGGTGGTTGCTGGTAATGCCAACATTCAGGAGGCTGAGACAGATGATACCTGGGGCTACAACTAGCCAACTGGTGTACTCTGGGCTAAACTGAGAGACCCTGTCTCAAATTCATAGAGAAATTGAAGAAAACACTTAAGGCAAACTCTGGGGTGCCACATGCATATACATCTGTGTTCACTCATCCTGCATGCTTGAAAACACACACACACACACACACAAACACACACCCCTCTTTAAATAACAGAGGAGAGAGAAAAATCTTTAAAGTGCCTGGGGGGGGGGAGGGGGGAAGGAGAGAGGGAGGGGAAGAGAGAGAGAGAGAGACAGAGACTAATACATTTGGCCACACAGAAATTGCTGATGACTGATGACCTTGAGAGTCTCTAGAGACTGAAGGCAGTGGTCAGATAAGATCAATGTACTGAGGCAGGTACCTGAGGTTGAAAAGTGAAGGCACTGACTTCTCTTTTAAAGAGTCTGGCTACAAAGGGAAGCAGCAAGAAAAGGAAGTTGACGTGTGTCTGAGTGTGATGGGAAGAGCTCATGTCCACAGGAGGGTTAAGGGGAAGGACTGAGGAGCATCATGGGAAGGCGTGGGGGTGAGACGCTGGAGCAGGTGGGAGAAGATGAGGCTCAGAGCAGGTGGAGGGGTTAGCCTTTTACAGGGAGGACTACCTGTACTGAAGCAGGAGGAGGGGTGAGTGTTGGGCTAGTGTATAGACCTGTGACTCCTGGAAGATGCAGGGTCTCTTGGTTCAACTTTAGCTGAAACTATGAACCAAGAGTGACGGTTAAGCTAAAAGGCTAAAAGGCTGAGCATAAGAAATCACAGCCTTTTACCCATCTCGGCAAAACCACACAGCATGATGTCATTTCCTTGACTCCCCTCCATGTGGGTTGATGACTCTTAAGGGGGACACAAACTCAGGCCAACCTAGCTGTTTTGGCGCTGTGATGGACAGTTTTAACTGTTAATCTGCCACAACCTATAATTACTTGGGGGACAAGGGGAAGGCGGGAAAAACTTACAAGATGAAGAATAGTCAAGGTCAGGGCGGCCTGTGGGCGTGTCTATGGGAGACAGTTGATTGGTATAGGAAGCCCCATTTCACTGTGGGTTCCTAGGCCGAGGGGTATTGTATGGGGAGGGGGAGAAAGCCAGAAGAGAGCAAGCAGGCAGTCTGGGTGCATTCTCTTCTGCTCTTGACTGTGGATGGGGAGTGAGCAGCTGCCACCTTGACCTCCCTATTTCGATGGCCCATGACCTGGCACTGTCACCCCATGAACTCTTATATATTCCTGATGTTGCTTTGGGTCACCGTGTGTTTTTTATTTTTTTATTTTTTTATTTTTTTTATTACACTAACAGAGATGTGGCTAGGACAAGGGCCTTAAAGAGATGTTCTGGAGAAGGTCAACACTGGGAAGGGCGATGGTGTCTTCAATTGGGAGCCTGGGATTCTTAGGAGAGTTGGCACTCAATAGAAGAAGAAATACTGAGTCAGGAAACTGGATTTGGGGGTCCTGTAGACTGCAGTAAGGCTGAGAGCAAACCTTTCACCTTTGTGATCTATTTCCCAGCCTAGAGATGAGTGAAATGCCTTCTAATGTCCTGGGGCTTCAGGACGAGGACTGTACGTGTCACTGTTGCACGAGGTACCAGACCAGGGTGTGACTTGCACACTCAGAGCCGGCAGCCTGCCTGCCCACACCTCCTCTGCTTCCTCAGCCCCACTGTGATGTAGGGTGACTCATTTTCTTCTCCATTGCACCGAACCTCTGCCCCCCATTGCTTCCACTCTCATAGGCAGACTGTGGGGGTTTAAAAATGCAGCAGAGGACTCTGGGATGAACAGCGCCAGAGAAATGTGACTGATGGGCCCGTCTGGCTTTCTGAGCACTGTTTCCTTGTAGGCGGGAGCTCTCTCAGCCTCGTCCATGCAGGCCGGTCGAGAGCACCTAGGACAGGAACCTGCCTTGCTTGGTTGTCCTACAGAGAGGACAGGGAGAGCATGAACCAGTCACACTACACGAGGAGAAATGGCATCTGCCGTAAGGGACCTCAGCCTGGCTGAGGGAGTCACCGGACCCAGCTTGTGAAGCGGATTGCGCATGGAACCAGGACATGCGCTTAGATACAAGCCTACCCTTAGAAAGTGGGCTGGGTAGTTTTATGTCAATTTGATACAAGCTATAGTCATCTGAGAGGAGGGTACCTCTCAACTGAGAAACTGTCATAACATTTATCTGTGAGTAGGTACTAAGGAAAGACTTTTTTTCTTAATTAGTAACTAATGAGGGATGGGCCAGTCTATCATGAGTGGTGCCATCCCTGGGTTGGTAGCCCTGGGTTCTATAAGAAAACAGTCTGAGTGAGCCATGAGGAGCAAGCCAGTAAGCAGCACTCCTCCGAAGCCCTCTGCATCAGCTCCTGCCTTCAGGTTCCTGTCCCGACTTCCTTTGATGATGAACAGTGATAAGGAAGTGTAAGCCAAATAAAACGTTTCCTCCCCAAGTTGCTTTGGTCATGGTGTTTCACCACTGCAGTGGACACCCTAACTGGGATAGGAAGCATGATAGAAAGACTGCTAGCTCTCTGCCCCCTTAAACGTGACTGGTACAGACTGACCAAAGGAAGATACTAGGAATACCTGCTCATGCTGCTGAGGGCAGAGAAGTTGGTAGGAGCATTGTGTTATGGGTCCAGGACCCGCAGAGCAGCTCATTCTAGACACGCATCCTGTACTCCACACTGGGCCAAGCTTGTAGAAAGCACTGAGCATGGAGCCTGGACATACACTTAGAGCTGGGCAAGATCTACATACCTGCTCTAACTCTAAGCTCAGAAGACCTGGCCCTTTGGATGGTATCAACCCCCTCTCTGTCTCTGTTTTCTCTCTCTCTCTCTCTCTCTCTCTCTCTCTCTCTCTCTCTCTCTCTCTCTCTCTCTCTCTGGTGAAGGTCAAAGGTCAGCTTCAGTTGTCATTCCTAAAGTATTGTCTCCTTTATTCCCGATAAGCTCTCATTGGCTTGGCTCTGAGCAGGCAAGGCAGCAAGCTTCAGAGATCTCCTTGTCTTTCCTTCTCCAGTGCTGGGACTCCGGGTTTGGCTTCTCTGTGAGGGTTTTGGTCCTCATGTTTATGCAGGAGGCATATTGTAGACTTACTTATCTCCCCAGTTCCTTAAGCCCCAAGACAGGAGACAGATAATGACACACTGAAGGACCTGGATGAGGCGAGGCTTCGATGGAGCAAAGCTGTTGCCAGACTTCCTGCCGGGAATCCATTGCCATGTTCACCTCCGGGGGAGGAATGTGGTCAATCTCATGGGGCTCTTCTCTGATCAATATGAATAATCAGTCACTTGTCGCCGTAGTTACTATAAATGGTGACTGTAGCCAGATAGCTTACTGGATGCAAAATGGTCTCTTGGTCAGGAGCTTTTCTTAAGGGTATTGATTTTCTGTAGATATAGTGCTTGCTCTGCAGAATTTCATGTTATTTCTGTTTGTCACAATGTCATGGTGATGCTAAGAGTTCACAGCAGAGTGACATACGCAAGAGCCTAAGTCAGACGCTTGGATCTGTCTCAAACAGTCTTTCATAGCTTTCGTCATAGGCTTGTAAAGAGAACGTTTTTGCTCAGCAGTTAAGTGCTTGCCTTTCAGTCCTCAGGAGCCCATGCAGCAGCTGCCAGTCCATGTTCTAGCCATGGGAGGGAGAGACGGGAGCCCTGGGGCAGGGGACTGCAGAGACTACTTGTAGTTATGAGCTCTGGCTGTCACTGAGAAACCCTGCCTCAGTGAATGCAGTGGAAGGGTAAGCAAGGTTGATTCCTGATATCAACCTTGGGTCTATACAGCTCCATTCACATACCCCCACTTGTGTGATGTACACACGTGCAAAAGTGTGCACACACATGTGCAAATCATAATGCATTAAAAATGGGCAAAAAAAGCCCTAGCATCCAAATCTACTTCTAGAATGCTGGTCTCTGTGGTTAACTTGTAAGAGCCGAATCTTGGAGATGGGAGCTGCATGCAATTCTTCATCTACCTCCTGATTACCTCATTACCTCCCTCAGATCTTCCTGGGTACTTCTGTAGGGATAGCTACAGAAGGAGAATGTGGTCAGCCTTGCAGTGTGGAGAGATGGCAAGGTACCACTGGTCCAGGCCTCACTCAAGCAGGGCCTATTAGTGCCGTGGGAAGACTAAGGATGGAAAACTAGAAAAAATCGTGGATTTTATCAGACTGTCACAGACATGGCCACTACTCTCAGAAAGGACTTCTTCCTGAGGGTTTGCTACCCAGAACTAAGGAGCTGTAGGTGGCTTCAGTTTGCAAGCAGCACGGACCTGCTTGCTGGTAGTCTTTAGAGTTCTAGCTGAGACTATTCAGACTACTGTTGCGGCCCGAGCTGCCCCACATTTGGGGGCCAAAATGTCTCGGACCGTTCTGTCAATGTTGGGACCCTGCACTGTCAAAAGCCTTGGGGGCTAAACTGTTAGAGCCTGCACTGCCCCAAGCTGCTCCAGTCCACGGGTCGGGGTTCAGCAAGAGAGAGAGTGAGGACAGACTCACTTGAAGAATGGAGACCAGACAGAGTGTGATTCAATCCTGTTTATTCTTCAGTCTCTCTTCTTCTCTCCAAGTCCCAAGTCTTGAGTTCCTAGTCCCTAGTTCCTAGTGCCTCCAAGTTCCAAGTTCTTTCTCCAAGTGCCTAGTGCCTAATACCTAATAATAATTCTTCCGAGTTCTCTAATCCAAGTGTCCTCTTCCTCAATGCCTAATTCCTACTTTAAGTTGTACTGAACTCTTCTGTCTGCCTCTTGCCTTTTATATGTCTCACTTCCAAGTCACGACCTTAAGTCACGCCCTTAGGTCTTATCTCTAAATCTGATCTCTAAGTCTGGCTCTAAATCACACCTTTAAGTCTCACACACCCAAGGGAAGATCCTGGGTATCTAAAACAAGATGTTACCAGAGTGTGCTCAGCTGTTATAGGCTATTGTAATCAAATCTCTCGTCAGGGTATATGGCTCAAGATGGCTGCAAGGATGATATCTGCCTTCTGTCGGCTCCCCACAGACTACTATCACCCAGACTGTGTCTTGAAAAACAGAACAAACCCTAAAACCCCATCTTCCTTTTGACCTGCCTTTCCCTTACCTAGGAAGGGTTCATGGGGCCCTTTCCTCATAGCATTCATAATTCACCTACATTTGGTTGATATTTAAAAACTCAACTTATTTGAGATAACTAAATATTCACAGACCTAAATAATGGAGCTAAACTATCCTACACATCCGCCTCCTTCTCTTCACACCCTTCTTCAGCCCTGGCAGCCATTTTTTGTGATATTTTTATAATTGTGTTATCTCAAGTAAGTTATATAAATGGAGTCATAAGTTTGTAGTAAGGATTGGGTAGAGTGCCTGCCTCACAAGAGTGAGGATGTGGACTCGACTCCCAAACACAAGTAAGTGAAAATGCTCCAGTGCATTTCTAATCCCAGTGCTAGGAGGGGCAGATTGCAGATCCTCAGGCTGGCCACTAGCTTGGCCTAATTGGATAGCTCAAGGCCAGTAAAGAGATCCTATCTCAAAAATAAACATGCACACACATACACACGTACAAGCACATGCACCATGCACACATATACACATGCATACATGCACACACATGTGCAAACACACATACATCCACACATGCACACTAAAGGTATGTTCTATAAATCACAAACCTGAGTTTTCTACTCCGAGGGTCAGGCAGGTAATGCCTGTATCTCTAATGTACATGTTTGTGGTGCTGATTTGAGTTTTCTGGTATAGATGTGTTATGGTTCCCTTACCCCTGTAGCCATTGAAGGCTGTCTGGAGTACTGCTGGTGTTTGCTCTATGATGGGTAGAGTGTCTGTAAATGCTTTCACAGAGGTCTTCATGTGAACATGTTTTGGACTTAGAGCTTAGCCACACGACTTCACTTTCTGAGTGCTGTAAGCTGCCACACTCTCCTGGGATGGCCACTCACTTTACCTTCCTACTGATGGTCTGGTCATTTCCTTCTCATCAACATTTTGTGCCCAGCATGGTTGTTCATATCAGATATTTTGACAGGTGTGCAGGAATGTCTCCCTGTAATTTCTGTGTTTTCCTAATGGCTAATGTTCTCATTTGCGCTCCGTAAATTCATGCTGGCCACGCCCTTTACTTGTTTTCTGACTGGATTGCTTTTCTCTTGTTGAATTTGAGATTGGTACTTAAGTAACGGCTCCCCCTGCCCCAGGGGAGATAAACAAAACCAAGAAACCCATGTGTGTTTAATGTATATAATTTGTCGAGTTTCAACTACTGTACTCTTATTAAAACTTGCTTTGGGCATTCTAACTCTTTTTTTCCTTCCACATAATTTTAGGGAGTTTTTTGAGCATCTGTGTCTAGAAAGATTCTCGCTAGCATTTTGATAGGAACTGTGCTAAACTTAGATGTCCATTTGGGGGAAATGGATATGTTTGGTGTGTTGGGTCTTCCAAGTCCCGAGAGCGGCGGGCATCTCCACATTTCTTGGCTCTGTTTCATCAACATGTTGTTGTTTTCAACATTTGAGTGCGACACGCTTTTCTATATTTACACCTATGTGTTTTTTAGCAGTTATAAATGGTAGCATAACATTTTGGTGTTCGTGTCTATGGTAAAGGAATGCAGTGGTTTTTGTACATCTCTCTTGTCTTGTTGAACTTGCTAACTGCCCTGTTCATTCTGCAGGTTTCTCTGTAGATTCTCAGAGAACCTCTACAGATGTGCGGGCCACTCTGGTCTTTGCGAATGGGGCAGTTGTGTGACTTCCTCTGTAACCTGGATACCTGTTCTTTCCCATTTTGCTTCACTATGTGGTGAGACAGTGCTGGGTGAGAGTGTGAGCACCAGTGTCTTGCCTTTTCTTATCTTAGTGGGAAAGCACTTGGGTTTTTCATGATAAAGTGAAAGGTTAGCTATAGGGCACAGGGCCTGGGCCCCCACCCCCATCCCTGCCTCCCTTTCCCAGTTTTCCTCTCCATCCCTCCTTTTCTTCTGTTCCTTTGTAAAATTTAAAAAAATTTCCCCATATTCTTATTTACAAGTTTGTAAAATATCACAAATGGGTACTGAATTTTATCAATCACTGATCTTTCAAATATTGAATTAGCTTATACTTCTGAAATATGGTGCTATAGTAATTCATTTTTTTGAGTAGTGCTAAATGCTGTTTGCTGCCAGCTGTTAAGAACTTTTGTACATATATTTATGAGGGATATTTGTAGTTTTCTATGCTGTCTTTGGTTTGGGAATCAAGGTAGCACTAATTTCATAGAAAGAATTGTGAACTGTCCCTTCTGCTGATGTTTTCTGCAAGAAATTGTCCAAAATTGCTGTGACTTCGTCTTTAAATTTGGAAATGTTATTCATTAAAACCTCCTGGGCCTGAAGAAATCTGCTTTGGGAATTTAAACCTTGGTTTTATCTGCTTTGGGAAGTTGAATAGTAAGAAAAAACAGTCCCTTGGTTTTGGGCTGTGAGTTGCCACACTGTGTGTCTCTTGGGGATCCATTGGTTGAAGCTTCTAAGTATCCAGTTGTCATTGCTGTCCCTTGATGTCTTTTCTGGTCTCTGGTGATCCCAGTGGTGACGCTGACTCACTCTGACAGTTTATGCTGCTTTTACTTTATATTTTGCTGCTGGGGCTTGAACCCAGGGCCTTGATCACTGAGCTTCAAGCCAGCTCCCCAGTCCCAGTGTTAATTCTAGTCTTTTAAAAACCACTAGCTGTTCTCCCTCCTTTTGTGTCAGCTCCGATTGACTCTGCTGCTTGGCATTTCTTCTACTTGCTCTGCTCTAGCTTGTTCTTGACAGAAGTTCTTAAGGTGAGGGGTTGGATCATTGACCAGGACTCCCGTTTTGTCTCTGCACGTCTCTCTTTCAGTTCTGCCTCAGTCGCACCCCACAGGTCCTGATGGTTTCATTCCCACTGAATTCAGTGTATTTTAAATTGTCTTCTGGTAAGCTCTTTTCGTCCCATGAATTATTGAAGAATGCGTTGTTTAGTTTTCAAGTGTGGGGGTATTGCTGTCTTTCCAGTGTGTGTGTGGGCGTAGGACAGATGCTATGCAGTTTTTCTGTTAAGTTTTTGCGGCCGTCTGACGGACAAGCATGAGGCTCTCTCGATAATGCTCTGTGTACCTTTGAAGAGACTGTGTACTCTGCTGTCATGGGAAGAAAACTCTATCAGTATAAAAATTCCACTGCTCCTTGGTATCATCAAATTCTGTGTCCTTGTGAATCCTCTCACTCACTCTTCCCCCTCCCTCCTCCCTCATGGTAAGGATGGAGCCCAAGGTCTACATCTTCCAAATTGCAGGCTAATTTTCTGCCTGGAGCTCCATCTTTCGTCGAGAGCCACGTGATGTGGATGAGTTCTCCTCTTCTTTTCCACATGTTTTTGCTTCATGCACTCTGAAATTCTTTTCAGTGCATTCCTATGAGGGTCGCCCTGTCTTCCTGGTGGCTTGGTCCCCTGTAGCACTGTCCCCTTCTCTCTGAGTTGCAGTGGTCATGTCTATTCCAGAGCAGAAGCTGCTGGATGATTCCAGTTCTGTTTTATCTTCCGGTTGCTTGCTCCTCCATGCTCCCGAGGCTCTGCTGATGAGGTTACCCACTGGGTATTTATTTATTTATTTATTTATTTAATAGCGGCTGCTATATTAGGGTCTGAAACTTCTATCTGGCATGTCTTTGCGTCTGCTCCTTCTGTGCCGGGACATCCCATGTTCCCATTCTCCTTTCCAGCTTGTCCAAGAAATCTTGTGTTTGATGTGTCCGAGGTCTGTGTCATTTCTGGTGCTGGCGGCTACTGATTAACCACTCTTCACTCAGTGTGCTATTTCTGTGGTTCTTTGTGTAATGGACGGCATTTCTGGTCCTGAGCATTTCGAATACTGACTCTAGATCTCTCTTAGAGCTTTAGTTTGGGGGTGGTGCTTTCTTGTAACACACGGCAGGGGACAGGGCAGGCATCTCCCAGTTTCAGTCCACCTTGGGTCAAAGAACAAGTTGTCACTCTGTCTCTAGTGACACCAAGGGATGCACTCTATAGCCCAGTCTAGTCTTAAACTTGCAATGACCCTCCTGCCTCAACCATCTGGCATCAGGAGTATGTGCCTCTGTGCCTGGCAGGGTGATCCTCACTGTGTGGTGACAGGAGAGGCTCCCCCCAACCCAGGACTCTTCTGACATTGTTACTACCCGGATTGTAGGTACTAGGGGTGACCTCATACTGCTGTGGTATGGTGGAATCTCAAGCTCCCTCCTCTGCATGATTCACCCCTGCAGGGAGGGAGGACGGCTGTTTCCTTGCAACTTTGGGAAGGGGAAACAGGCTTCCAAGAGTACCTTTGCCACTCCCAGTAGGTAAAGGGCACAGTAATCTCGGTAGCCCATGGCTCTAGCAGCACAGTCATTGTCTAAGGGCTTTCTGTTTTGGAGAGCTGCATGGTGCCCCGACCTTTGGCTGGAGAAAATGGATTGTGTGTGGAGAGTGGTATTGTCTGTGTGCCTTGGTGTTCCTAGGCTACTTACCTCATCCATTCAAAGACTGGGCACACTGGAGGAGCCAAGTCAAGGGAGCACCGGCTGAACCTTTGTTCCTACTCCATCTTTCAGCCTTCGATTTAGTTGGTTTTATCTGTTTTGTTCTTTGAGCCCAAGCTCCCCTTTTTGATGGGAGGGGTACAGAGTCTCATGTGTCTCAGATTGGCATCAAATTCACTGTGTAGCCAAGGTGATTTTTCTGTCTCCCTCTCTCATTCTCCAGTGTTGGGGTTACGGGGACCAGCACAACCACACCTGGCTTAGGGAATGCTGGAGTCAAACCCAGGGCTTGGGGCCAAGCTAGGGTAGCACTCTTCTGACTCCGGGGAGCACTCCTCTGTCGTAGCCATGCCTCGGCCCCTGTGCTTCCTTAATTGCTCTGATGAGAAGTTCTTTTCCCAGGAAGAGAAATTCTATGTCGAACTCAGAACAGCTCTGAGCACAGGTGGCATGTAGACTCTCTTGTACTCCCTGCCCCCGTTCTCAGGAAGAGAGCTCAAATCAGCCTTCATCACAGTTCAGATCCTCACCACAGAGTCATCCTCAATGTGTGTCTGAGACCGAGCTCTGAGTGAGTCATCCCCACGTTCTTTCTTTATTGCCCAGGACCTATAGCACATTGTTCCTAGCACAGAACAATAAATGTATAAATATTGATGGAGTAAACTTGCTTAATTCCTGCTCAGCTTCTCACACGTCACATATGAAGCTGGCTAGCGGAAAAACAAGTAAGTAAGGCCGTGCTTAGAAACAAGCAAGACAATAAACGCGTCTGAGTACTTAGCACACTGCTCAGCTCGCAGTCAGCCAGACAACAGCCTGCTCTCACGATGGCATGAGCACTTCCGTTTATCACGTTCACATAGATTCTCCCGTTCTCCTTCAGCATCTGTTATTGTAGCTAATGATCTGTTCAAAGCGTTGTGAGCATTTGCCATTGGCAGATCCAGGCTGGTGAAACGCTTCTGTTAAATCCTAACTCTGTCTCTCTTGGTGGTGTTTTTCTGGACAGGTCCTGCAGCTGGGTTCAGACATCCTTCCCCAGTACAAGCAAGAGGCGCCAAAGACACCCCCTCACATCATCCTACACTACTGTGTCTTTAAGACCACGTGGGATTGGATCATCTTGATCCTGACCTTCTACACAGCCATCCTGGTCCCTTACAATGTCTCCTTTAAAACCAGGCAGAATAATGTGGCCTGGCTGGTGGTGGACAGCATCGTGGACGTCATCTTTTTGGTGGACATTGTTTTGAATTTCCATACCACCTTTGTCGGGCCAGCGGGGGAGGTGATCTCTGACCCCAAGCTTATCCGCATGAACTACCTGAAGACATGGTTTGTGATCGACCTCCTGTCCTGTTTGCCGTATGACGTCATCAACGCTTTTGAGAACGTGGATGAGGTTAGTGCCTTTATGGGTGATCCAGGGAAGATTGGTTTTGCTGATCAGATCCCACCACCACTGGAGGGGAGAGAGAGTCAGGTACATCCCTCAAATCTTGGACCTTGTTGTCATGTCTTTAAAGCTGAATGAAATGCGGGGTGGTCAGCACAAGAGTCACTGAGCGGGTGGGAGGCAGCATGAGCCATGGCCACAACAGAGGGAGCATGCACCATGGGTATCCTGCCTGCCATTCCTGTCCTCTGGAGGTCCAGAGGCCCTGCATGTCCGTGAGCGGGTGTGGAAGAGACCAAGGGCTCACTCTTCCTCCATGTGGAGTGCAGCTGCTGGCTCAGGGAAGGGAGGCTGAAGAGGCAGCCATGCATGGCCACTGCACCAGGGAGCCTTCCCTTTGGCACTTGACTGCTGATGTGTATCCGTTGGGTGTTCTGATGATGGGCCTTTTCTTTATCTGCTCCATGCTGGCTGTTCTACAGGCTATAACCGATGGTAACTGAGGCCATTTATGTTCTCTGGGGGAAATTTTGCACTGAGTTGTTTCTTTGCTAGTGTTGGTTTTGGAGGTAATTGTTTGCTGGGCTATTCTGATATGCAGGTGCTGGGGTTGTGTGGAGTCTCAGCTTTGTAAATATCTTGTAACCATGTTGGGATTGGGACTTGTTCAGGTAGCCAATGAACAGGTGCCTGAGACAGTTGTGGCAGGAAGCGTTCCCCCTACCCCCAGGGCTGGTGAGGAGCCAGTATCTCCTTTCCAAAAGCAAGGATGCCAAGTCACTGCAAGGAGCAGTGTAGATTTTTATCTGGATGATGCTAGGAAGGCAATTTTTCTCCATTCCGGATTAAGATAAGACAGCTTGCTTGATAAGCCTCCAGCTTGTTCAGGACCGGGACCTCATTGTCTCCGATTACACAGGGTCAGGAGGATTAACTGTGAGCAACTAGGTAGCCATCTGGAGGCTGAGCTGAGGCATGGCACATCCTTTGGGGTAAAGATAGCCATGGCAGGAAGAATCTACTCCCATCCAGGGTAGGGAGCACTGGCTGAGGGCATCGCCATGACTCTGCCTTCGGACCAGCACAGCAGTAAGGGCATCAGTTGCTTTGCTTCCCGTGGGGAAACCCAACAGCCATGTTGCTCTCCAGTTGAGGGGTAGCTTTCCTACTGAGTGCCTCCAAGATCAGAGTGTGGAGGGGAGAGCACAGATATACACCCACTCTATAGCCGGAATGGTCCCTGCTATGTTTGTTTTAAGATACATTATTTCTCAGACAGCACTTTGTGTAGTCAGCCTTGAACTTGTTATGTATCTGACTTTAAACTTGTAATCCTCTTGGCTCAGCCTCCTCAGTGCTGGTATTACAGGGGTGTGCAAGCAGGACCAGTTATTAATATAATATAAAATTTCAGGGGCTAATTCCTGAATGCCTTCAGTGAGTTTTACAAGATTAAATGAGTCTGGACAGACCATCTACATCTCCAGAGGACAGAATCCCCTCTAGAGAGGATGTTGGAATTCTTTGATATGAATTGCAGAGCATATTGGGAGGTATCTGTCTCTCAAGAAAGTTATGCCATTGGCTTATATAATTCAAATATATAATTGTAATCTAAAAGAGATTTCATATACACATGGGAAGTTAAATTTTATACTAAAATAAACAAGTAATCAAACCCTCGAGGGGCTGTGAGAGAGCTCAGTGAATAGAAATGCTCGTGCCCGGCGGTTGTGGCGCAAGCCTTTAATCCCAGCACTTGGGAGGCAGAGGCAGGTGAATTTCTGAGTTCGAGGCCAGCCTGGTCTACAGAGTGAGTTCCAGGACAGCCAGGGCTACACAGAGAAACCCTGTCTCGACAAACTAAAAAAAAAAGAAAGAAAGAAAGAAAGAAAGAAAGAAAGAAAGAAAGAAAGAAAGTGCTCATGAGAACAAGAGTACCTGGATTCAGTGACTAGCACACAGATCTTAACTTTGCATTCCCATAGCCCCATTGCTAGGAGTGTAGAGACAAGTGAATTCTGGAAGCTCCAGTTAGCCATCCAGCCTAACTGGGACTGAACTTTAGTTTCAGTGAGAGACCCTGTCTCAGAGAATAAGGTGAAGGCTGATAGAAGAAGAGCCAAATGTCTTCCTCTGGCTTCTGTATACCATGCACAGCTATGTATGTTCACAAACACACACACACACACACACACACATGCACCATGCATACACCATACACACATGTACACACATACACATGTTGGGGCCCAGGAGTTGCATCACAAATCACATGAATACTAATCTCAGTCAGACAGGGATAGTTTGTTGAGCATATACCTCAGGACTGACCAATCAGGGACACAATTCAGGCTTGGGAGTTGAACCATGACATTAACTTAAGATCCTACAGGGTTTGTAAGCCTAAAATCCATAAACATCTGTGCTAAGTACACAAATGTACAAATGAACATGATTCCACCAATTAGGATTTAGGGACAGGGGAATTTTCCTTAGGAACATGTCTTTGTTGTACATTTATCCTGCCCCCATTGGTTGGGGTATTCAGCTGTGGCAGGGGATTTGGCTTGTCTAATATTCATATCCTAACTTGTCTACCAGATGGGGCTTGTCTAACATTCATGTCTTAACTTGCTAACCAGGATGAGACTTGCTTTGTCTTTCTTTCTGCCAAGTAGAATGTCAGTTCCTAGGGAGGCCTTGGGAATTTAAACTTGACTTGACCACCTACTCAAAATGGAAGTCTTATTCCAAGTAGTTTCTTATATTGGTGTAGGTATTTTTTATGTTGTGGTCCATCCCAGGGCTAGCTTACCAAAGCAAATACCATAAAATCTTATACATAGGTTCATATTGGGAGGCGTCTGTCTTGCAAGAAAGTTATGCTATTGGCTTATATAATTCAAATATATTATTGTAATCTAAAAGATAGTTCATATACACATGGGTGGTTGGTTTGGTTCCATGCCTATTGTGGGTCACTAAAACAGTTCTTCTGACTTCTATCATGATTGGTTTGCAAGGGCACAGAGTATAATAGAATATGTAATCAACTTGGGCATGAGAAAGTTTCCTAGTAACAGCAGAAACAGCAGCACAGGAGAAAATCTCCTTATAATATTAGTAACAGCATAAACTTCAGGCTAGCCAGGTAACAGTTACCTAGGCCTTAACATTCTACCTAGGTTTTGCATTCCGTCTGGGTCTTAATATTTTAGCTAGACCTTAACACGCATGCATATATACACCGTATATACATGTCCACACATATACACACACACATATACACATATATATGAGTATACACATATACACACACATACATGCTTGTATATACATACACACACTCATACAGCCACATAGGTTTATAAAATCGGCCAAGTGCTATTTATGGCAGTGGCATTGGAATTTTGCAGCTAAACAAGACAGTTCTTCAGTTTCTGTGGGTTCACACAAGTGTCTGACAGGGCTGCAAACATGTATGGGAGATTGTCTCCATGGCCTACCTAGGGGCTAACAGGACAGAAAGTTTGCTCTCAGGCACTGTGTGGGCTGGGTTGGGAAACCTTCAGTTTTGAGCACCGTAGAGACAGCCCCTGATTTCCAGGTTTGTGGCATAGATTGGAAAGGTGTCTGTTATCAGTGGGCTTCCTGTTGGAAAGAGCTTGGAGCCAGAAGTCTGACCACCTCATGATCATACATAGCAGTTCCTGTATTAAGGGATTCAGGCAGGACAATTTTCAAAGCTTTGGATGACTGATGACTGTTCCTTTCACACCAATTGTGGTTGGTCAGGAGATGGGGCTGGGGATGGAGTCCCTGGTCCTCCTGTGGTCACAGCTGCAGCTCTGTTCATGTCACTCTGAGCCCCCTGCCAGCTCCAACCTCAGACCTACTGGGCACTAAGTCTGTTCTGCATTGCTCTCACTTACAGAATCTCTCTGTTAAAACAAGAGGCCTTTGCCCTTTGCCCCGCAGTGCTATAGGAGGAAGTGACATGGGTGAGAGTTTAGCAGAGGGTGAAAGGAGGTCACTAGAGGTCAGAGATGGATAGGCTCTTCTGAGCTCACTGGAAAGAAAGCAGATATGGGGGTTCTGCCTCTCACATGACCTCAGTCACCTGCTCACAATACTGCTTGGGTCCCTTCTGCCCCGCCTTCATCTTCCCAATGATAGATTTGGCAAAACAGGAGCACACCACGCTGAAGTGAATCGACCCGACTAGAAGCTGCTAATGTGTGCTTGCCCCTTGGCTTGTGAAATGTGGAGGAGAGAAGCTGGGGATGGTGGTGTGGAGGAGACAGCTGTGGTGTTGATCTGATGCCCAATGAGGGGCAGATCCACTGGTCCCTGAGGGCACCCTTTTGTGAAAAGCTACCATTAACTTAAGTTAATGGAGTCAAGGGCCAGGCCAGTGGCAGGTAGAGGTGGAGAGGCCATGAGGTACATTTCACTACTTTCCCCAAGAGTTAGTCTAGGGGAAAGTGTAGCACAGTCCCTTTATGAATGTCTTAGTTAGGGTTTTACTACTGTGAAGAGACACCATGACCAAGGCAACTCTTATAAAGGACAATATTTAATTGGGGCTGGCTTACAGGTTCAGAGGTTCAGCCCATTATCATCAAGGGGGGAGTATGGCAGCATCCAGGCAGGCATGGTGCAGGCAGACAGGGCTGAGAGTTCACATCTTCATCTGAAGGCAAACAGGAGAAGACTGGTTCCCAAGTAGCTAGGTGGAGGGTCTCCAAGCCCACCCCCAGAGTGACACACTTCTTCCAACAGGGCTAAACCTACTCCAAAAAGGCCACGCCCACTCCAACAAGGCCATACCTTTTAATAGGCCACTCCCTAGGCCAAATATATTCAAACCACCACAATGGCAACTACATTAATGAAGTGGTCTGATTAATGGCTTAGTGACTCATACTCCATACCTGTTCTTGCCTTGCTATTAGCTGAGGCTGTAGCGTTGCTGATCTAAGACTGCAAGTCTCTCTGGTCTAGATTCCTACTCTGGGAGAATGTAGGAAGAACGAAGAAAATACTGACTCAGCCGGGCGGTGGTGGCGCACGCCTTTAATCCCAGCACTTGGGAGGCAGAGGCAGGCGGATTTCTGAGTTCGAGGCCAGCCTGGTCTACAGAGTGAGTTTCAGAACAGCCAAGGCTATACAGAGAAACCCTGTCTCAAAAACCAAAAAAAAAAGAAAAAGAAAATACTGACTCATTTGTCATAAAAATGTATAGGGAGCTTTATTAACTGTCCCTGCGTCTTCACAGTTATGCTAGAAGGTCGTGTACCAGTGGAGACCACCAAAGAAGAGGAGACAAGGCAGCAGTGTTGTTGCTGCGTGTGTGTGTGTGTGTGTGTGTGTGTGTGTGTGTTGGGGAGACTTGAAGGGAACCGATTGGACCCAGCTCAGGTCTGGCTCACAAAAGAGCTGGATAGAACCGCTAATGCCTGTGGTCTTGCATCCAGCTTGTGGATATCACCCTTTTGGTGGCTTCAGCCAGAAAACGACCCTTTGTTTCAGCTTGCTTTGCTTATGTAGATGGCCTCCATTTGCGTCATTCCTCCCGCCTGTGGGTAATCATCCGCTCTGGGTAAGAGGCTGTTTGTGAATATGTAGCACATTAGTGCAGTGGGTTAGAGGACAGAAGGTCTGCAACCTGGGCAAGCCGAAGCTTAGAAAGGGCATGTTGGAGCCCTGGCAGATCACTGGCCTGGCGTGCTTCCTGGATAAAAAGTGGAGTCGTGAGGGATGAAGCTTCCCCTCTCCTAAGGAAACTTTGGTGTTTGTTGCTCTTGCAGTGTGGAAGTGCAGAAGGGAGAGGGGGGAAAACTGGGAGTCTGTGGGTCACTGTGTACTGATGTGCTGGCCAGGAGTCAACCTTCTCCTTGGGTGAGTGACGTACAACAACCCAACCAGCTGGTGCCAGTGACTGGCTAATATTCACCAAGAGTGAGGTGTGCTGATGGCGGCAGGTTCTCATCATCTTCCAAGGACCCTAAATGCTTTACTCTGTATGAAATGAGAAAACTGTGAAGACATTGGAGGAAGGGAAGGAAGGTGACCTGCCACTCTTTTCAGACTGTGTTTTCTCCTGCTACCCCACTAGAGGGTTGGGTGGCCAGGAAGACAATGTTTTAGTTTCTAGAACCTTGTTAGCTTCTGTCACTTTAAATCACTGCTGCCTGGGAACCACACTAAGTCAGCTTTCTGCTGGTAAAGATGCATGCTGCAGCTGGTATGGTGGTAGAGGCCCAAGGCAGGATAGTGAGTTCAAGGCCAGCCTTGGACACACTGAAAAGCATTGTCTCAAAAACAGACAAACAAACAAACAAACTCAAAAGAAGTCTGGCTTAGTGTTTAAAAGTCTGTAATTTTACCTACTCAGGAGGCTGAAGCAGGAATGCCATGAGTTTGAGACTAGCCTAGGCTATATAGTGTAGACTTTGTGTCAACCTTGCCCTGTCCTTCATTTTTTTATGACCTACACTCTCAGGTCCTTCAAAGGCCACAGCACCTCCAGTGTTTCACCTGAGCCTCTGCTTGAATGAGTCCCTCTGTAAGACTTCCCACCCTGAGCATGGGTCAGGAAAACCGATAAAATGATAAATAAAAAACAACTTCTGGACAGTGCTTGCCTGCAGGGGGATTGCAGCAGCATCCATAGGACCTCTGAAGTTAGACTCGGGCTGCTGGCCATTGCTGGTACGTCATAGTCATCAAGAGAGAAACACCCACATCTGTGGCTCCTCCTGCCACTATCAAGACCCGGGATGAAGGATGAAGTCTGTGTGTCTGCTTTGGTTCTCAATTTTATCAACATCATCGAGCAGCAGAGATCATCGGGACAGACATGAGATGTATAAAGGCCCAGGAAAGGGGATAGACTCAGGGACACTACAGTGTGAGTTAGTGTCTATCCCTTGTGCCTCCAGACAGTGACTTGCCTGAAAAGTCGTTGACATACATCAGAGAACCTCTCTGTAGGCTTCAGGGATGAGTTGGTCTGCATCTGTGCACAGGTCTCACTCACTTCCTCCTTATTCTCCCTGTGCTGGGGACTCAGAGGAGGAAGAGGAAGAGGAAGAGGAAGAGGAAGAGGAAGAGGAAGAGGAAGAAGAGACTCCAGGGCAGAGCCTGCACTGGTCCAGGCTCTGAACTGACCAGTGCTCCTCTATGATGATCTGCAAAAGTTGTTGTTACAAGAAAATTGTGGTCTGAGCCTTTCACTGAATATTGATCATCAATAAAAGAGTTACTTCATCATGGAAATATATAGAGGAAAGTTAGGCACACATTGCTAAATAAAAGACATCTATATACTCTCTGATCCCAGCATTCTAAAAAAGGCAAATGTGTGGAGAAAGGAAAGAAGAATGCTTGCCAGGAATTTAGACAGCAGGAGGAGTAGCATGAGTAGAGCTACAGGGCAGAGAGCTGATGCTGTGTGACACTGGGATGATCACGTGTCACTCAACACTAGTCTAAATCACACAGTATGCTAGACAGATAGCAAGCCCTAGACACCAGCTGTGGCCTCTGCTAACAGTAAGTATGAACACTGGCTCACTGGTCACACTGTGCCACACTAGTGCAAGACATTAATGACAGGTGTCTCCACACTGTTCCACTCTGCAGTAAACTAAAAGTGCTCTAACAATAATGTCCGTAATTAAAAACAAGAGACCCCCATGGCTGGTAAGTGATGCAGGGTTGGCCTGCATTGCTGGGCCTCAGAAAGAAAAGCCCAGATGTCCACTTGTACCTGCTTTCTTGGGCAGCAGAGGAATCGGTGAGCATCTCCCTGAAAAGAAAGAGCAGGTTAGGGCTGGGAGCCAGCCAGGAGTGGATGGAACAGGGCCCAGCATGCCCTGTGTGCGTTCAGAGTCTGTGCTGAGGAAAGCCTGTGAGCTCCGAGGAACCAAGAGGCATGGCTATTCCCTGAGGAGAGCCAAGAGGGTCAGATCTTGAAGTTGCTGCCAACCTCCAATATCACCAGCCAGCCCTGTGCAAATGTTCCAGGGCCCTTCACTGAGCCACATAGGCTGCTCACCTGAAGTTTTTCCAGTTAGCTTCAAGAGATGGCCACCAACTCAAAGTGAAGCACCAGGGACCAGGCCAGAGATGTTAGCAACACCTTGGCTCCCTACCTAGCGTCAGCATTTCTAGAACTTCTGGAAGGAAAGACAGTGATGATGGGAAGAACCTCTCCTTCCGTACAAGCTCTGGTAGAAGCGCAGGGTTCGGGTGCTGTGTCTGGCACAGGCACACAGTGTGATCAGGCTTGAGAGGGGGCTTTGGGAGCAGGGGTGTGGCTGAGGTGAACCTTTTGATTTCAGGAAGTTGTACTTGAGGGGGTTCCTGGGAAGTAGCGATTAGCTGTGAAATCGGGTATTTGTTTCTGGAGCTAGAGAGACTTCAGGAGACTCAAGGCAACTCAGGGTAAGGAGAGACATTCAGCCTGCTGTCTCTCTCCTTTCCTCCTTCCCAGGCTTCTTTCTCACCAGCCCACAGTCTTCTTCCCACTCTCTACCATGCTGTCTCTCTGCCTCTGGCTTGTCCTCCTCCCTGTCTGTCTGTCTGTCTGTCTGTCTTCATCTCTCGTCTCCACAGTCTTCTTCCCACTCTCTACCATGCTGTCTCTCTGCCTCTGGCTTGTCCTCCTCCCTGTCTGTCTGACTGTCTCCATCTCTTGTCTCTGTCTGCCCCACCCCCATCTGTCTCTGTCCCTTTGTCTCCCTCCCTCCCTCCCTCCCTCCCTCCCTCCCTCCCTCCCTCAATCCTTCTCTGCATGTGCTTGTGGTGTATGTACATTTGTGAAAGAGGTCAAGCTACATTTTCTAGCCCATATGGATGTGGAAATCCAGCTGAGCTGGCCAGTCCCTTTGAAATGCCAGCCTCATTCACTCGCCTTCAGTGTAAGCTTCTGCCTGCCACACATCTCCACAGGCCCTGCCCTGCATAGACCACATGTCTCTACAAGTATGCATCTTCACCTGTCACACATCATGCATGAATTTCACCTCTCTCTATATCTCTCTGTCTGTCTCTGTGTCTCTGTCTTGTCTGTCTGTCTGTCTTTCTCTCTCTTGAGAGAAAAAAATTGAGTGCCACATGCCACATTGCAGGAACCAGTTCTCTCCTTTCACTGTGTGGGTCCCAGGGATTAAACTCAGGTTATCAGGATTGGTGACAAGTGTGGCAGGCCCTTGTTTTGAGGAGATCTTTGAGTGATGGGTTTAGTGCATTTAACAATCAGCGAGTTTCTGTTCTGCTCCTGACTTTGTGATGCATTTTCTTTTGTTGTCTTTCCCTCTTTCCTTCCTGCTCTAATACATGTGGCCAAGGACCTTCTCTCTTTATTGCTAATGATTTTTAAAGGGATACTTTGTTATAGAATTTAAATTTTATATCTTTGGGTGATCTGAACCTTTTAGCATTGTGAAATATATCTGTCTGCTAATTTTTATTTAATATGATACCAGAATTCTTACTTCTTATGTATTATAATGTTCCTGTCTGATAACGAGAACCTTTGCTGTATTCTGCTATTTAGAATTCAAATCAGCATATATTATTTGATTAATCTGTTATTATTATCATCTTTATGTTTATGGGTGTTTTGGCCACATCTGCACTCCATTTGTGTGTCTGGTGCCTGCAGAGGCCAGAAGAGGGCGTTGGAATCTTTGGAACTGGAGTTATAGACAGTTGTGATCACCACATAGGTTCTGGGAATCGAATCCAAGTCCTCTGGAAGACCAGCCAGTGCTTTTAACTGCAGAGCCATCCCTTTATCTCTCCAGCCACACTGGCCTTAAAAAAAAAAAAAAAACAAAAAACAAAAAACAAACATATAAAAAGCAACCAAACAATAACAACAATAAAACAAGGGAACCATCCGGCCTTAACTCAGAGGACTAAGCCATTGCTTCAGGGTATCCACTAAGATATTTCAGTTTCTATCTCCCATCTCCCTACAGTTGCAGTCTGTTCTATGTGCCCCCACCCACCTTTCCCTCTTTTGTGGAATTACATTGTATTCTTCTCACTAATCTCTGACTTTATTCTTTTGACACTACTCAACTCTTCCGAAGCTTTACAAGGGTTTTAGAATGTTAACCTCCTTCTCTGTTTATATCCTGTTGATGTCAAGTGCATGCCAGTTGTTTTGTGTAGCAAACACCACTGTATGTGTTACCTTCTGGGTTGCTTTCTTCCCTTGGCCCATCTTCTACCCTTTGTGCTTTGGGAATATCCTCCATCTAGTCTGCCGATGAGTTCTGTCAGCTACTATTTGTCCGAAACTATCTTTATTTTACTTTACTTCTGTAAGATGTTTTCACTGTTTATTGGAGTCTAGGCTGCTGGTTGTCTAGACACAGGTTTCTGCTTCTGTGGTTTCTTCTGAGAATTCAGCCCTTGCTCCAATTCTTGTTTTGTAGGCGTTTCTCCCACCCCCTTCCCCACCTCCTTTTTTCTTAAGAGTCTGCCTTCCTCCTTATCCTTGAGCAGTTTTAGAATGAGATGCTTAGCATCGGCTACATCTGTCAGGGACCTGGTAAGTAAGAGGTACTTAATGAAGAGTGGGTTTACAGAGACACCAGGTGAGGATAATGAAGCAGCAGAGAACAGCTCAGACTTTGGATAGGGACTAGAGTCAGGGGCCTTGTCCTTCACATGAAATGGAGTCGCCTTTTGCTTAGAGCCAGACACAGAGAGAGGCATGAAAAGCACTTTGCAGGAATGCTTAGCCTTGGCTGAGGGTCATGGTGTCTTGTGGTGGCTGCAGAAGACACATACCCTGCTCCCCCATCCCTGCTACACCCTTAAACCCTTGTAGTTCTCATTGGTGAACATGGACCAGACAGGGTAGATTTAGTGGCTCAAAAGGGTTTGCACTTTCTGCGGCTCAGGTATCACCAAGCCTCTGTGGGAGGAGTGGGTAGTATTTTCAATGTGTGGGTCTTATCCCATCTCTCTTCCTCTTTTATTTACTTAAAAAGTGAATACCATTCTTAACTAGTAGGCCACATGAAAACAAGCCATGGGCCAAGAGAAGTTGACTTTTCTTACAGATCCAGGCACTTGTAAGTTTTGTAAAAGTGTCCACTGCTGTCTCTTCATATCGTTGGCTCCTTCTCTTCCCCTCCACCTCAGAGACAGATTAACCCTTCACTCTCTATCCTGCGCCTCCTTTACATACCCTCTCTTCGTGTTTTGCCATCTTCTTCCTGTCCACACTTGATTCTGGACTTCTACCCCGTTTTTGACTGTTCTACTTT
Organism: Arvicanthis niloticus; assembly: GCF_011762505.2. Lineage (NCBI taxonomy): Eukaryota > Metazoa > Chordata > Mammalia > Rodentia > Muridae > Arvicanthis > Arvicanthis niloticus. The sequence goes on from NC_047667.1 coordinate 65,491,098, forward strand.
CCTGATTTACTCTTTAGTTTTGCTCAGTTATTTTTAAAACCTCCTGGACATTCTGGTTTTAGTTAATGCATTAGCAAATTTCTGTTACTGTAACAGACACACATGAATGGGCTGCTGAGGCGGGGAGGGTTAGTTTGGTTCACAGTTCTAGAGAACTTGAGTCTGAGTCATGTGTTCCTATTGGCTTGGGCCTCTGGTAAGGACACTGGCCCAGCTAGTGAGCACATGTTAGGGAAGGAAGATGGGCATGGAGGAAGAGGAGTCATAGTTATCTTCAAGATGACTACATCCCCAGGATGACCTGTGGGACCCCACCAGGATCCCCCATCCCTGGAGTGCTGACGTAACAGAAGAGCTGCCAGGGCTTCCAGCGTCGGATCCACAGCAGTCCCTGTTTCTTCAGAGTTAGAGTTGCCATTTGGCCTATTTATACTTTGAATTTTCTCCTGATATTCCCGATCCTACCTTTTATCTTGTCAAATACACTGAGTACAATTATTTTAAATGTCTTCTTTAAATAACCTTGCAATCCAGGGTCTCTGTGGGTCTCTGCCTCCTCTGTTCCTCTGTGTCTTTTATTGTTCATATGGATTTTTTTTCTTACCTGATGTCTAATTTTGATTGTGTACCAGATACTCTTTGTGAAAATTATAGAAATATTGTAGAGTGCAGGCATCATGTTTCTTGAGAAAGTACCTTTTTTAAATGCATAGCTAAGAACACAGCAGCGGCCTCACGTGAACAACAGCTGAAAAGCCAGTGCAAGATCTTTCCCTAGTTCCCTTTAGTCTAGATGAACACCAGTGTAGTTCCAGCTGAGAGTGGGTTTTCAGGGCCCTTGTCTTCTATCAGCTCGAGACTTTTGTCTGTGTTTCTTAAATCGAAGAAGCTGTCAGAACCGATGCTCAGATCTTCAGCCCCTCAGATGCATCCCAGAACTGGCAGGTATCCACGGAAGAACTGCTTGACTGCTGAACACATCCTAGAGTATGCACTGCCTTGTGCATTTGACCCCATAATTCCTTGCTGCACTGCTGGCTTGCTAATGCATTCAAGCTGATTTAAAAGCAATCTGTGTAGGTTCTTTATTGTTCTTAGTAAAAGAATTCATGTGGCTTTATTAGTCTGCTGTAACCAGAAGACTTCAATAATTTCTTAGGGACAAGCTTTGAGCTATGCATTCCTATTGTGTTAATCTGCATTTTAAAAGACTTGATGCATACTGTCTGCATGTCCATCTGTAAAATATAAGAGTTTGCAATGGCGTATGCTAGTTTTCTTATAGCTTGCCATTCACAGGTATTAATGTAAAAACATTGCCTATTCAATAGGTCTAAACTGGAACCCTGTTGGTTTTGTATTGGTCCCATCACCAGTATGTCCTGGTCTGAATCCTCTTACCTGCGACAGAACCTTAAGCAGGTATATGTAACTCATTCTGCTGCCTACCTGGAATATTGGGATATGGTTATACTCACCTTGTGGGATTAGAGGGAAAATGATCTGGATGAGAGGAAGAAAAGTAGGCAAGGCTGTACCCAGCCCAGTGACTCCCTGAGCCGCTGTGGCTTTTCTTTCATATTGATCTGCCTTGACTAGTGACCAGTGGTATCGGGTCCCTTGACATGAAATTCTTAATTCCTACCTCTGTTTCTTGTAGTAGGTTTGACCTCATGCTGCTTCTATTCTTATGTTAATTTGGGTCTGGAAAAACTGTTTGCAGGAGAATGTCCTCATGCAAGTAGCTTCTGGGAACTTGCCCCCAGTTGGTTCTGATTGGTAAATAAGGATGCTGACAGCCAGTGGCTGCCAGGGCAGACGGAGGCGGGACTTTCAAGATACCAGGGCTAGGAACAGGGAGGAAGGAAAAGAAGAGAAAATCTGCTCTGCAGTCAGGGAGAGAGAGGGACAGGAGCAGGGAGAGGGACAGGGACAGGAGCAGGGAGAGGGACAGGAAGGGGAGGAGATTCCATGCCTGAGGAGGTGCAGGACAGGGAGGCATAGTCTCCTTGTACGAGCTGGGAGAGTAGAGCCCCACAGGGTTGCCCAGCTGGGTTCAGGGCAGCCAAGGTAGAACACAGAATGTAGGAAGTGGTTATCAGAGTGAGGTGGATTAGCCACGTGGAGGTTAGGAAGTGGCCCAGCCATTCAGCTGTTTTAGGCATATCAAAATATAGAGACGGTGCATATGTCTTCCATTTGAGAATGTAAACCATTGAGGTGGATAGCAGGAACCCTCCGCCAGGATTTATTTAATTATTTTAATACTACAGATGGCACCCAATGTGGGGAAAGAACTCACTTTTAAAAATTAATTTAAGATTCCCAAATGGAAGACATGCACCATTCCTTTAAGATGAGGAGGTAGGGAGAATTTGTTTCTTAGCAGAGCTCCGTGGTTTTTGCCCAAGCTGCGTGGGTTGGGCACTAGGACAAGTACATGCTAAATTGATGTACATAGTTCTGGGGTTCATGTCGTAAGCTAGGACACAATTAGTCCCCCAAGCTGACCCAGAAAATGCTGGTTGGAAGGCTTGGTATCTAGCCTGAGGCCTTCTCAAAGGCTTGTAAGCCGCCTCAGAGAGCTTAAGACTCAGAGGTGCTGGGGACCCCCTACTGTACAAGGAGATAATTTAATTAAAATTAAATAAGAAAGGATATTAATTCAGTTTATATAAAAAGATAAATTTATATTCATCTCCATAGAAGGGAAGAATAAACGAGAATCGCTTTAATTGTTTTTAAGGATAGAAAGGAGAAATAATGGTAGTTGCTTTAAATGTTTTTAAATATACATGGATAAATAAATAAATTGAAGCCTTTGATTTTAATGTTAAGACATGGACACAGGTTTCTTGGGAGCCTGAAGCCAACCTAATCTATAAACAAATCTGGGTCAGCTCAGGCTACACAGAGAAACCCTATCTCAATTAATAATAATAATAATAATAATAATAATAATAATAATAATAATATAGTTTTTAAATGTTATATTGCTTTAATTATCAAAATGCAGGTGGTTATAAGTTTGGTGGCTGTGGTATTACAAAGCTTCTGTGAGAGAGGTCAAAATAGAACAGGCCTAAAGAAAACAAGATTTTTATGATTATTTCTGGCTTAGCTCAAATGTTGCTTCCCTTGTGATTTCTTAGCTGATTCCTCTGAGCCAGGCCTCATGTACTTTTTTTCTTGGTCCCTATAGAATATTAATGCATCTCTGGATTACAGCTCTTGTCTGTCTTATATACTACAGGCACACAGTCCTTTATTTATGACTCTAGAATCAAAATCTGAGGAAGATGAGTCTAAAAACTCATTTCATGGTGGAGTCTCTACTGACCTGAACGTCCTTTTGAACTCAGCAAATGGATGTGTGCCAACTGCATGGCTATTTGTCACTTGTATGTAGATACTCTTAGTGTGCTTGAAGGAGCTGTCCAGCGCTGCTTAGATGCTCGGTCATCTGTGTATGAGACCTTATTGTCTTTAAGAGGTATGGACTCTATCTGAGCCTAAAGAGTTTGGTTCAGATGTTTGAAGCCTGTTTATATAGTTGTGGGTACTGTAAATTTGGAGAGTGTATTTTCATCCTCATAGAACTTGGAAACTGTGCATATTTCTGTGGCGTGTGTGTGTGTGTGTCCTTGTGTATGCATGTGGAGGCCAGAAGACAACATTAGATGTCTTCCTGTGTAGATTCCTACCTGATTTCCTTGAGGCAGGACATCATGTGTATTTAATGGAAGACATTTACAAGAGGAAGAAAAGGAGGAAACAGAGCAAGGCTTGTCAGTAATGGACTTAGTTTGATGGACACTAACATAGACAGCAGTGACTGGGAAATGGGGGCAGTGTTTTGCACATAAGGAGCCCTGTGATAGAGAGCAAATGGCAGCCTAGTAGCTGCTGTCATGGGCTAAGATTATGTGGTCACAGGATGGAGGCTTTACTTCTAGCCATTGAGCTGATAGATACTTAGTAGAAGAGGAAAGAATTCATGAGTCAATGAGCACATGCTTCCTGGGCTTGTTCCTCTAAGGACTTTGGAGGGTTTGCACCTCATCTCTCCCTTTTTTACACGAAGAAGGGGAGGCTGGCCATTTGCCCAAGGTTGCAGGACTAGGAGTGTTGGGGTGGAACTGTAATGTAGGCTGGTGTCATGTTCATGGTGTCATAGTTTCAGCCACCATGTCGCACATCTACTGATACATAACATGGAATAGTTAGGCAGAAGCCAGATTGTACAGGAAACAGAAGAACTTCAACTGACCCCTGGCTCACACCATTAATTTCTAAATGATTTCAGTTCCACGAATGTCATACAAGTACCGAGTGCTTACCAATTATGCCACTGGAAAGTGAAATGGTCTGCATGGCTGTACACACATTGAGAATTAGCGCACAGGTTCACAGGCACACAGGCATAGTCTCCATGTTGACAGCTGAGCCTCTGTTCCAGCAGACGGCTTCAAATACCATGACTTTGTCACGTGGTGTTTACATGTTAATCAGAAAAGGGATGTGGAAGAAGTAAACATACCCATAACTGTTACAGTTGTGAGGGAAGGAAGTATACATATCCATTATTGTTACCGTTGTTACAATCATAAGGGAAAGAAGTATACATATCCTAACTGTTATGATTGTGAGAGAAAGAAGTATACATATCCATAACTGTTATGATTGTGAGGGAAAGAAGTATACATATCCATAACTGTTAAAATTGTGAGAGAAGGATGTATACATATTCGTAACTGCCACAATTGTTACAATCATAAGGGAAAGACGTATACATATCCTAACTGTTATAATCATGGAGGAGAGACGTATACATATGCACAACTGTCACAATCGTGAGGGCACAGTGGGGCTCATGCAGGTGGGATGGACTGAGCGAGCTATGGGGCGTGAGAAGACTGCTGTCACGTAGACTGGGCCAGGCATGGGAAAGGGGACACCTGTGATGGTAGGGTGAGAGTATGAACGGCAGTGTAGAGATGAGCAGGTCTCTCCCTGCTGATCCAGAGATGAACCCATGAAGGAAGAGCACACACTGAGCAGAAATGTCAGCATGTTGCAGAGGTTGGGGGATCTGTTTGTGATGATTCAGAAAAGACAGGAAGCCCTGTTCACGGTGGGATAAAGAGAAAACCGAAGACCAAGGGTCCTGTGAGATAAAGGAAAAAGTATGAACTTGAACTTGGTATATAGATGAAGAGGATCCGCTCGCACAGAAAACCCAGCGCAAAGAACAGAGCGTGCACACGCTTCCCTTAAATGCTTTGCAGAACCTTTACGTCTCAGCCCTGTAAACACTTTTAAGAGGAGCTTCTAGGATAGATGAGGTAGCAAATGCGTTTTGTGTCTCCGGGAAAAGGTATGGCACCCCCCAGCCCATGCCCACAACCCTTCTCCCTTGTGACTCCACGTCTGGTAAGTGGTTATTGATTGACCAGCCCTGGAACAGCAGCTGTGAGTTCAGGGCTCAGGGGTGTAGAGGACACAGCATCCTTAGGTTGACAGGCTGTGAGCAGGTCTGTGAGAGAGGCCCAGTCAGAGTAGAGTCAAACAATAAACAGCATTACCTGCTCTGCTAACTGCAGGCCATTTGTTTCCTGTGGATCACATGACTATGGGCCCATTAGTTTTTTTCACTGAACCTTGAACTTTCAGGTTGTGTGTGGGGAGGTGAGTATACCCTCAAGTGAGTGCATGTGGAGGCCAGAAGACAACCTCAGATGCTCCTTAGGTGCCTTCTACTTTTTGTTTGAGTCAGAATCTCTTATTGGCCGTGGACTTTCATAACAGGCTGTGCTAGCTAGCCTGAGAGTTTAAGGACATCCTCCTATCTCTGCCTTATGTCTCATGATTGCTGGGAGTACAAGGGGGCTACAATCCCTGTGTTCTGGAGATGGAACTAAGGAACTCATAACTGCATGACAAGCAGTTTACCGACTGAATCATTTCTTCGGCCTCAGTCTCTTACCTTTAACGAGGGCAGTGTGTCCTTTCGAGGTGTTATGGGGACGAAGCCTGATTGATAACAAGTAGGTGTTCAGTATGCCACCATTTAGTAACCAGGACTGATCCAAAGGACAGATGCGGACCTCACAGGAACACTTGAATTCAAGAAGTATCCCTGCTGGGATCTGCCCTTTTCTGAAGGCACAGCCACTCACATTCCACGCTTGCTGGAGCTGTGGGTTCAGGTGGGAAGCTCTGCTCTCAGGAGTGATTTGTATTCGCCATCTTCAAAGGCCAGACAAGAATGCTGTGGATTCATTCTGCTTTCTGGATCTTTAAAAATATTTGTAAAAAACCTCATATTAATTTTGGCTCACAAACTATTGTATACATTGAGGATGTTTGGACATGCATAGATCGTGAACCGATCGAATCAAGTTAGGGATCTGTCGCTTGAGCTATTTATTTTGCTGTGTATACGCATGTGGACGAGTGTGTGTGGTGCACATGTGGGTGTGGGGATAAAGCACGGCCTCTGCTGGTGGCCTGTAGAGGTGCCCACCTGTCTGGTCCTCAGGCAGGGTCTCTCGTTTCTCGGAATCTACTACGTGTCCTGGGATGCTCTCATCTCCACTCACCTAGCAGGCTGAGGTTATGGGTGAATGCTGCCATGCCTCCCCTCCTTAAAAAAAAACCAAAACAACACATGGCTTCTGGGTTAAAACATGGGTACAAAGTCAGGCCCTCAGACATGTGAAGCGAGTACTTTTCTGACCAAGCCATATCCCTGCCCCCACTTAATGTGATTTATATTGTGTGTACGTAAAACGTTTCAGCCATTTTAAGATGTATGTGTTATGATTAACTGTGTTCACCGTGGGGTCCAAGCTTAGCATACACACCTAAGTGAAACTTTATAGCCACTGGCCAGCACCTCCAATGCCCTCCCACCCAAAGCTCCTGTAAGTTTCTCTTCTCTGCTTCTGAGTTTAGACTTTTGCGTTGCGTGTTGACGTCTCACACTGTTTGTTCTGAGCTTTGCTTATTTCTTTCCTCAACATTCTTCCTGATCGTTTACTTTTCAATGACAGAAATTCCCTTTTCAAAAGGCGATATACTGTCTATGCATTCATTTGTGCGTACCTGAGTTGATTTCTTAAGTAGGCACTGTGAGGAGCCGCAGTGAACGTGGGTGTGCAGACATCTTGTCATCACAGAGACTTCATTTCCGTCCAGGGCAGGGTCTGTCCCCTGTGCTGGCATGGCTGAGTCCTGTGGAAATGCTGCTGCTGTTTGTCTTTGGAGGACTCTCTCTGGTGGGTACCATCGGCTGTGTGTCACAGTCACCTAGATTGCTTGGTGAGAATCTGTATCCTCAGGCTCTGCTCTATCTGCTGAGTCCCAGTCCTGAAACTGACATCTTCAAACAGTCTCCTCACGTGGCTCCTCGGTTATCCTAGCTCCTGATGGTGGACAAGCATCTGCTGTCATCTCAGGTCATTTGGACATTTTCCCATTTGGACAGATGATAGACTCCCTGATCTTTTATGCCTCATCTTGGAATGTCTTTCAACTGACCTGTTGGCTACACTGGCTCTTCTCTTTCCTATCCATGATCCACAGCACCCACTCAGTTTTGAATCAACTCACGTCTCCCCAGCTCCAGAAAGGCAGAGTGGGCTGCACCAGAATGTTCTCCAGTCCTTGCTTCTTGTGGGTTGCTCTGCTGCCTCCCATACACTGAAACAAGGGTGTGAAAAATCACACCATTTTAAACAGCTGCCATTTACTAGGCATCTAAATGATGTTGTCAGATGTGTTCTTAGGGACCTACTCTTACTGTCTGTCTTAGTTAGGATTTTACTGCTGTGCACAGACATGATGACCAAGGAGGTATCTCTTATAAGGCCAACATTTAATTGGGACTGGTTTACAAGTTCAGAGGTTCAGTCCATCATCATCAAGGTGGGAGCATGGCAGCATCCAGGCAGGCATGGTGCAGGCAGGGCTGAGAGTTCACATCTTCATCTGAAGGCAAACAGGAGAAGACTGGCTTCTAGGCAGTTAGGACCAGGAGCTTAAAGCCCACGCCCCCAGTGACATACTTACTCCAACAAGACCACACTTCTTAATAGTGCCACTTCCTGAGCCAAGTATGTATAAACCATCACACTATCTAATTTAACATTTCCCTTTATAGTTCAATGAAAGAAACCTACCCCCAGTTTAGAGAGAAGGAGTATCTGCCAGGAAGGAAGCTGCCATTTCCAGAGTTAGCTAACAGCTCTCCCTCTCCACACATTCTAGAGCCACTGGTTCATATCTGTTAATATGCAGGGAGCACGTGGAACTTTAATGCTATTTTCTTTTTCTTACTGTTGCTTCAGTGAAGGAGTGGATATAAAGGTTTTTGTGGGGTGCCCTGAGAGCAGAGTGTGGAGCCATCAGTCTGAGAATGGGTTACATGAGAGAGTTCCTGGAGGAGGTGGCAGATGGGCCATGGCATGAGGAGAACACAAATGCTGACAGATGAGACCATGAATAAACAGATTTCATCCATGGTCTTGGCTGGCATGTTCTATATTGTAATGCTCACAATTCCCCAGGGACTTTGATATCAGAACACACTTGGGTGTGTTGGGTAAGTCTGACCCTGATTCTTGACATCTGTTGACCATTTTAGTTTCAAAGAGAAGGAAGTTTCAAATACAGGAGAGGTAGAGGCAGGAGGTAGTCAAGCATCTTCTAGTGGAACAAGCAACATGGCCAAGAGCTGAGGTTTCACAATAGACTGTGTTCAGGAATGTAGGAGGCATGTGGGCAGAGGCAGACCGTGTAAGAAAGAAAGTCAGAGGTCAGGCCCCACCCTGGGGATGGGTGTGAATGAAGGGTCTCCTTTAGAGACTGGAGTATGCTGGTTGTTTTAACTGTCCATGACCTAGAATCACCTAGAATTGTTTATATTTTTATCACATTTAATCTCCTGTGGGGATTGTTTTGATTATCCTAGGCCCTGGTGGTGATGGAGAAAATTGATTTAATATTTTACCCAGTGGTGGTCACAGAGTAAGGGCCTTTATAGACCATCCCCTCTCTGGTTTGTCTCCTCAAAGTCCATGTCGGAACAGCAAAGCTCCGACCGCCCATGTCCCTGTGGAGGTCTGAGTAAACTTCATCTTATGGTGCTCTAACACTTAATATATTTTTAACATCCCTTTGATATCTCATCCTTGCTTCTTTGTCAAAAGGCTGAGGAAGCTGCCATCAACAGAGAGTGCCTCGCCCAGGGCCACGCCCCTTGAAATGCTGATCTGAGTAGTGTTTTTCTTTACTCTGCTAGTTTCCCCACAGTTGGGATAACATGAGTAACTGGGATGCCACACTAGTTTTTTTTCTTTTTGTTTTTCTCTGAAGATCCCCAGTTTTCTCTTCTCTCAGTGGGTAGGGCTCCTAGCCCCTAGCGCTGTGTCTCAGTCACGGGTCCTCATCTTTACAATTGAATTCACCTTCCTTGGTATGTAAATCTGTGGAACAGGCTGTTTATAAAAGGGCACCTTGACGAGGCTATAACTTTAGCCTGATTTGAAATGCTGCTGTAATTAGTTATAGGTCGACATTAGCTAAATTGAATATAATCCATCATGCTTATTGGATATCGTAGGGAGATATATACCCTAAAGGATCAACGGGAAAGCCACATTAAGTATAGATGAGCTGAGTGTTTGCCTGGGCAGCCGTGTATGCAGAACAGGGAGGGCACTGTGCTCTGCACCAGCCGGAGAAACAGTGGGAGCTGGGGAAGAGGAGGCACTTAGAAATTAAAAACACACATATATTGTTTGTGACAGCGTGCATGAGTCTTGTGCAATTGCAAGGCAGATAAAAATCTCAGCATCGCATGGGAGGGGCATCAGTTTACCCCGAGCTGAGGCACTGTTAATTATCTATGGCTCTGGGAGAGGAGAGTCAGTTTTCTTTAAGGGTGTGGCCCCTGGTAGGTTGACTACACTGGTGGATGGCCCCATACCCAAGAATATATGGGCATCACAAACTAAACTTGATACTTTTTCCTCCCAAAGTACACAAAGTTGGTGGGTAAAGAAGAGAGGATGGGTTGGGAAGGAGTTGGGGAAGGGGTTGAATATATCAAGATACATTATATGAAAATCTAAGAATTAACAAAATCATTCAAAATTCATTCTTGAAAAAAAAAAGTGGTATGAATTGAGAACAGAGAGGGCAGGCAGAGGGTTCAGCATAGTGAGGGGGTTCTTACCTCCTGTCAGCTTCTCCTATGCCAGTCTATTCTGTGTCCCATGACTGCAGGTAAGCACTAAGGACACACCGGCAAGCTCTAATTCTCATCCAGCCACAAGCAGGGTGACGATTAGATGAGATACTTTGTTGTTGTTGCTGCAACAAAATAACTAGGGAAAGCAGGACAGGCGTGCTGTGCTCACAGTTGGAGGGGACAGTCTATCTGAAGTCACTATAGAAGGAGCTTGAGGCAGCTGGCCGCACTGCCTTCCCCTCAAGAGGGGCAGAGAGAGCTGAATGCTGGTACTTAGTTTGCATTCTCCTTTTTTTTTTTTTTTTGCATTCCAGCCCTAAGTGATTCTGCCCATATTCAAGGGACCTCTCACCTCAGTTAGCTTTCAGTCTGGAAATTCTCTCAGAGGCACACCCAGGGGTCTGGCTCCTGGTGATTTCAAGTCTAGTCAGGTTGACAGTGAAGACTGTCATAAGATCAGGATCAATGCTAAGCTGGGACAGACACACCCTATACCACCACTTCAATGGATAGACACACCCAGTACCACCCCTGCATAGGAGGACATGTTTGCTTTATTGAATGTTGTCATTTTTAATCTCATGTATGCAACACAGCATAAAATAAAGTCTCCTCTTAAGATTTATTCTCTCTCTGTGCGTGTGTGTATGTACATGCGCGTGCAGGCACGCAGGTGACCTGGCACTCATGTGGAGGTCAGCTTTATGGGGTCGCTTCTCTCCTTCCACTTTCCATTGATTCTGGGATTCTAGCTCAGGCTATTAAGCAGTGTGTACTTGCTGAGTCCTTTCCTGCATCCATAGTTGCCTGTGACTATTGTTTAGACCAACATCGAGTTGTTTTCTCAGCACTAGAAAGCACTGCTTTCCCAATGGGCCTTAGAGGTTAGTAAAATGTTTGTGTACAGTGCTTATTGGTCTTGTCTTCCCACAGAATCCAGTTCCAACTCTGACTCTCAGAACTAATCACTTTGGTCACTCATTTAGTCTTGAGGCAAGGCTTTCTGAAGTGCTTCTTCTAACTAGTTATCCTGCCCGTTGCCTGGGTTTCCTAGGTGATGTCTTGTCACAGTGGACCTGTCTTATGATACTGTGGAAGGTTTATTTTGATTCATCTGAATTTTTGACAGTCCTCAGCAGATCCTGTAGAGCGTTTGTTACTTTCTACAGCTTTCCATTAGTACTTACTTAATTTTACTCCCACTGTTTTTGTGGCTGTTGGAAGTTTTATGAGGAAGGAAGATGGAAGGGGAGTGGCCAGGCTGTTTACTTTTATCACTGCTAGAGCTGCAATGGATTCTTTTCTGTTTCTTGCCCATTGGATGCCTCCACCCTTTGTTTAGAGCAACTTGAATTTTAAACCCTATCCACCAGCCTACAACCTCAGCAGCAGATTTTCCACATAGGTGCCCACACCTATGTGTGCCCACTGGTACTCTTGTGTTCTCCCATGTATGCATGCACACCAGTGTCCTTGTGTTCCCTAATGCATGTGAACACAGTGGTATTCTCGTGTTCCCCCAAGTATGCATGCACACTGATGTTCTGGGCCCCCCACCCTCTTCATAAAACCGTAAAGCTTGGCTCTTGACTTCGTTTCTATACTGTCTCCTCTGAGAACGCTGTGGGAAATGGAGGCAGTTGGAGAAAGAGAGCAATTCAGGAAAAGCACCCTGGGAATTTTCCCAGCAGCCCCTGCCTGAGCGACTAGGAAGCTGACTCCATTTCTGCCTCAATGGACAGATGAACGTTGGGCAGCTGGGACACAATTCCAGAGCAGAACCTGTTTTCAGGTGGTATCATTCCTAGTAGAGATAGTGTTTATAGCTAGCCAACCAAGAGGCTGTAATACTCAGAGTGTGTCCTGTGTTAGTGATTCATTCACTTGGGACAGTTATTTCTACTCCATCATTAAGAAAGCCAGACTTCTAGATTCATGCTGATTTTCTTCACGAAGCCAGTGCAGGATAAGATACAGTTCATTTCTTTGTTTCTGCTTCGAGTGGCTCCGGCACTGAGAAGCCTCTTGCACTAGTTCCCAAAACAATCATGTCTTTGATGCTGTGATTCCTTTCTGACAAGAATGGATGTCTAGGTGACTCAAGCCAGTCTCCCTGTCCACTCTGCCTGGCTGGATGTGCTATGAGCACCGTCTGCCCAGCCCACAGGGCATCGTGAAAGCTTTGTCTTGGCAACTTTAGTGTGTTATTGTAGATGTAATTTTTTTTGGTGGGGGGGAGGTGTTCTTCGACCCCTTTTGTTCCCAAGTAATGACATGATGTTTCTATGCCCACTCTAGACCATTTTAGCTCCCGAATAAATGACATGGAGACCTAATACAGTTATTAACAAGCTTCTGGCACTGTGCTGGACGGCTATCCTCTGACCTTCCATAGCTGTTTACTTCCCAGCCACGTGGTCCTTTACCTCCCATCTGAGTCTTGTCCATCTTGCTCAGTTCCATGTGTGTCCTTATGGAGACCTCCCTGACGATCTGCTCATGGTGAATCCTCATGGTCCTTCTTTTTCCTCCTTTCTTCTCAATCTCTCTCTCTCTCTCTCTCTCTCTCTCTCTCTCTCTCTCTCTCTCTCTCTCTCTCTCTCTGTGTGTGTGTGTGTGTGTGTGTGTGTGTGTGTGTGTGCGCTCGCGCATGCGCGCGTGCTTGGGACACCCTATTCTCCTCTGCCCAGCTAACTGGTTGATCAGCTCTTTATTAACCAATCAGAGGTGATGGAAAAGACTTTGAAACACGAGGTGCTGTAGATATCATGGTAATGCCAACATCTGGACCGCAACCCCATCTCTGGGCACAGCAATCAGCATCTGAACATACCGGTAAAATCTCTTCCCCTTTCTGTCCACATCCCTCCCTTGTTCCTTCTCTTTTTCTACTCCCACTCCCTCCCTATTCCTCAGTCCCCTCTTCTCTTCTGTCTTGTTTTAATAAGATCTCTACTTGTATACCAGGCTGGCCTAGAACTCATGGTATTCATATTGCCTCGGCCCCACCCACTGCCCAAGTGTTAGGATTATAGTATAAACAAACCACCATGTCCCAATCTTCCTTAGCTGAACCTGATGAAGACTTTTAGGGTTGTAGGCTCTGGAGCTGCAGGGCTGAGATGCTTCTTGTGTGCAAGCCATTGGCATTTTGTTGTGTTCTGTGTATATGTATGAGGACACCAACTCACTACTGGCTGATCACTTGGTAGTTTCTCAGTATGTGTTTGGTACCACCCTGTCTGGAGAGCCTGGACTTGAAGAAGAATAGCCTGTCTCTCGGGTTACTGCTTATGCCCTCTCTGTGATGACCTAGGCTGCTCCACCTTCAGCCAGATCACCAAGCTGTCTTTTCATTTTGGGAAATTTTCTTTTCAACCTTCATCGTCAGACTGGGTGTTATCACCATGTGGGTGTTATAGTCTTTTAGTTTATGAAACTTTACCGCTAGCGATTATAGGTTGGCTGATTCTAGCCATCAGTTTGTAGAGTGGAGATACCAGCACTAAGCCCCTCATCCTCGTGCTGCCAACAGTTAGTTCTGGAAAGATTGCTTGAGGTGTGTGGGTTCCTGTAGCCCCTGTGGAAGAAGGTGATCTTTTGTTCCTGTCAGTCATTCTGATAGCTAGTCAACAACAGAATTTGGAGTCATCCAGGAGATGATGGCCCTCTAAGCAAGCCTGTAGGGGGCCATCTTTATTCATTGACATGGGAAGACCCATCTTGATTGTAGATGTGACCATTCTGGGTTTGCATCTGAGTTTGTAAAACTTGTCGAATTTTCATGCTGTATACAGAGGACAACATCTGGATTAAAGAAAGCTGTTTCAAGGGTAATTGAGATGCAAGAAGCTGCAGGCACACAGCACATTTGATCTAAATTCTGAGATAGCTTAGCTTTTTGTCTTGAGACAGTGTCTTTCTGTGGAACCCTGATACTCTCACCCTCCAGCTCCCTGCCTCAGTTTCCCCAGTGCTGGGAGTATAGATGTGTACCTCCATACCTGGCTTGGCATCTTTTGAAATGCTAGAAATTGTGCTAAATTATACACATCTTCATTTGTTAAATATTCTGTCAGAACCTGTTGGTACTAGCCTTTACAAAGCTACAAATGCCATGGTAAATATAATGGAATTACATTACATTTAAAACTTTGGATTATGTTAGTGAATTTACTATTGCTTTCAGTTCACTGCTTGTTGGAGCTAATTTAACTCACCAGATAAATGTCATTTCTCTATGTGTGTATAGAGTAGGCTAGAAATAAGAAACTGGGGAATCAGAAGTTATTTTAAACTGGTTGTAGTTGCAAATAGCTGTAGATTTTCTCTGACTTCAGGACTAAAAAATATCCTAATGCTGGAAACCAAAAAGAAGTTCTGAGAAAAAAATATTACAAGAAGATAAAAATAATGGAGTTTAAAATACTAAACATATAGGTAATAATTTGATATCTAGAACATATACACAGGGATGAGAGACATATCAAGATCTATAGATGAAAAAAGAACAGAATACTCACTGGGGGAAGAATGCTTATAGCAAGATGTCTACTCTTATCCGCACGCAGATGAAAATATTGAGACATTAATGAGAATTTAAAATGTGGGCTGGGCAAGGCTCATTAAAGATGACAAGTCCTCTCTCAGGGGCAACTCTCACTTGAGGTTGCCATTGGTTGAAGGCCAGGTCAGGCTGCAGAGGAAGGCTGTCACAAAAACAAACATCAGAAAGAAAGCCTGGTATGGTGGCAAAAGCCTTTAATCCCAGCACACAGGAAGCAGAGGCAGGCAGATCTCTGAGGTCAAGACCAGCCTGGGCAATATAACAAGTTCTAGACTTGTCAGTGCTATACAGTGAAACTCCAATAACAAATGAATAAGCAAGCAAGCAAGCAAGCAAGCAAGCAAGCAAGCAAGCAAGCAAGCAAGCAAGCAAGCAAACAACACCCCAGAGCATTTATGGTGGCCTGGGTTCTTACCACAACTCCTTCCTTACATCTCTGTTGGCATTGAGTCAGTGCTAAGGAAGAGGAGGCTGGGTCCAGGTCTTGTGCTGACTCAGCTGGATTTGAAATGGCCTCCCATGTCCACTCCAGCATAGTCTGTGACGAGATGAATGGCTGAGCTGTGGTCATGACTAGAGAAGGCAGCAGAGGCTTCAGAGGGATCCCCCTGTCATGATGTTCGCAGGTGCTCTCAGTTCCTTTCATGAAGTTCGAGTACATCCTCCTGCCCACACACACACCTGTGCATCGGCAGAGGCGGGACGCCAGTGCACTTGAAGTCATGGATTACATATTTCTTCCAATCAAGGACTAATCATCAATATGTGTAGTCTTAAGAGTCCAGGCTAAAAAATGAAAAGAAAGAAGAATATGGTTTTTAAAAAGATCAGAAGAAATGTCACAGTTGCACATACTTAGGAGAGATGGGCTTTTCAAATTTAGGTACCTTGTTATCAAACAAATGCACAAAACCAGTTCAAAGAGGGAATGTCAGCATGGAGCGGGTGCATGGCTGAGTGTCTGTGATGTCCACTTCTACCACACACGCTGAGGCACCCAGGGATGCAGTGGAGCCCGTGCCCAGGGATAAGATAGCTCAGCTTCTCAGCATCCTTAGGTCCATAGAAGATCAAGACGTCAACACATACACATGTTCAACGTGCCACACGCAACTATGTTAAAAGAATTAAAGAAGGGGGGAGGGTAAAAGAGTAAGCATGGCAGAAGGCAGAATAATTGAGTTTAAAAGATGGCTGGAAATACTGTAATCTGAGAAACAAAGGGAAGCTTGAAGAAATATCCAAAGACCAGAAGACAACGTGAAAAAGTTGGAAGCTTCAGAGAAAGTGATGAGCAGGCTTGTTGATTCATGTGGAGGCTGATGGGTCCTCCACAGTGAAGCGGACAGGAAACAGTAGGATGCTAATAAGCAGTGCACAGAGCCATGTCCTGGAACGGCTGGACTGCTGCCGGCACTCAGGCCTTTGAGGAGCACCAGCCAAAGTCCTTTAGGATTAGAGGAGGTTACCAGGTCTCTCAACCCCTAGGAAAGCACAAAGAGGGAAGAGGGCTGTGAGAGGGCAGGACCATTTACTGTTACTACTGTTCTTTGGGAGGACACTAGTTCAGTGCCCAGCACTGGAATCATGAGGCTTACAACCACCTGTAACTCTGGCACTTAGAGATCTAACATCCTCTTCTGAGTCTTAGGGGCACCTACACACATATGGCAGAGGGGGGGGGAGGGGAAGGGGGAGGGGAGGGGAGGGAGAGGGAAGAGTGTGAGTTACGCCCAAGTCACAGGGACCCCAGAAGACCACCAAGGAGCCAATTCTGATGCAAACACTCAAGGGTCTTTTACTACAAGTTCTTGAGCAAGGTCTCTCAGATTCTTTACTATCACAGTGGGTCAGAAGTGAGAGCCCCGAGTCTAGGCGTACAGGGTATTTATTTACTGTGGTTACAGCAAACTTGGGGAATTTCCATATGGGTCAGCAAGTTAATATTTTTAAAAGTGCATTTCTGGTGTAATTTTCAAGAACTGAACACAAGGGTAGAACCACCTGACAGACAGGATGATCAGGTTATCTGTTCTCTGCAGAATGTCTTAGGTTATCTCTACATACCTTGGTCCCGCTTCTGTAGCCTGGCTGTTGCTAAGCGGGGAAACAGGTTGTCATAAGATGTTTGCTCAGGTAGACTTTGTGATTTTCTTTCTGGAATTGGGATTTAGCCCCTGGTCTTACATAAAATGGGGTTTCTTCAGAAACAAGTTGGTTGGGCTTTACAACACACTAATAAAAATAAATCTTTAAAAGAAATGAGGGCTTCAAAATGGTCAGTATCTCAGCTTTAAAAAAAAAGATGTTTATGCATATAATCTTATCATTTCTTTTAACTTCTTTAAAATACATAAACTCAGTAAAGCAATGATTAAAATAATGTATTGCTGCTACATAGGATATGTAGATTTGTTGCCTATGACAAAAATATAGACTCTGAAATGAAAGAAGGAAGGAAAAGAACAGTTCCAACCAGCAAGCCAGTTTCTGTCAGGTACAAAGGAAACTCTTAATTCCCCAGATGCCCAATACTGAACCGGGGCTCCAGACTGATTTTTGGTGGCTATAGAAAAGTTAACACTCCTCAGGAACTTCGTATCTGTCTAAAGGAACAATTATCTGTCTAAAGGAACAATTTGCCTTACCTCTGGCAGAAGGGATGTATGGCTACCTGTGGTGCCTATCAGCACATCAGAGCACACAGGCCTCCAGGATCTCTCAGTGTCACAAGCACCTGTTACACACCTCAGTGTCCATACCTTTCTCAGCTCCTCCCCCACTCTAAAGGCTTCCTTCCCTCCATGCAGCTACTCATTCTCCTTATAGCCCTGCTCTTCTCACTATGCCTCTCTCTCTTTCTCTCCCCACCCCTCCTCTGCCCTGATTTTCACCATGTTTTACATATTCTGTATCCCCTACTATTCTCTTTTTTCTTGCATATAGCTCTGACAAAGTCTAGTCTGCTGGTCATGTTCAGTCTAGTTTCTTTGGAGCCTTCCAAATGCCCCTGGCTGTTCTCTCTCTCTCACATCTACAACAAAAGCCTTCCCCTTTACCATATTATGCAGTAGTCATGTCATCAGTTTATAAGGAATCCAAACTAAGAAGCTAGAAGCTAAACCAGTAAGCTAGTATCCAAATGAAGACCCTAGCATCCCAACCAGGAAGCTAACACATCCTAACCAGGAAGTTAGCATCCCAACCAGGAAGCTATCATCCTAACCAGGAAGTTAGCATCCCAACCAGGAAGCTAACATCCTAACCAGGAAGTTAGCATCCCAACCAGGAAGCTAACATCCTAACCAGGAAGTTAGCATCCCAACCAGGAAGTTAGCATCCCAACCAGGAAGCTAACATCCCAACCAGGAAGTTAGCATCCCAACCAGGAAGCTTAACATCCTAACCAGGAAGTTAGCATCCCAACCAGAAAGTTAGCATCCCAACCAGGAAGCTAACATCCCAACCAGGAAGTTAGCATCCCAAACAGGAAGCTAACATCCCAACCAGGAAGTTAGCATCCCAACCAGGAAGCTAACATCTCAACCAGGAAGTTAGCATCCCAAACAGGAAGCTAACATCCCAACCAGGAAGCTAACATCCCAACCAGGAAATTAGCATCCCAACCAGGAAGCTAACATCCTAACCAGGAAGTTAGCATCCCAACCAGGAAGTTAGCATCCCAACCAAGAAGTTAGCATCCCAACCAGGAAGCCAACATCCCAACCAAGAAGTTAGCATCCCAACCAGGAAGCCAACATCCCAACCAGGAAGTTAGCATCCCAACCAGGAGGCTAGTATCCAAACCAGGAAACTAGTATCTGATGTGTTTATAAAAAGATAAAGAGAGGAGGAATATGTTTTGGTGGATGTGTGGTGAGGTGTGGGGAAGGGGGTGCCTCTGCAGGTCCATGCTGAGGTATTTCTTACCCCCGAGGGACCAGCCACACAAGGATATAGTATAGGATAGAGTTTTATTCAGGGCATGGGGAGGGGAATTGAGAGGGTAGGGGAGAGAGAGAGAGAGAGAGAGAGAGAGAGAGAGAGAGAGAGAGAGAGAGAGGAAGAAGAAGAAGAAGAAGAAGAAGAAGAAGAAGAAGAAGGAGGAGGAGGAGGAGGAGGAGGAGGAGGAGGAGGAGGAGGAGGAGGAGGAAGAAGAAGAAGAAGAAGAAGAAGAAGAAGAAGAAGAAGAAGAAGAAGAAGAAGAAGAAGAAGAAGAAGAAGAGGAGGAAGAAGGAGGAGGAGGAGGAGGAAGAGGAGGAGGAGGAGGAGGAAGAGGAGGAGGAGGAGGAGGAAGAGGAGGAGGAGGAGGAGGAGGAGGAGGAGGAGGAGGAGGAGAAGTAGAGGCCTGCCATGAGCACGTGGAGAGAAAGGTGGGAAAGGGAATGGAGAGAGAGTGGGAGCAGGAAAGCAAGAGCAAGAGAGAGAGGAGAGGGCAAGCAGCCCCTTTTACAGTGAGTCAGGCATACCTGGCTATTGCCAGGTAGCTGTGGGGCAGAGCTTAGAGAGAAGGCTAACAGTAGCCAAATCAGGAAGCTAGCAGCATCCCAACTAGAAAGATAGTCTCCCAATCAGAAGATAGTATCCAAACCAGGAAGATAATATTCCAATTAGGAGGACAGTATCCTAATCACAACGTAGTATCCCAGTCAGGAAGGGAGTGGCCCAACCAGGAACATAGAATGTCAACTAGGAAGCTAGCAGCGCTCTCTTATATTCTCTTTGTCATGGGAACATAAGACAAATTACTATTGCTTATGGACAATGACACAAAGCTCCTTAATGATGAAGATATTAGCAAACCAAATTTGTAACATGTAAAAAGTTATTCACCATGACCCAAAGGATTTACCCAAGAAGTGTGTAACAGATTTACTATTCTCCAAATTAATTAATGTAATCCACCATGTTAGCAAAGGACAAAATCCATACAACCGTCTCAATGGGTGTAGAAAAAGCATTCAATAAACCTAATACTCAGGATAAACAAAATTCTGAAGAACACAAAGCTTTTATTCCTTATTCTGAATAAGAAGAAACTGTGAGGCAGCAACATTCAGAGTCAGGCGGGTGAGCAATGGCGGGGATGCTTTACTCCTCAGATCACAGACAGGGGAGAGAGACCTGTGAGGCTCATACTCTCCACAAGGAGAACTCCTCTCTGGAGAGGTCATAGTGCAACTGGCAAGCTCACCGTTTTGGAAGTTGTTACTAACTTTAGGGAAAATAAATATACCACCACCATTATAAGATAAATATATTACTATAAACACCTGGACTTAATTCCACTCCTTAAAACATTCACTTGGAAATAACTCAAAGGAAGAAAACACATGTGGAATGCCCTCACACATCTTTACACGTGTAAACAGCTACCCGATAATTTCACAGTTAATGTGTCATCTGATGAAATGTGATGTTTCTATTTTAAAATACCCCGAGAGGCTAGTGTCCTGGAAAAACTCATGTGGTGTTTTCATATTCATAAAAAAGCAGGTTTTAAAACACTTGCTGTAATTAAACTCTGTAGAAGTATGCACAGTGGGGCTGCATTGGAAGGAAAATTACCTGGGAGGGTAATACAATTATGGCTGGGTTTTTTTTTTTTTTTTTCACCTGTTAAAAAATCCCATTATTCTCACTGAGACAGTGTTATTGTAAAATAAATATGATTCTTGGAGGAAGAAATAGGTTCAAAGTCATTTAAGTTGGCATAGGAAGGAAGAGTGGTGGGTAGATGGGACTTTTCTGTACAGAAGACAATTTATTGAGGCCCCATCTGTCTATTGTTAAACTTAGTTTCTTTTTTTTGTTGAAAATTTCATTCATGAATATTGTGTTTTGATCAAATCTATCCCCAATTTTTCTTTCCATTCTTCCCTATGTCCCCTGCCACTTTTCCCTAAGTCGGTATTTGATATTCTCCCCCTCTCCTCCCCCTCCCCCAAGTCCACTTAGGCTGTCTGTATGTGTATGGCTAAAGGACCATCTACTCAGGGCCGCATCCCTGAAGGAAACTTACTGTTCCTTCCCAGTAGCCATCAGTTGCCAGTAGCTCCTCGGTTATGGGTGGGGCTTTGTGATCCCCTCCCCTATTCATGCGGAGACTGGTTTTTGAAGAATTTCATATGTGAGTACTGTATTATTTCCCCAATCCTTTTTCTCTCGCCATCCACCCCCAGAAACACAGATATATTGTTAGTATTCTGTCTAAACTCCACCTCCACAGTTACCTGGCAACAGCCAGGTATGCTCCTCCCCACAGTTACCAGGCAACAGCCAGGTGGGCCTCGTCCACTATAAAAGGGGCTGTTTGCCCTCCTCCTCTCTCTCTTAATCTCTTGCATTCTGACCTCTAGCTTCTCCTCCCCCTCCCCCACCCTCACCCCCTCCCCCTCCCCCACCCTCTCCCCCTCCCCCACCCCCTCCCCCTCCACCCCCTCTCTCCAAGTGGTCATGGCGGGACTCCTCTGCTTCTCTGCTTTTCTTCTTCTTCTTCTTCTTCTTCTTCTTCTTCTTCTTCTTCTTCTTCTTCTTCTTCTTCTTCTTCTTCTTCTCTCTCTCTCTCTCTCTCTCTCTCTCTCTCTCTTTCTCTCTCTCTCTCTCTCTCTTTCTCTCTCAGCCTCTACTACCCTCCTGGCTCCCTTCCCCATGTCCTCAATAAACTCTATTCTATACTACACTGGTATGTGACTAGTCCCTCATGGGATGAGATGCCTCTGCATGGGCCCGCTGAGACATCCCCTTCCCCCATACCTCTCCACACAGCCACAGAACATACTCTGTTTATCTCTTTATCTTTTTATAAACACTTCACATATTCCTCAATTTCATAGCCTTCCCATTCTTTAATATAACTTGCATATGTGCATATAAATTTATAAATACAACCTGCCGAGGTCATTTAGTGTTGATCGGATGTGTTTAGGGCTGACCTCTTGGGATTGGCTAACCTTGCCCTTGTGCCCAGAGAACAAGGTCCTTCCTCTCTCACAACTTAATTGGCTGTAGTTCTGCAGGGGTGAAGCCTTGTGGTGATGCCTGCCCATTGGGTGTAGGAAGGATGGTATAGACATCCAGCTTAGGGCTGAGCGTCCCACAGCCTCTTATTCTCTGCATTTGACCAGTTGTGTCTCTGGGTATTAGTTACCTCTGCACAAAGCAGCTTCTCTCATGAGGACTGAGAGGGGCTCTAACCTTAGATACAATGATAAGAACTTAGGGGGTTCTTTATTACTGGGATCATTTAGCAGAATAATAAATAGTACTAGGCTCCCCTAGAACCTGTGATCTAGCCAATCTCTGGTTTTTGGCCCAGGTGACCATTGTGTGTGTGTGTCTGTGTGTGTGTGTGTGTGTACTTGGTTGTGGTACTGAGTATGTAACCCGGGGTTTCACATGTGCTAGGCGAGTGTTCTGCTGTGGAACTATGTATTCATCCCTCTTTGTAATTAAAAAAAACAAATTACTTTGAGACAGAGGCAGGGTCTCACTCTATAGTTTAGGCAAACTTTGAACTTGAAAACCTCCTACCTCAGCCTCCAAAGTAGATGAGATGTCGAGACTGTGTTGCCAGGCCCAGATAAGAATTTTATTTTGTAGGTTTAGGTGACAGGCGTTGGCAGTTGATTAGAGGAGTCTGCTGACTCCACTGACAGGAGACTGCAGGCTCGAGGGCTGGCCTTAGAAGGTGACCCAGCTTTTAGCATATTTGGTGTCACTTTTTAAATGGGCTGAGTAAGGTTGAAATTGCCAAATGTCAGCATGAAATAAGATTTTAAATTATATATATATATATCAAATAATTTTTATATATAATTTTGTATAATATACAATATTTATATATTTGTATGTATCGATGTGGAGGGGGCCCATATTGTCATATGTGGAGGTCAGAGAACAACTTAAAGGGAGCGAGGGTTGTGTGGCTTGAACATAGCTCGTCAGGCTTAGCACCAAGTGACCTTATCCACTGAGCCATCTAGCCGGCTTCACAATGAATAACTGTGTAGAAGTCTGGAGAGCAGGCGGGCTAAAGGGTAGACAAGAGAATCACACAGATCTGCGAGAGAATGGAGAAGCAGAGTTGGGGCGCCCTTGAGCACTCTGAGCACAGGCAGAGTGCATTCTGGGTAGCAGAGGTCAAAGGGCAGAGGGATACATAGGTGAAAGTAGCTAGGCAGCTGGGTTTGCCCCATTTGGTACAGACAGGAAGGGGCAATAAAGCAGGGCGAGTGTGTATCCCCCACACTGAGCCACAGCGCTGCAGGAAGGCTTCGGGGGCTTTTCCTAAGATTTCGAGTGGGAATTTTCCTGTTGCTTAGAGAAGCCCCTGACTCACTGCTGCTGTGCGTGTGTTCTGACCCTTTTCGACTTGAACACATACTTACCCTGCGTACACAGGCCCCGCCCGGCCAGAGAGGCAAGCCAGAGTTCTGTAACTGAAATGATTGTCACCCTAATGATAACTTTCTCCTGCAGTGAGAAATGAATTTTAAAATCAATCTCTCATTTTTCTACTTCTTACAAGAAATTGTCTTCATCAGAAAACAAACCGGCTTGCCGATTTTGACAGCTTCTTTGTTAAAAGTAGGATTTCATCTTTTCTTTTTTCCCAGTGCATAAATAAATCATCTGAAAGGTAACTTGAGGGCAGCTGAAGTCATTACCGGGTGCTGAGGCTTCCACCTGAGGCAGAATGGATAGAAAGGTGCAAACTCCTCAGGTTGGTTCTCAGAGGGGGAGCAGGACAATCTGACAACATCAAGTTGGCAAGAGTTAAGAGTAAACAGATGGACCCCAGACCCAGAGGCCCTAATAGATACCATCTGCATGGGGTGGGTCTTTGTGAGGATTAAGAGCTGCCGCGTTTATGAAACTGCTTTGTAATCCATGAAACACAACTCGTTGTTATTATTAGAACTTGTGGGTGGTGTTTTGAGAAAAATAAGTAGATGGGGGGGGGATCTGCTTTGAAGTTGGATTGGAAGAATGAACTACCAACGCACATATAGTTGACTGTACCCACAAGGTCATGCTCCTGCATCCAAGTGAAGTTTTAAAGGCTGTAATGTTACTTCAATACCTTCTCTTGACCCTCAGAGGTTCCTTTGTGTTTGTCGATGAATCGGATGCACATGAAATCTGTCAAAAACGTGCAGCATCTTGTAAGCTCTTTCAAATCATGAAACAATCTATTCTAGAGAAAAGAAAAAGGACTCTCTTAAGAGGAGGAAAAAAAAAAACCTTGTCCTGAGTTATAGAATTTTCTAATTCCAAAATATAGCTACTTGTCCTGTAGCTGACCCCAGGCTCCCCACAGGGCTCCTGGAAGCACACACAGGGTTATGTAAGCTGAGCACCATCCAGACAGAGACTGGAACAACCTTGAGCGTGGATGACCCTAGACTGGAATGCAACAGAAAGTAATGTGCCTCGATAATTACTACTTTTGATTTGGACACAGCCTGTTTGAAGCTTATATAACATTTATTTATTTATTTATTTATTTATTTAACAATCAGCTCCGAATATCTCTGAAAAGTTAACCACTGCTCCCTAGAGCTGGCTCGAGTACACGATGCTGTGAGTAACATATGGGTCACGGAAGAATGAATAATGGCAGTCAGAAAAGGCCGAGACATCGAGCATAAGGAAAAGACCACAAATAAAACATCATGGAATCCAGCTGTTGCTTCGAGGACTGTAAAATCTTAAATGCTTCTATTTAGTGGAAAATAAAGACTTTAAATAATGAAGTAAGCCTTCAGCTGGACAGCAAGGCAGTTAAAGCTGCATGCATCCTTAAAGAGAGTTAGAAAGGGAAGATGGAAGCACAAATTAAAGAAATACTAAATATATAAAAGCAAGATAAGTGGCTTTGACACTTGCTCTCCAGGTAAAATCTCAAAGATCCCAATGAACTTGCTCCAGGAAGAGAGGGACAAACACCACAGAGAAGAAAGCTGAGGCAGTTGCTTAGACCATAAGAGACAAAGAGGGGCTGACAGCCATGTGGGGGAGAAGCCATGGAGTTTCTAGGAGGAATAACAAACGGGCTCAACAACTACAAGAAAAATCCTCAATCCAAACGGTCCCAAAGTCATTCATAGTCAAAGTCACATCCAATGTGTTTCTAACAAAATACAAGTACCAGCTGATACATAGTTACCACATTTACAATACATATATTTATACCTAGTTTGTGTGTTAAAAATCTGCTTCGGTTATTGTGTGACAATTCCATACATGTGTACAGTGTATCTCCATCCTGTCTGCCAGTAGCTTCTCCTAGACGCCACCACAGTGATGTCTCTCTTCCATGCCGCCTTCTTTCCCCTTTGGAACAGATGGAGTCAAATCATTAATGCCTGCTGGAATGTTGACTGGTCTTGTTGACTTGATCTTGTCCCGGTCATTGTAGCTGCAGCAAGTCATGATTGCTGGGGCCATATCACATCCAGCAGGTAGCATTTGTACAAGCCTCATATCCTTGCGCTTACATTCTGTCCTTTCTTCTGCAATGGTTCCAGAGCACAGACTCGATCTCTCTCTCCCTCCTCCCTCCTCCTCTCCCTCCCCCTCCCCCTCCCTCTCTCCCTCCCTTCCCCACCTCCCTTCTTTCTCCCTCTCTGTCTTCTTCTTCCCCTCCCCTCTCCATCTTCCTCTACCCCTCCCCCTTCCTTTCCCACTCTCCCCCTCCTCTGCCCTCCCCCTCTTCCCCTTCCCTCTCTGTCTTCCTCTCTCCCTCCTTCTCTCCCCCTTTCCCTTCCCTTCCCCCTCTTTCTGTCTTCCTTTCTTCTCCCCTTCTCCTCCCCATCCTTCCCCCTTTCTCTCTCCCGCCCCTCTGTGCCTATAATTCAGATGACTGAGTACTCACAGTTCCTTATTCTCAGTGTTTTGACCTGTCTAGAGCCTTTGCATCAAATGGCTCTGCATTGTAAAAAGAAGTTTCTCTGGCAGAACTAGTCTAAGAGTATAAACATAAATAAGTATTTAGTTTGATGACACATCCATTTAGCTGAACAATATTAAGAAGTCCCTAGCCCACTAGCAAGGCATGGGCTTTGGGCCTGGTTTCCAATACCAGCCATGAATTCCCTTCTGTGGAACAAGCCTTGAATCCAATCAAGTGTTAATCCAGAGAAGGAATGAGTTCAAATTAAAGCAAGCCATATTTGAGTGCATTTTAGGCTGGCCAGCTGGAGGTCTCTCCTAAAGATAGGGTGTTCACTGTGGGTGAGAGTTGATGGTTGTTCATTGTTAAAAAGATATAATGAAATAAGGAGGAACAAAGGCAAGGACATGCATCATGGTCCAGGAACTTACTCTCGATCACAAATAGAGGCCTTAATTTTCAGGGACCTGACACAGGACCAATGGATTTATCTCTCAGCCAGCTCTTAGCATGAAGGAAACTGTTTTAATTATAAACAGAACTCTCATTCTGCAAAGTTTGTTTTCTATTTTGGTTTTATTTCAACCTATGAGGTATTTGTTCCAGCCTTGGCCTCACAAAGGCATTTGGTAACCCCATATGGTTACCCTATATGGTAACTGCATACAGTTACCCCATATGATTCCCCCATATGTTTACCCTGTACTTTTACCCCATTTGGTTACCCCATATTGTTACCTTATTTGGTTACCCCATATGGTTATCCTGTACAGTTACCCCATATGGTTACTCCATATGGTTATCCTGTACTGTTACCCCATTTGGTTACCCCATATGGTTACCATATATGGTTACACATAATGGTCATGCCAGTATTGCCTTGTAGACTCATCTTTCCTGGGTGGGTTTTGCAGTATCCACGATTCACTGCTGGATGGTGCTGCTGATGACTTTATTTCCCCAGTGGTCTGCATAGCTTCACTGTGGTTTTATATGAACCTTTTCAGAGAATAGGAAAAGAAGGCATAGTATAAATCTATGCTGTAAGTCCAGTTAACTCAAAAAAAATCCAAAGTACACAGGTTAGCTGCTGCAGAAAGGCAAACCAATGACATTTGTAACCAAACAAGGGGTCCGGAATGCTGCCACACAGAAGTTGGGTTTCTGGATTCAGCTGGTTTGTTTCAATAAGACATGGGGGTTTCTATATAAATGCAGAAACATAATTTATTACAGTAAAAAATGAATATAGGCAATCTGGATGATTATCTCATAATTCAGAAAAGTCACTTTATTAAAGTCAATATCCTTCCTTAATTAAAAAAATTAGCAAATTGGGATAGAAGGGTGCCTTTAATTTGATAAAGAACAATATGTACTCAAAAATCTCGGGAGACATTATTTTAATGAGGGATAGTTTAGAAACATTTATAAAACGAATTGGGAAGATGACAGTGATGTTTACTGTCCCTACTCAAAGTTAAGATTTTACTAAAAGTCCTAGCTGGGCACAATGCAAGGAAATAAATAAACATAACATAACATACTAAACACTGGCTGGGAAGAAAGAAGCTAAAGAAAAGATACAGGAAAGTTTCCTCCAGCAGTTATGGGAGTTGTCAGGACAGCTTGGTTTGTAGGTATTGTGCTGTTGATGTAGGATAAAAACTTGGATGGGCTGGGCGGTGATGGCACATGCCTTTAATCCCAGCACTTGGGAGGCAGAGGCAGGCAGATTTCTGAGTTCGAGGCCAGCCTGGTCTACAGAGTGAGTTCCAGGACAGCCAGGGCTACACAGAGAAACCCTGTCTCAAAAAAACAAACAAACAAACAAAAAACAAAAACAACAAAAAAAACCTGGATGGACTGATGGGAGACAGACAGAGACAGACAGACAGACAGACAACAGACAGATGCACGCGCACCCCCCCACCCCCCCACCCCCCCCCCCCACACACACAACCGGAGAGAATGAAGGTGGTTGTGCTGGGGACAGAGTCTAGGATTTTGCATTCTGCCATCCATGTTACCTCCCCAGCACCAGTAATTCTGGGAGTTGGAAGTAAGAGGATCAGGAACCCTCAGCCATCCTTGGATGTGCAGAGAGTTTGGGGCTAGCCTGGACTACCAAAACCCTGACACAGCAAAAGGGAAAGGCAGCATTGCAGGCTACTGGAAAAGAGAGGCTCACTTAGCAGGTCTTTCTGCCATGCACGCTGCTCACGCAGTAGTAGTAGTAGTGGTTCTGTCTTACCGTGCACAAAAGTAAAAGGCAAGATAAATTCTTGACAAACACGAAAGACAAAACTTTGAAGTTTAGATGATGTTAAACTGTCATGTCTTTCAGATATGCTGGCAATTTCCTAAGGCAATTCAAAAGGAGAAAACCACAAGAGTTTTATTTAACCACATTAAAATTAGGAATTAAAATAACCATTTTCATTCTGAAAAGACAGCATGAGGAAAATGAAGAGGCAGGGTACCTGGAAAACGTTCTTGCAAATGCATTAATTTGGAGGATAAGTATCACAAGGGCGTTTTTAAAGAAGGCCTAAGAAATATTAGCAAGAGGCCGGCCAACTAAGCCTAATAATAAGCCAAACACAGCAAGCCTCAGGCTGTCTCCATTAGCATGGAGTAGCCACACAGTGGGCTGTTACCACTCCCTCAGCAACACAGCTAAGTAAAAACTCAAGTCTCCTCAAGCCAAGTCCAGAGCTAGGAAAATGTGCAAGCTATGTGTATTATGTTCAGTAGACTTACTGGTAATCATTAATGGGCTGGGGTGGGGGGGCCGGTTGGGGGGAAAGAGAGGGAGAGAGACAGAGACACAAACAGAGAGACAGAGAAAGGGAGAGAAACAGACAGACAGAGAAACAGAGACAGAGACAAAGAGAGGAAAAGAGAGACAGAGAGAGAGACAGTGACAAAGACAGACACAGAGGGACAGAGACAGAGAGACAGAGTCACAGAGAGAGACACAGAGAGAGACAGACACACAGATACAAAAAGTCAGTGTGTGTGGTATGTGTGGTATGTGTGTGTGTATGTGTGCTTGAGTGTGCATGTGAAAAAGTGTGTGTGTGTGAGAAAGAGGGAGAGAGACAGACAGATGGACAAGAGAAACAGAGCAACTTACTCAAAGACACAGAAAGACAGACAGACAGAGAGACTTGGATGGGAGGAGGACAGGGTGTGTGTGTGCAGGGGTGGAGCTCGAGATCGAGAGTCTGCCCAAAATGAAATACCAGGGAGTAGACATATCCATGCTGCTGGCTGTCAGACTGCAGAGGACCTGACCTTTGAGTGAAGGAAACACTGGGCCTTTATGTGTGCAGCTTGCTGCCTGCAGAGAATCTTCTGAGCGACTGCAGGGCCTTCCAGAAAGTGCAAAACCTCCCTATCAGCTAGAGCAGAAACCTCATGATTTGGGGGAGTACTGAACTTATTCTGCTGGAGCTGGAAGGTGTCACACATATGTCACCCTAACACTGAGGGCACTGAGGCAGGGACCTTGTGAGTTCCAGTTCTGCCTGAGTACTGAGACCCTGTCTCCAAACCAAACCAAAACAACCTAAACACCAACAAAAGATACCTGACCTCAGCACTGGGAGAAAACCTAACTACATTAAAACTGCTATGGTTTCTCTTAACAAACAAGGATGTATTCAGCTCATGAAAGAGCTGCAGAGACGGAGAACGATGTGACACACTCGAGGAACATGCCGCTCAACTAAAACCAAGCCCAGAACAACACAGCAGCTACAACAGAGGACAGGACAGCAGCAGCCCTCATTCCAGCAGACCGGAAGCAAGGGGGATGAGCTTGTCAGCACATGCAGAATACCTGTATCAGACTTGCTGCCCTGGGCTTACTATACAGCAAGAAGCATGCTGGGAGACTTGTGGGATTAAGACTCACAGGAGAAAGATTGTAATCTTGAGGACAGTGGAACAGACATTGCCAACGAGGAAATCCTGGAATGGTGGAGCATCTGGGAAGTCATTCGGTTTTCGGAAGCTTCTGTGTTGAGGATGACTGGCCTGCTGGGAACACATCATGCAAGTCACGTGTCTAATATGAGATTGTAATCAAAGCCTGCAATGAACTCTGACAACTCAGCAAGGAGACAAATGCCCAACTAACAAAAAGGCAAAACCCCTAAGATATTAGTCAGCTATAAGCATGGCAGGTGAACACAGGCAAACGTGTCACCTGTCACCAGCTGTGAAGGAAAGGCTTTAAAGCAGGGACATCCCACTGAAGACAACTGGAGCAGACCAGCTAGAGCAGCTGTGTGTGAAGACTGACCACCCACGTAGAGGAGGCTGCTGGGGATGTGGGCTCTCAGCTCACCAGCGTGATGGGCTGCTACGGCAGCCATTTTGGAAACAGTTGAGAAGTATCTGGAACAATTAAACAGACCTGTTACCCAGCTGCTGGGTTTCATTTGCCAGAGAGAAGACTGCAGATAGAGTTTAAAGCTGACGCAGTCTCATGACAGCTTTATCAGGTCTTATGTAACAGCACAGCCCCTAGTCCTTCTATGGGTAAGGGGTTGGCAAATTGTGCTTCATGTCTACAGTAGGATGCCTCTCTTCCAGCAACGAAGAGGGTGAACCCTGGGTGCCGTTAACATCATGACAAGTCATAAAACGCTTTCACTGAGTGAAAACCCTAGGCAGCACGTTTCAGTTAATACAAAGTTCTAGAAAATGTGAACTCTGTGACCCATTGTGTAGAAAACAGCTTGAGGTTTTGCCAGAGAAAGAGGTGGTGAGCGTGGGCTGTTTGACACGAGAGGTTGTGGAGGGGTGAGAGGAAGTCCTTGCAGGTGATGGGTTTTATGCATACATGTAATTGTTATACCTCAGTATACTTCTCTATAAAACAACACTTATGTATTTAGGGGCCGCTGAGGAGGCTGGGAAAGAAGGCATAGGTAGACGAGCCACGATTGCTGTATCCTGTTCCTTACACTGTGGAGTGTGCTTAGTGTTGTTGTAGAAATGTGTATTTAAAATAATTTTGCTTATGTGAACATGAGATAATATATCTAGCAGAGTATATTATCTGGCAGTAATGGGCATTCCTGGTAGTGGGCATTTCTTAATTTTAAGTTCCTAAGTGAGAGAAAAGATAGCCAGAAAGGACACGGAAGGTCTCTGCAGGGTTCAGAAGGAAGAGAGGGAGGGAAGGCTTTGGATGCATTCTAATGGATTTGCACACTCACTGGGAGAGCATGCAGGGAGAAGATTGTAGAAGAACCTGGAATTCCTTATGCAGATCTGATTAAAAGGAACTGTCTGAGTTGAGGAATCTATATCGTTGGAGTAATCTATGTAAGAGGAGATAAAAGCTGTGGCAGTGGGGGAGGGGGGTTCAAGAATTTTCCAGAAAGATAGGGGAAAGCAAGAGAGGGTTGTCACAGATGCCAGGGAAACATTTTAAAGCAAATGCAGCTGTGGTCATACTATGCATTTCAGAGATAGCAACTACTCAACCTGGAGCCCCACCCCCACCCCAGCAGATCTGGAATAGCCTATGGTCATAACAGCCCTGAGGGCTGTGGGGCTTGGGGGGAGGGGTGACAGCTGGGCTTGGATCAGCTCAGTTGGTGGAGGAGTGGGGTCCTTGGTGAGGGTTTCTGTAGTCTGAGCCTGGGCAGAAGGAAAGGCTTGCTTACACACAGGGGAGAAGGAGACATTGCAGGCACTGTAGGACTGAGTAGTGGGATGCACCAAGATGGGGATTAGCAGGGGCAGTGTTCTTGCCCTTCAAAGGAAGATACCTTTTCTTTTGAGCATCTAGAAAATGGGCCTGGAGGTGTGGGTGTAATTGCAGAGGGGGGAGACTGGATTTGGGAATACTGGACAGTGTTGGTTATCTGGGTCAGATAAAAGTGGGACTAACTTTTTGAGACAGAAACACTATCATTGTATATCAAAGAAGGAGTAAAAAAAAAAAAAAAAAAAAAAAAAAACCAACCAACCAAACAAGAGCCCTCGTAAAAACATTGCTGGGTTAGGTCACTGGGTTAGGTCGCATGTGGTTGTCCAGCTCGGGTAACGTACGGGAAGATGTAGCCGCCAGTGTGCACTGTTCCCTGGGGAGCTGTGACGTAAGCAACCCAAACAAGCCTGCTTGGAAGCCTCCATTACAGGCTAGACTGAGATGCAGAGCCATTTATAGTAAGAAAGCTTTGTGGGCTTCTCTGTAAAATGAATCTTTAGTTGACAGGACAACCCAGTGTTAGTGGACTTTTGTGAGTGTGTCCTTTGTAAAAAGATGGATGCCCTGGGTGGTAAAGATGGCGGTCAGACGATGGTAAGATGGCCAACTCTAATTTCTGCTCTGGCTCAGATCACTGATACTCTGATCCCTTTTGGTGTCTGCCTTTCTCTCAGAACCATGAATTCCGTGAAGTGGGCAGCCTAGGCTACCTAGAGAGACTTTGAGACTCAAAACAAACAAACAAACAAACAAACAAACAAACAGCTTGGTCAGTGTAAGAGGTAGTGATGGCTTAGAGACATTTCAGACTTCTGGATTCTGAGCTTAGCTAATGCAAGGCTTAGCATAAATCTTCATGTTCTCTGCCTTTCTAGAGAAAAACTTAGGGTTATGGAAAAGAAAAAAAAAGTAGCCAGTTTTAATGTTCATTGTTTCTAATGCCAGAGTCAGGACTGGCACATAGTGAGGACTCTGTGCACGCTGTCTGTGTGCTTTGACAGGTAGGTGAGGATTTATGGATAGAACTCACATTAACCATGTCCGGAACCTATGGAAGAGGGGCTATGCAGTGTGCATTCATGAGTGTCCAGGAGCCGTGGAACTGGAATGAAACATGCAAGGTTGGAGATCTGAGAATTCATACAGCCTTGTGAAGCGACAGGTCCTGAGACAGGATATGGACAGTAGTAAAGATCTGAGAAAGAGAAGGAAAACCAGGTCCGTGGGGCCAGAGTCTCATGGCATGACTGAAAAATGTCCCTCTGGAAGATGCTTGGGACTGAGGCTGAAGGTTGCAAGCCCTAAGCAAGTGACAGAGTGACCAGTGTGCAAGAGATGACAGTGGACTGCTACAAGGAGTAGGAACAGGTGGCTTACACCCAAGGAGGAAAGGGGTGTGTGCAGTAAGAGAGAGGGGAACGTTCTAGACAGGGCTGTTGTTACTGAAGGCCGTGCAGAGCAGGGAGTTCAGTCCGGGAGCTGTCCTCTTCATAGCTAGGGACTATAGCTCTGTTCTTCACCCTGGGTAACATATTTCTTTTTATTCATGATACATAGTCGATAGTTATCATAAGGATTTGATATTATAATAACATGACAGTATTATAGAAGAAGATTAATCTCTTGGATTTTATCCCGTGGCAGATATGTAATTTTTCCATTCCCGAGGAAAGCTTATCTTGCTAACCCCCAGAACCATGACCAGGGAAACCAGAAAGAAATGTTTCTGCAAGGCAGTTTCATAAACACAGTCCCGCAGGCTCTGAGTAGATTGATAGCTTCCGTTAGCTCGGCTACAGAGGAGCCCGTTACAGCGGCTCAGCCCCGTTCTGCCAGTTGCACACTGCAGGTTCAAGTGCCTTTGCTGTCCAGAGCATGCTCTTTGTATAATTAGCAGGACTCCATCCCACTTTGGCTGCTGGAGTGGACACTTTGCAGGCTCTGCTCGCATTCCTCACATTCTCAGTTTTGTTAGAGGTGCCCGAGTTTCCTGGCCCCACCTTCATTTCCTCTGCACCCCTGTGTAGAGAGGTCCGCCTAGGAAACCCCCAGAGACCTCAGAGAGCAGGGCCTACTGGCCAGAATTTGGAAACTTAGGGTCATTTCACTCTGGAGATATTCTTGCTGTGTTCAGTGTTGGTTGGCACTTTCTAGAAAACCTCCTCCCCCCTCTTTAGGAATGACTCCACTTAATTTATTCCTTTTGTATTCTGTGTAGAACTTTCTACATTTAGTTAGTATTTTGCTCTCCTACTCCCTCTCTCTCCACCCCATTGTGTGTGTGCATGCACACACGCGGCCGCGCACACACACACACACACACACACACACACACACACACACACACATGCATTTGGTTGCTTTCTGTGTCTCCCACTAGAGGTCAAGTACTGTGAAAGCCGAGATCCTTTGATTTAGCATTGAATCCTGAGGCCCCGGCTCCTGCATGCAGAGCCACCCACATGTGAGTCTTTCAAGTGTTTGCCAGTTGTTTTTATGTCTTTATAAAGGGACAAAGGTTTCTACTCCGTGTAGTGGTTGCCATGACAAAGTGATGTGCAGGGATCTCATAGCCTGGTGTTTGTCTCACAAATTGTTGTGTCGGTGAGTGATACTGTATAGTTGGGCTCCGTTCTAGGGCTTTGGCGCAGGTCTTACCATGATGATACCTGCCCTGCCGTCTCCTGAGCAGTAGGTGGCACTCTGGAGGGGCTACAAGGGCTCTAGAACAAGAATAGCATGGGACAGGGACTCCTTGTTATAAATCTGTTTTTGTTCTTGTGTTTCTGTGGCTTGGTGGTCCTCTCCTCCCTGGTTTTAAAGCAAACTATATTCCATTAGAGCAGGTTCCACATGGCTGGGTTGCTATTCGCCATTTTTACTTGTTTAAAATCCTGCCAACACCCAGACCACTGGCTCACACCATCTCTGTAGAACGTTATCACATAATGTCGCTGAGGCCTGTCATTATAGTAAGTGGTTTTGTGCACAGAATAAAATTATTTTTGCAGCAGCTTGAAATGGTCCAGAATAATGACCAGAGAAATGTTGTCCTTGGCAATGGACCTAGCTGTGGCAGATCTGCAGAGAGTACTGACATGTCAGAAGTTTAGAGGGTTCTCTATCCCCTCCAGTCCCTGCCTCTGGACACCCCTCTTTTCTGGTTGCTTGTTTAACCTCTCAAGCTGGAGTGTTGCATTCAGACTCTAGGAGGCACTAAACCAGCCCTGATTTTCCTGTGTCTGGGGCAAAAGAAGCTAACCTGGGATCTGATGGTGGAAGCTTGGGTTAAACAAACACACTTTCCTACGTTTGAGTTGCATAATCTAATGGTAACCTATAAATTGAGGTTAGTGATGGAAGTCTCCCTGGAGGAAGGAGGACCAGGGTACGTGTGTGTTCCTGTGTGTGTGTATGTGTGTGTGTGTGTGTGTGTGTGTGATGTGAACCAGCTGACTGTGCTTAGATTTGAGCATAGCTGGCTTTCAGAGGCTCTAGCAGTTCCAGGGAAACTTATGCTATCTCCTCCTCTCTGTCTACATACCCAAATCACACTATAGCATTAAAGAAATTATACACTGCATATCTCCCTAGCTTAGGGGTGGCCTGGAGACCAAAGCTGGTCTGAACTTGTTTTATATGCTCCAGGAGCTAAGAATGGATCTTCACACTTTAAAGAGTTTAATAAACTTTAAAAGAAAGAATACTACTTTGTGATATTAGAAAATTATGCAAAATTCCCATGTTGGTGTTTACAGCAGAAGCTCTGTAAGGACGAGGCCTATCCCTTTGTTTCTATTCTGGCTGCAGTTGCTCTGGGGCCCTAAGGGCTGAGTGGAGCTGCTGTGACACGTGTACATCCCTGAAGGCTGAAGACTCCGAGCGTTTGGCTTCCCACAGACAACGCTTGCTGATCCCGCCCTAACACAATGACTTTCTTCATCCCCCTCCCCCCCACTTCCTTCCAGTCTTCAGCTAAAGTGCACACATGATTTATGTTGTCGTACACATTTTATATAGGGAATGTCTCGCTGAGCCGTAAACCCTTTTCTGTAATAGTCACCGTAATTATAATTTTAATGAGCTTGTATTTGTATAGTGCTTTGAAATGTGAGAAGAATGCCTTATACCCACAATCATGGTTTATTATCATCACCACCCACATGAGAGGAGGGAGCGCTCACTTCACGAACTTGCATAGCCATTAAGCCCTGCAAGGGGACCCCACAGAGAGCCAGCATAAAGCCGGGATTTCTGACCCAAAGCCTTCCTTTGTGTTACTTTACTGATAACTGTATAATCTTTCCACAAGTTAGTACATCTTGTTTTAACATTTTTCTTATCTGTGTGTGGTATGTGTGGTATGTGTGGTATGTGTGGGTGTGTGGGTGTGTATGTATGCTCTTGCATGTGTGGGAGTGTGCACATATATGCAAATGGAAGCCTAAGGTTAATGGCATGCGTCATCCTCCATCACTTTCCTGCCTTATCCATTGAGCCAAGGCCTCTCAATCAAACCTAGAGCTTATCCATGTGACTACTATCACCAGCCAGTTTGTTCTGGGGATCCCCTATCCCCGTCCCCCCCCCCCTTCCAAGGTTGGAAAGATGGGCAGGCCAGCATATTCACTGAACGGAAAAAAATAAAAAAGAAGCTCTGAGCTTCACCTCTTGCTCTTATCTTGGGCATGCTACTACTCAGCCTTTGGTGTCAAACTCAGTGTGTAGCTGGGGGGTAACCTTGAAATTCTGAACCTCTTGCCTTCACCTTCCAAACATTAGGATTACTGACTTTGACCACCATATTCAAGAAAAAAGTATTTGTGTTGTAGTGAAACTTCTTAATGACGTGTTTTGTGTGCTGGAACTTCATGTGGTACACGTGACCTTTCTTAACTTCCACAACCCTTCAAAAGTTGGAACTACTGTGGTTCTCACTTTACAAAGAAGGAAACGGAGGCTCAGAAAGGTTAAACAAAGGGCCGGGATGTGCCCTGGGCTCCATCCCCAGCACCCCCAGCACCGTGTACATTCTTCAGTTGAAGGCACAAGGTAGTGCAGGCCTGTGCTAGAGGCTCCGAGGGCTGGGCAGGGAAGGCGGTGTTGTTTGGGGAGCACTGGTTTCAACTTGAGAGGTGAAGACTGTGCTCTAGTGGGCAGTGGTGAAGACCTGGGCAATAGTGTGAACATCTGAATGCCCTTAGCCAACCTTTAAAAGTGGGTTTAACCTGGGCCTGATGGTGCACAGTTACTCCAGCTGCTCTTGAGACTGAGGCAGGAGGATTTCAAAATCTAGGACTTTGTCCTGTAGAGCAAGTTCAAGGCCCCTGAGCAACCCCAGTGATTGAACGTTTACCTATGAAGTGGGCAATTAAGTAAGGCCTTAAGTCCATTCACTAGTACTAAGGTGTATCTTAAAATGTACAATGTCGGAAAAAAAAAAAAACAAAAAAAAATGTACAATGTGGTTAAGTTTGAAGTATATTTACCATAGTAAAATCAGTACATCCTGGTTTCTTCTCATTTTCCACACATTAGTGTGCAGCACATGAGGGTCAGGACCAGGGTTTGTGTCTGTCGTGTTTGAGCCATTTTTCTGCATACTCTGTTCCCTCTTCTTTCAAATGAGGATTACAGACCAGGTGACCTCTGGGTCCTCTGGCAGTCCTAGCACCCCTGAACCCTGGTGAGTAGAGATCTGGCAAGGTCTGTAGTGTCTTTAGCCACTGTTCTTTATTGGTCATGCCTACTGTGTGCTGGTCTGCTTGCTGCCTTTGCAGCCCAGGACTCTGCTCTGCACAAATCTGGGCTTTGCTTCTGAGCATCACCAGGAAGATCCCTTAAGTCGGTGTCTTAGTCAGGGTTTCTAAGCAATATAAAGCAGCAGCTATAAAGCATCATGACCAAAAAGCAAGCGAGGGAAGAAAGGGTTTCTTTGGCTTACACTCCACGTTGTAATCCATCATTGAAGGAAGTTAGGACAGGAACTCAAACAGGATAGGAACCAGGAGGGTGGAGCTGAGGCAGAGGCCTTGGAGGGGTGCTATTTACTGGCTTTCTCCTCATTGCTTGCTCAGCCTACTTTCTTATAGAATCCAGGACCACCATCCCAGAGATGGCACCACTCACAATGGGCTGGGCCCTCCCCTGTCAATCACCAATTAAGAGCATGCTGTACAGGCTTGCTTACAGTTTGATCTTAAGGAGGCATTTTTCTCAATTGAGGCTCCCTCCTCTCAGATGACTTTAGCCTGTGTTAAGTTGACATGCGATATCCAGCACAGTCACTGTGCATAAGTGCATCATGACTTCAGAAGACAATTGTGGATGACCCTGTTACTGCCAGCACTTGCTCTGGACATTGCATATCAACCTTCAAAGTGTCCTGTGGGACATTTTCTTGTGGCCTCGTGACTTTGCTGAGAGCCATGTGAGAAGGGACAGGTGGCGCTTCCACTGCTAATCCCTAAAACCTTACAAGCAGCCAGGGTTTTCCTTTCATGATGAATGGATGCACCCGGCTACCTACAGACAATGGAATGTTATCCAGTGTTCAAAAGAAGTGAGCTATGAAGTCATGGAAAGACTCAGGGAAACCTTGAAATCTGTTACTTAGGAATGAACTCAGCTGTCCATGGCTACATGCTAGATGATTCCAGGATGGAACATTCTGGAAAGGACAAAACCAGGGCAGTGGTAATAAAACCATGCCAAGGTTGTGTGTGGATGGGGCAGAGAACAGAGTTTTAGAAGGTTGCTAGATTTGGACAGGTCTTTTCTCTTCTCTGAGCAACAGTGACCTCATCTAGGGTCAGGCTGAAACTCTGGGGAGCCTTTGAGTGTTCTGTAATAGCCACCCTGAAGGCTGAATCTGACCCTGCTGTCTCTTGGGCCTAGTATGCAAGGAAACTCTATCT
Source organism: Arvicanthis niloticus (assembly GCF_011762505.2). Classification (NCBI taxonomy): domain Eukaryota; kingdom Metazoa; phylum Chordata; class Mammalia; order Rodentia; family Muridae; genus Arvicanthis; species Arvicanthis niloticus. Next base: position 65,529,468 of record NC_047667.1, read on the forward strand.
ACTGAGTGATGACGGCTCTCTGTACTTGACGTCCAGAGACCTCAGAACTGTGTTCTTTCCAAAACCCTCTGAAAGGAACCATCATTTTTCTTCAGAATATTCCCATGGAGACTTATACTCAGAGATTAGAGGGCTGCAGAGTGTAGCCCTGTATGTGTTGGTTTCTTCAGGGAATGAAGATGGTAGAGTGATTCTTACCCAGCATTCCCCTGTGATGGTACACTGATTCTTACCCAGCATTCCTCTGTGATGGTACACTGATTCTTACCCAGCATTCCCCTGTGATGGTACACTGATTCTTACCCAGCATTCCCCTGTGATGGTACACTGATTCTTACCCAGCATTCCCTTGTGATGGTACACTGATTCTTACCCAGCATTCCCCTGTGATGGTACACTGATTCTTACCCAGCATTCCCTTGTGATGGTACACTGATTCTTACCCAGCATTCCCCTGTGATGGTACACTGATTCTTACCCAGCATTCCCTAGTGCTGTGGGAGGAATGACCTCTGAGATCTTGAGGAATATCAATGAAGGCTAGCCAACATTAAAACCATGAATGAAGAGAACGGAAGCCACCAACTTGGAAGGTCCTTCTTACCTAAACCTTGGTCCTGAGAGCCCCTGTTGTCCCCTTCCTTTTTGGAGTAAGCCTATACCTATAGAGGCCTTTTCTGGGGGACAAGTTCTACCTGAGGCTGATTGTCCAGTGTTTTCCTTCTTTCACCCTGAGACTACTGGGGAAATTCTAGTTTCTTGGGGACCATTGCTTGAGTAGACTAATAGCCAAGGAGGGAACACAGTGTCTCTAGAGTGTCTTACTTTCTAACAGGATGCTTCTGTTAGCATGGCAACTACACCCTCTCAGACTCAGTCCAGGGGCTCAGACTGTTGGCCTGTACTGGACAGTACCACACTCCTGCCTTGCATTCCAGGGAACCATTCACCCACCTAAACCAGCTGCTGGAATCCTCCTCTCTACTGCCCATCCCCCAGGGGGCCTGGGCCATAAGTTCCTAGCATTTGACATGAGGCCACTTGATTGGGGGCTCCTGCCTTTCTGCCTGCACCTTGATCTTTGGTCAGGGTGAGACTGACTGGAGTGGCTTATGTTCAGACTGGGCATGTGTGAGACTTTTGAATCTAAAGAGGCCGTGTGGGGAATGACTGGTCCATGCCTCTCTGCTGCTTTCTAGAATGACGCTTTTCTAGCCGCAGGACTGTTTTGTATATAAAGAGCTTAAGCCAGGAGAGAGATAAGGGACCAGTCACTCTGGTCACAGTCTTTGGGGCATCTGTGACTCTTAGGAAACTCACTTGGCTTTTCACCCACACCAGACTCTGACTGTCCCTGAGATTTATCTGTTATCCCTGAGATTTAAATCAAATTAGCCCAAAGAAAATGAAAATTGTAGCGTCCAGGCTTCAGGGCACAGTGCGACTGCACTTCTTCCTTTGAGAACAGGGAGAAAATACATTCCAGGGCACTTGGATTTGTCCCTCTGTTGTGGAAGAAGAAAACTGAATTTAGGATTCTGAGTGACGGGCATGTTGCTTGATAAGTCCAGATTTTCTGTTCCTTCTCCTTTGGATTTTTTTTTTTTTTTTTTTTTTTTTTTTTTTTTTTTTTTTTTAACAACCAAGAGCTTATTCCCAGTATCTTCAGAAGGGGAAGCTTGACGGTGTAAGTTCACGAGGGAGCACACAGTTTGCTTCATGCTTCTGAGTAAGCACGAGGGACGGATGTCCGCAGTCCTTGCAGTGATTTCTAGACTTCCTTCAATGACTGTTTTCGACAGCGACTGCAGATGTGGCTTTTGGACAGCGACGTTAGTGAATTAAACAGATAGAAGGGTGTAGGCAATCCCATTTTTGGTTAAAAAGCTCCCCTTGGGCTCAGTAACCACATCCTCCTGCTGCATGAGCCCAGAGTAGTCCCTTGTGTGCACAGCCTTGTGCCTCCTGCTGACTATCTGCAGGTGGCAGAGAGAGCTTGCTCCCCGTGCAGCAGCGTGCTCTGTTTGCTCTGAGCTTGGCCTCAGGCAGCGTGAGGTCACGGGACTAGGCTGTCCTGGTTTTCTATCCCTTCTCCATTGTTCAGGATGTGTCTTCTTTTCCCAGGTTTCAGAAAATACCCACTGGATTGAATTAAGCATGGCTGAAGTACAAGGTTGAAATGTGTAAGGGGAGGCAAATTAAATCCCAGCTTCAGAGCGCAACTTCCAATGAAACCTGGTAAAACCAGTTTATCCCATTATCAACAGAAATGGCTCTGAGTTCTCAGTGTATGGAGTATTCTTGAAGTCATTTCTTTTAAGACAACACACAGGCAGTTTTTGTTAATAAAGTAGCAAATCTTTGTATTAGGCAGAGGAGAGCCAGTGGGGGCTGGTGTATGCGGCTCATGCTTGCTTATTGCATGCGTGAGGTCTTGGGTCCCATTGCCAGGGCCATATTAATAGCTGTGCTGCAGCATGCTCTATATCCAGCACTTGGGAGGTAGAGGCAGGAGGATCAGGAGTTTGTGAAGGCCAGTCTCTGTTATAAGAAAAAGAGGGTTAGGGAAAGACAGACCTCTAGTGGAAAAGTCATGTATATATGTAAATATAAATACAGACACACACGCACACACACACACACACACACACACACACACATACACGAGGATGGGTTGTGTCAAGCTGACTCACATGGTCACAGAGGCTGAACAGGTCCATAGTGGTGGCTGCCTAAAAGCTGCAGAACCAGCAAAGCTGGTGTATGACTTCATCTCAGAGGGCAGAAGTCTGAGAGACCCAAGGAGTAACCCCAACTCCCTCACTCTGAAACCAAAGACCTGAGGGACCCCCATGCATGGCCCTGAGTGCAAATTTGAGTCCAAGGTTAAAGATCATTGGTCCAAGCCTGAAAGTGGCATCAGACAGCACACAGGTTTGGGACGGAGATGCTAGAGGGACTGAAATCACCTTCCTGACTGAGGACATCACCAGACTGAAGTCACCTTTCTTCCTGTTTGATTTTTTTTTTTTTTTCATTTGAGTTCTTAGTCCTTTGGTTGGTGCTGCCTGGAGTCTGCGCAGGTCTCTGTCACTCAGTTCACTGACCCACATGTTCATCTCTTCTGTAAACACGCAGACACACCCAGATGGGTACTTCCGACATCCCTCAGTCTCTCGGTGTAACCTCCACATCAGCATCACAATCCTTTTAGCAGACCACTAAGTTCGGTATCAGTACAATGTAGGTTTCCACTCAACTACACCGCAGAGCATCTGTGCGGAGCTAGGACTCTGAAGGGAGGAGATGGAAGGTGGAGTCCGTGTGCTGGTCACTACCTTTGCATTCACATGTTCATCTGAAGAGTAGGTCTATGATGAACTTGGAAGGTCTCAGGAATCCAGTGATGTCCTCAGCGCCTGAAGGGCTAATGGTGGAAATCACGTCTCTCCTTGACACTGTCCTTCTAGACCCAAGGACCCATCAGTCTACAGCTGAGCAACAGAGTATGACATGCCCTTCACACCCCAGGGTGCTGTGCCGTTGCTTCTGTCTGGAGCTTGTTTTTCTTAGAGCACCTCATGGCTCACAACCTGTCTCCCCGGGCCTCGCCTTGATGCCACGGTCTGCTGAGTGACATTGGCTGGCCACCTTCCTGCTACTTCTGTGCATAGGCTGTGCCTGCTCTGTTAGGATGCTGTCATGCAGCAGCTCTTACTTCAGAGTTTGTCCTATTATCTGTACCTCTTAATTAAAAATTCTAGGTGGGTGAAGATCTGGGTCTGGGTTATCACTGGTCTGTCTCCAGTGCTTGACTTATGAGTAGGAGCTCCATACACATTTGTTAAGCTTGGTGTGGTACAGACCTCTCATCCTATCTACTTGGGAGGCTGGGGTTTCCAAGTTGAAGGCTTCTCTGGCCTGCAGAATAAGTTCACGGTCAGCCTGGACAGCATGGTGAGATTCTATCTCAAGATAAAAAGTGAAAGGAAGCTGAGGTGTGGGGTACTGACAACGGCCACCCTACTCTGCCTGAAGCTCCTCCCATCCCTCAAAACCTGTTTGAAGAATGATTAAAATGCCATTCATCGGGCCTGGAGGAGGACACAGTCACCTGGGGGGAGGTAGTAGTTATTCTTTTGAGTGCTGAGTCACTCTTGTCTGGAAAGATGCAAGTGTGGAGCTTAGAACTCCCTGTTCTTAATTTCAGAGTGTGAGGGAGAATAACAGGGAAGGCCAGTGCTGACAGGAAGCCCGGGGAGCAGGTGCCAGGCAGGTCTTAGACCTCACTACATGGAGGTGCAGAAGCATGAGACAAAAAGGGATGCAGGCCAAGGGGCCGCTGATCAATGAGGGTAGAAGATGGTCACGAAAATGATTTTTATATTTCTAATTTGCCATGGCTGCCATCGTGTTCACAAGCAGATGTTGCAGTCTGGTAAAACTATCCCTCCCCCCCTCCCCCAATGGCATTTCAATAACGGACTGTGACTTCAGTGTCTTATCTATGGCAGAAAAAAATATTCTAGAAGAGACAATGGGTGAGTCTAGTTAGATGAGAAGCCAGAGGGGCTGGAAAGATGGCTCAGTGGGTAAGAGAGATTGCTGCACAAACAAGGCTTCAAGTTTGGATCCTAGCATTCACATGAAGAGCACACACACACACACACACACACACTTGCACACATACACTCTCTCACACACACTCATAGACTCACACAAGGCGAGGTAAGACAAATCTAATGAGTTCTAATGAGTTGTTTGTTTGGGTTGCTCATTTAAGTAAATCTTGAAAACTTGCACACCATAAGTCTGAAGCCTGCAGACCGTCCACCTCAGTCTGCATCCATCAGTGATATCACAGAGGAGCCACAGAGATTTCTGGAGTCTGCCTCCAGGCAAAGATGAGTTCAATGGCTTCTATTCTTGCTGCTCCTCTGTTCTCCTTGACCCACCTGGAATCTCCCAGCTCTTCCTAATGCCAAGGTTCCATAAAGCATCCAGGAAACTACTTGCCATGTGAGATGGTTTTACACTGCGAGGAGTCTCTGGGGTAGCCTGGTTCTTTAGCATGTGGCCCTGTCAAGTTTTAATGTATTCAAATGAAAAAGAAGTTTGGAGTGTTCTGTTTTATCTATGTCATGAACTAAGCTACAGGAAAGTAGGGATGTGGGGGAGCCAAACTAATAGCTTGAAATGCCAGGATTCCAGCTGCTAATGTGATAAAAGAGAGTTTGCACAGTCTCTGAGCAACGACATGCCACTGTACAGACACAGCAATGAAGTTCCAGACCCTCCTTAAGGAAAGGAGGAGAAAGCATGCCCCCACCTCAGACTCCTTCTGAGCATGTGCTACACTTGCCGTGGTGTCTTAGATTCCAAAATGGGGACTGAAGTTCCAAAGTGTTCAACCCACTTGCTTCTAACATGTATAACAGGTGACTCCTGTATTCGGGAAGATGTACTTCCTGGTGACCTTTTTTGGGAAGTGAGGACCTTATCACAGGAGATCATGTCTAGTGGTAATGGACACAGGCACTGTGGACTTGTGGAGGAGCGGGGGGGGGGGGGATGGAGTCTGACTTAGGGTCATCATGGAGGCCCCATGGTGGAGTCAGTGACAAGCAGGATGATTAGATCACCAGATGGGGAGTTATAGCTCAGGCCTTCTGGGCTGAGAGGCCAATCCGAGGAGGCACCACATGTATCTACCTACCACGTAGCCATTGGGAGTATAGCTGGAGTATAGCTTGGCCTTTGAGAGCGGGGGCAATGTACTGTGGTGTCATTGTGATGGAAGAGGAAGGGACAAGGATGTGGAAGGAGGATGAGAAGGTGGTGTAGGCATTGGTAGCCTGGAGGATTCCTGTGGTGGAGGCGGAGGCATGGGATGGTCAAAGGGAAGGGCCAAGGAGAGGCAGATGGCCTCTGGGGGCTTCTGGAAGACTTAGTGTTGTTTTGAGCTGTATATGAACTAGGAAAAACCCGAGAAGGCAGTTTCACCCTGGAAAGCACGCTTTTCTCTGAGCTGGGACCCTCAGGAGGAGGTGGCATGTGGGTGGCTGCATACATGGTATTTGATTTCTGACTCATTCCAAAGACTCCTGTGACTCCCAAAATAGTCTCCTTCATGGGGGCTGCGGATGCTGTTCACTCTGTAACTGGAAGCTGGTTACCCTTGGCTAGGGTGCAGAGAGAGATCCCTGTAGAGAGAGATCTCCCTTACCCTATCAGCCGACTGCATCTAAGTATGAAGACTGCGTCCGCTCTTTCTGTGTGCCAGGGTCAATCCCAGCAGAGGGAGGACACTGAGAACTTCCATGCTGATAGTGAACTTCGTTAACAGATAAGAAACCACCACAGCTGTTGCAGGTTCTGTGGCTGTGAAGCCTGTTTATTTGTCCTGTGATTCATTTACTTTCTGCTACTGGAAATCAAAATTGGGTATCCACACAAGGTGGTGTGTACCACCATGCTTGGCATTTCAATTAACTTTAATTTCAAATGTTTTTTCTTAATAATCAAAGTAATGATAATGACAGACATTAGGTAAATACATGCATTTATAACAAAATAGGTAAAACTAGAACAAAAACAGCCTGTGGTTCCGGATTGCTTTCTAATACACACATATTTATTTGCCTATGTGCAATGTAGTGTTATAATTCATTGCCACATGAAATAAATATGCAATACACAACTCAAATATTTCATATTGTATAATATGAAATATTATACAACCCTTGAAAGTTTTCTTAAAGTAACTAATGGTGTGGAAATATACATATTTGTTGTTTTCATGTATAATATCTCTACTTGTTTAATTTTCAAGCAAGTCATAAAACACTAAATAAAAATCTCTATTCCAGACACCTTGGAATAGAGTTCAGATTTTGAAGGGCTGGAGAGATGGCCAAACAGTTAAGAGCTTTTATTGCTCTTATAGGGGATACAGGTGTGATTCCCAGCATGCAAACTTGGCAGTGCCTCTAACGCCAGTTCCAGAGACCCTGACATTCCCCTCTGGCTTCTACAGGCACCAGGCAAGTACATGGTACACATATGTAACTGCAGCTAAAACACTCATACACATAAAATTAAAATAAAGAATAGTTTTTCAAAAAGCATTCTAATTTTAAGTTTTTCAAAGGGTTGTATAATATTGCATGTCATGGAAGCATATACAATGCTTAACCTAATGGCAGTGGTGGGGTCGAGAGACCAAGCCTTTGTTCTTTCTCTCTGATTCTGTGTCCATCCCCTTCCAGGGCATCAGCAGCCTGTTCAGTTCTCTGAAAGTTGTGCGGCTGCTCCGTCTCGGGCGAGTGGCCCGCAAGCTGGACCATTACATCGAGTATGGAGCCGCGGTACTGGTCCTGTTGGTGTGCGTGTTCGGGCTGGCTGCCCACTGGATGGCCTGTATCTGGTACAGCATTGGGGACTATGAGATCTTTGATGAAGACACCAAGACCATCCGCAACAACAGCTGGCTCTACCAACTGGCATTGGACATTGGCACTCCATACCAGTTTAATGGATCTGGTTCGGGGAAGTGGGAAGGCGGGCCAAGCAAGAACTCTGTCTACATCTCCTCGCTGTACTTCACCATGACAAGTCTCACCAGTGTGGGCTTTGGTAACATTGCCCCATCCACAGACATCGAGAAGATCTTCGCAGTGGCCATCATGATGATTGGCTGTGAGTACGACGCTTGGTGTGGGGTGGGACAGGACAATCAGGAACTCAAGGCCATCTTGCCTGATGGCCAGGCCTACTGCAGGCTGAAGGTGGGGTGGGGTTACTCTACTAGCAGGATCAAGGAATGATTGTCTCCTGAAGACTAGCTTTTTGGCTTTCCACATCTTTGAATCGGCGCACGCTGGTTGAGAAACAAATTTAAGGAAAAAACGCAAGACGTGTGGAGAGGAGTGGGGGTGTAGCTAGCTCACTTGGTGAAGTGCTTGCCTAACGTGCAGACAGCCCTGGGTTCTATCTCTAGCACTGTACAAACTGGGTGTGGTGGAGCAATCGGTGATCTGAGCATTCGGGGAGCGGTGACAGGACAATTGGGAGCCCACGGTCATCTTTAACTAGATAGAAAGTTCTAGGCCAGCCTAGGTCCGTGAGATACTGTTAGTAGAAAGGGAGGGGTGAAAGTACAGGAGAGAGAGAGGCAGGGAGAAGGTAGAGATGGAGGGAGAGACAAGCTTTCTATGTATCTGGACATCTGGAAACTGATTTTTATAAACTTTGAAAGACTGTCTCATATACAGTTTGCTAAGAGTACTGAGCTGTCGGGGTCTTTCCATGTCCAGTTTGGACTTAAGGCAGTGAGTGTTGGGTTTTGACTGCACAGGGAAATGGTCACAGCAGAGACAGACAACCCTCTTCTCTGAAGCTTTCCCTGCTTTGTTCTAGATGAGACACTTGAGTGAACACTCAGCGGGCATCTAACGTGTCTCATGAAGTGTGTTGGTTTTAACATAGGTTAGATCCGCTTTGCTAGGGAAGAGTTTATTTCTCTAGAACCCTCTGAATCGCCACTTTCTTCTTTCCATGTCCTTCTTTCCCTTCCCCCTTCCCCCTGGTTTTATTTTGGAAGACCAGTTCTTGCTATGTAGCCCAGGATGACCTGGAACTCTCTTTAGCCTAAGCCAGCTTCAAACTCTTGCCAGCCCTCTTGGCTCAGCCAACCTGAGTGCTACATAGACCTGAGACACGATCATTTTCAACTGAGATGAATATTTTTCTGTCTGCCTCTTGGTAGACAGATCCCCATGCCTGATATACAACATGCCACTATCACACACACCCCTGCCCTGCCCCAGAGAGAAAGACAGAGAGAGAGAGAGAGACAGAGAGAGAGAGACAGAGAGACAGAGACAAAGACACAGAGACACAGAGAGACAGAGACAGAGAGACACAGAGAGACAGAGAGAGAGAGACAGAGAGACAGAGACAAAGAGACAGTGACAGAGACAGAGAGAGACAGAGACAGGAAGAGAGAGAGAGAGAGAGAGAGAGAGAGAGAGAGAGAGAGAGAGATTGAGATTGAGATTAATGGGATACTGTTCCTGCACTGAATATCCCTCTAGTTCTTGAGGCAAGGGCTGCAGCCTGAGTCATTTTACCACTGACAACCGTGTAGCTGTTGCTGTAGAAGAGTCTAGAAAATGCCTTTGGCTGATGACATGGACCTCCCTTCATCCCAGGAAACCTCAGTGGGGGGAGGGTACCCACCTGAGCCTCAGTGGTTTGTGTTCATGTTGCCATGGCACCCACTGTACTGTGTGGCACTTCATGGGACAGGTCACACTAGGGAAGCATCTGATCACACCAGGAACTCAACCTCCAGAGCAGGGCTTCCTCCTCAAGGTGACATTGCTGACTGACTTGTTGACCAACCTGGAGAAGCCTGAGGCTTTAGCTGGGCACTCTGCCTACTTGTTGAGAGATCCAGCTCTGGGGTCATCTTTGTTACCCCACATTGTCAAACAACGGGTTTGCCACCCCCTTCTTTAGCTCCCGTCTTGTGCCTGACGCAGGCAGATTCCTGAACATCTTAGCGGATGTGTCTGAAGGGGTAAATGATTCTGAGAACTGGGTGCTGCTGCTTTTGCTCCTTGTTTTAAAATGGGGTTTAATAGAGATGATTGCCTGGCCATGGGAAGCCGTGAGAAGGATCCGTGGGTGGCTAATTGCTTCAGTTTAATTAGAACTTGGGGGTGCTTTCTCATGTCTCAGGCAAGGATTTAAGATCTGTTTCTCTTCTAGAAGGGTTTTAGCCTCAACTGCACTGGTTTCTAGTCAGGGCTTGCAACTTAAAAGCAAAACAAAACGTCAGTGCTGGGGCTGAATTTAGCACCTTTCACATCTTTCACCTTTCACACCTTTCACCTTTCACATGCTTTCAACTTTCACCTTTCACACCTTCACCTTTCACATCCACTCCACCACTGGGCCACTTCTACCCTTCTTTCAGAATTTTTATGAGCCTTGGGGTATAGAATAATCAAAGTGATATACTATACATAGGGCTAGATGCCCTTCCCTTCAGGGGAGATGAACACCGGATTATAGCCATTACTGAGACTTTGCTAAGAGTTGCAGTTAGAAATGGACCCGTTTCATGGTCTCCAAAGGCTTTCAGGACTTCTCATAGCTTCTCAGCCCCGAAGGCATGCAACAAAGGCAAGCATATCTTTTCCCAAAGTATTCTCCCACGAGAGTATTATTTCCTAGTATCCAGGGGAACCCTGGTCATTTCCACTATGTGTATGATTCCATCTTCTCAGAGCTAGGGAACGTTTCCATTTCTTTACGGTAACTGAAGAAGACTACTCAGGCCGGTTCCTCTGTGTAGTGAAGCATGTGGGCTCTGCGCTCCTGTCTAGCTCTTTGCAGAGCTCTGGTGAATGCGGATGCTATGCTGAGCACACCCACGTGGTCTACAGTTGACTCTCCCTGTTATTCTGTAAGGAAAGGAGGGCGCAGAGAAGTTTCCTCACCTTCTCAACAATGTGGGGCTGGTGGGCAGGGTGGAGAAGGTTCAATGGTTGGTCACCTGTGAGGGTGATGGAGGCATACTCTTGGGTGGGCCACCTGCACAGATTCCCCATGCTCCATCACTGACAGGTGCAAAATTCCTTAAGTAAACCTGAGCAGGCTGTCATGCCTGTTGTGGAAATTCTCTATGCTTCTTTGTTTCTATGCTCCGGACTCAGGACTAGTTATTTAGGGGAAAAAAAAAAAAAAAACAACAACTGTTTTTCAGCAACCTGTCACTTTTGGTTACAGCTGTGACATATGTCTGACAAATTCTTGTGTTAACGAGAAAGGTTTTGCACTATGTGTAATGCTAGTAATTAGTCCTGTGAACCCCACTTCCAGAACAATGTTCCTTCAGGATGGCTGTAGGTGTTAGGTTTATGGCTTTTCCCCTTTGCTGTCTCTGTGCACATATGTATACACTTATGCCCCTTTAGTACCGTTCCTAGGGTCAGACTTAACACCAGGACTTAGATATCTAGCAGCAAAAGCCTGGGCAAATCCTGAGAACTCTGCACTGCTTTACTCCCAGGCTACCTTTCAATCCGTACAGTGAGAAACAAGACTCGTTTTTTTTTTTTTCCTTTGTGTTCATGTCACAGGGATGGGTGGCATTTCTTGGCTCTCCTGTGGTGATGTGTTAGCTGTCCTATCGGTGATGTGTGCTTTCTGTGGCTTCTGGTGTCAGCTCTGAATGCCTCATTACAACTTGCTTATTCCCTAGAGGAGGCCAGGAAACAGGGAAAAAGCGTTCGCAAGCTAGCCCACTTTTCTCTATTCGAACAGAATATTCCACTAGGGGCGGGTGAAAACCAAGGCTGTCTTCAGTGGGCTGGCTTTAGATCTACGTTGTAGCCAGCCCTCACCCTGGCCTCCCTGTCAGCACAAGCCAGTAACAAGGGCTTGGAGTTGGAGCCCTCGCTATGGCTCATCCATACCATGGCATTTGAGGATTCCCCAAGGAGGAAAGATGTATATGGCAATGGTGACTTACCTCAGCCTCAGGTTGGGTTCTGGCCCTGTCTTGGATGGCTCTTGGGGAGGATTTGATGTTGAAGAGGCAGTCGCCATTCTCCAAATATGTTCTTGAACTTTTCCGTTTCTCCCATAATGTCACTACTGTCAGTCTGTCAGTTTAAGTAAGTGGCACTCAGCTTCTCTGTCTGGTGATGGCAGGAGATACCACCAGGGCCTGTGCAGCCTCCTGCATCTGTGAGTCACGTCTGTCTTCCCAGTCTGCCTTATCTCACTCCCTTCAAACCCTGGCTGGGCTCCGGTGCTCAGGGACTCTTGTGAACATCCTGAGCCCTGAGCAGACCCCTCTCACTCTCCTGCTGGACCTGGGCCTGTCTAGATGAATCAGTGCTTTTCAACATTCCCCAAGGCTTGGCACTCCCATACAGCAGTGGGCCCATTCGGGTGGGCTGCTTTATATCACTTTCTGTTTTTTTTTTTTTGTTTTTTTTTTTTTTTTTTTTTTTTTTTTTTTTTTTCTAAAATAACATGGTCACAACTCTCAGTAAGAACTTAGTGGTAGGAGGGAGAACTTAGATGACTTTAACCATAGACTCTCAGTAAATATGGACTTGTTCATTCTGAGCAGTTAAAGCCTTAAGCTTTGGGAAGAGGCCTACTGAGGAAGTTTATTATTTATGGCATACAGACCCAGAACATGTTTCTTAGAAGTTCACACTTCACCTGGCTGCCTCACAGACACCAGAGACCAGCTTCTTTCCTATGTCCATATGTCACTTCTGTGTTGGGATCCCATTTGACTGTTCAAGCTTCACCCATATTCTTTTCCCCTAGAAAATAGGAAGAAGGAGATGAAAAAGGCCAGCCATGCACCTCTCTTGAGAATAAGACTAGGAAGTTATGCATATTCATTTTCTTCATACCCCATTAGCTAGGATTCGATAACCTAGCTACATGTAGCTGCAAGAGAGTCTGAGAAATGTAGTCTTACCCCAATCATTGATTTGAGGGGAAAAAACAAAATTTAGAGTTGTTTTATTGGGGAGAAGAGAGTCAAGTGTGAGATCTGCTCTGTGGTTTGGGTTGTACAGTTGGTGAGAGTGAAGGGATTGATTGCCCTCGGCTCTGCTTCCACCGATGGCAGGGCCATGGCATGATGAACCGCAACGGCCATGTGAAGAAGGTAAGAGTTTTCCCTCCAGAGGCCAAGACTTTCAGTGTCATTAACCAAGGCTGCCTCTTGCTCTCCCCACTTAATTTTGTGTTTCCTGTTCTTAGAGAAAATAAAACAATAATTGCTGCTCTGTCTGAGGAGCACGGGATGCTATTTAATTTCATTTTTTGGTTTATGTTTATTTTGGGAAGTGGGGCAGTGTTCAGAATTCTCCGGGAGAAATAAGCACTCGTTTATTATTTATTCTTAGATGTCTTTTCTAGCCAGGGAATGAGCTGCTTTTTTTTGGGAACTTGATTCACCCCCACCCATCGCCCACAGCCCTCCAGGCATCTCCACCTGTGGCATAGCCTGGAATTACCACCTGCCCCTCTCTTCCTTTATTCCTCTCTTACAGATCACAAGGACTGCTTCCTCCTACCCTGTCCCCAACACACTGGCTGTGCTCTTTAGGGCCATGGGTGCTCTGGGAGTGTTTCTTTTCTTTCACATTGGACCTGTCTCTGAACATGCTTCTGGCCATCTTGGTATCTTTCTCATTTTACTGTGGATTTTGTTCAGCTCCAGGGAGACTCTTGGTTTCTAGCGGGCAGGATCTGTGTGTCTCTCTGTGGTCCCTCTTCTCTGCTGGAGTGGGGGAAAGAGTGTCAGAACCTGCCAGATCTGGATGCCAGAAGAATGGAAATGATGTACAGTTCCTGGCACAGAGGTCCCACTAGGGTGCCAGCAGTAAGAGCCCTTCCCTGCTCCCCCTCCCCCATCTTATAGCTCCTGGAATTCAACAAAGGATGCTGCTGCCAGTGCCATTAGTCCTTTGGGTGTGGTCTTCTGTGAGAGAATTTGAAATTGCCTCGCCTGAAGTGTGTAGTCGCAGGTCCCTAAATGTAAGCACCCCTGGCTGTGAGTTTTCTAGATAACAAACAAACTCCCTTCAAGATACAAATTGGCCGGACCACAGAGCAAATTAAGGGAAGCTGTTGGTGTGGTTGGTGAGATTGGAGAGGCCTCCCAGGTACCACTGCCTGGACTTGACTTGCAGCATCAGGACCAAGAGTGACAGGAGCTCCTGAGAGAACAAACAAGAACACTGAGCACCCAAAGACAATCTTGTGCAAAACAGGGTTCATTCCTCTTTGGCAGACATGAAACAGCTTGCCCCAGGGCACAGCTTTGGAGGTGGCTCAACTGAATTTTGATCCTAGTTTCACCTGACAACAAAGTCTTTCTCTTTGTGTTGTTGCTTCCCTGGCTGCTTGTTTTGGGATACAGCAAAGGAAAGCACCCCTTGTGTTGTGTGTGTTAAGGGCACACAGAATTAAGAGCTGAGGAGCTGAGGGGGGGGGTCGGTGGAGATGCTTTCTTGCAAGATATTTTTTCTAGTTTGGGCTTATAATTATAATTGAAATTATCTGATTGCATGTATGGTGGGAGGGCACTGGCCTTGATTGTAGCTGGTTGCTGTACCCCAAAGAGAAGAATTCACAACAAGCACTAGATGTTAGGAAACTTGGATGGGATGAAAGCTAATGGGGGAATTCTCTCTGGCCTTACAGATGGGCACTGTTGTGTTTTATAAATAGCCGGAAATATGTTTGGTGAAGGTTCGGTAAGGTGTGAGGGAAGGAGGTGCCTCTGCTGGCCCGTGCTGAGGCATCCCTTCCCACTCCCCGAGCCCCACAGGGACCAGCCACACCGTGGTATAGTATAGAATAGAGTTTATTCAGGGAGTTGAGAGAAAGGCAGAGAGAGGGGGGAGGAAGTGGGGAGAGAGGAGGAGCAGGAGCAAGAAGAGAGCAAGAGGGCAAGAGGGGGGCATGCAACCCCTTATACAGTGAGTCAGGCATACCTGGCTGTTGCCAGGTAACTCTGGGGGGAGCCTAGACTAAATGCTAACAGGCACATTATCTGAGAAACTCTCTTATTTTTTTAAATGCGATTTATACTGAGATTGAAGAGGTAATATTATTAGAATTCAATATTTAGCTTCTAATGTGCTTCTATGCCTATCTCCTTTGAAGCTCATAGCACCTTGTGGAGAAGGTAGTGCTGCCTCTTTTTATGGCTAAAGAGACAGTGATGTCGCTTGCCACAGGTCATGTAGCTGGTAAGAAGGGAGCTGGGCTCAGCGGTCCTGTGCAGTGGTGTGCTCCTGGTGAGTGCCATGGCAACCATTGGTTCTGGTAACCACAAATGGTGCTGGTGGGTCAGCGGCTGATGTCTTCATGGATCGTGTCAAAGCACAGACAGTGGGTGTCAGTGGACAAGGGCGGTGACAGCTCCCTTTCCACGTGCAGCAGAGGAATTGATAAATGTCATGCCACACCTCCAGCTGCTATGTGTCAAGTACTTATCATAGTTGGCAACTGATAGACCGACACATACTAGAGAAATCATACTGAGGAGAAAAGATTTTTTTCCTTTTCTTTAAAACCAGTAAGAGACAGCAGTCCACTAGGGAATGTTTCCGAAGACACAGGAGTCAACATTTTCCTGCCAGTCTAGGCAACCACCCCGGTTTCCAACAAGAACGAGATGGCTCCAGAGAATGCAGCTACCATCTATTCCCTGATTCCCTCTAAAGTAGCAAGGAGAAAGCACTGGTGGGCCGAGATAAGTACTTGCCTCCTGGCCAGTCCCCAAGACTCTGTCCTGTGGTAGGCTCATGTTTGTGACTGACTTCTGTGTGCCAAGAGATCGGGGTTGCAACCCTTACCACAAGACCCCATGTGCTGTGTGTTTTGAGCAGTCAGACTTCTGCCCTAAGTCTTCCACTTAGACGGTATCTAGGCTGCAGGAGAAGGCATCTGTCTGGGCTGCAGGAGAAGGCATCTGTCTGGGTTGTAGGAGAAGGTGTCTGGACTGCAGGAGAAGGTGTCTGTCTGTCTGTCTGTCTGTCTGTCTGTCTGTCTGGGCTGTAGGAGAAGGTGTCTGCCTGCCTGTCTGTCTGTCTGTCTGTCTGTCTGTCTGTCTGGGCTGTAGGAGAAGGTGTCTGTCTGGGCTGTAGTCTGGGCCTTTGACCTGGAGGATTTCTGTGGTTTATGTAGATTGTATAATTCAGTCTCAGAACAAAGATTCCATAATCCATCTGTCCAGCAGCTCATTCACAGACTGCCCACGTCTCTAAGACAGTCCTCTTTAGAGGAAACTCACTGGACAAGAGAGCCTTCTGAAAGCCACTCCCATTGCCCACAGAGCCAGCCAGGCTGCATACTTGGCTGACAAAAGGTCAGAAGCCACCTTTATGGTCTGATGTCATAGAGCTTAGAAAACCCAAGGATCGAATCAGACAGTTGTGGAAGCAGATCCTGGCTCTGTTCTGCTTACTTGATAGGATGAAACCCTTGTATTCCCGAGCCTGCTTCTTCATCTGGAATTGCTGCAAACAGAATGGCAGTGAAGAGCAAGGCTGGTCCCTTCTAGAACTTGTGTTTGGGGTCTGAGTAGGAGCCACAGCTGGCGCATGTCAGTGGTGCTCTCTCTCCTTTACTGTCACTTTCAGTCAGTTGACATTTCTACTAGGGACTTTGGTGGGTGTCTTAGTTAGGGTTTTACTGCTGTGAACAGACACCGTGACCAAGGCAACTCTTATAAGGACAACCTTTAATTGGGGCTGGCTTACAGGTTCAGAGGTTCAGTCTGTTATCATAAAGACGGGAACATGGCAACATCCAGGCAGGCATGGTACAGGAGGAGCTGAGAGTTCTATGTCTTCATCTCAGGGTTGCTAGCAGAACACTGACTTCCAGGCAGCTAGGAGGAGGGTCTGAAAGTCCACACCCACAATGACACAACTACTCCAACAAAGCCACACCTACTCCAACAGGGCCATACCTTCTAATAGTGCTACTCCCTGGGCCAAGCATATACAAACCATCACAGTGGGTGTCAGCTAAGGCACGGAGGAGACATGCTAGAAAAGGTAGTGATGAGAATGGGGATTGCCCATCTTCTGTGTGAGAAGAGCTGAATGAAGATTTGTGTGTGGGACTCAATACAAGAGAACCTTCTGGTGAGGATTCAGCCAGCCAGGCAGGCACTGAGAGGGCCAGCTCCACGAATCCTCTGCTGACCTGACTCTGCAGTCTCTCAGAACCTTTTCTTTTTTTCCTCTTCCTTTTCTTTCTTCACTGTGGTCCTTCATGCACATGAGAAAGGGAGGATGCTCTTATCAGGTAGAGACCTGGCTCTGAGTTATAGCTATGCAATGACAAAGCCAACCACTGCCTCAAGAAAACTAGGCAAGGAATGGGGGCTGGAGAGGAGCCCAAGAGGAAGGGCAACAGGTTCTGGGGGAAGGCCCTGTGGGGAATCATCCTGAACTCTGCAGAGCATAGAGCTAACCTTGGCCAGGATGGCCCTTTATGTGTGCTGTAGGAAAGGGTAGGGAGAGGAGCTCAGAGAATGGGGGTGGCAGAACCAGAGCAGGGAAGAGCCCCCCTTTCTGCTTAGAATTGGCATGATGGCAGCCCACACCCCTGGCTTAGAGAGCTCAGGTTTCCCTTGAGTGAAATGGAGTTACCCACTGGAGAAACTAAAGCACACTGTAAGGAGTCCCACAAACCAGCCCAGATGTGTAAATTAGCGGAGAAGGCAGAGACAGCGCTGCAGAGAGGCACAGTGGTGGAGCTGCAGGACAGAGACTGCCCACTGGGCCAGCTTGGACAGCCAAAAGGCAGGAACAGAGAAGAGGACAGGTGGAAGCCACAGGCTTTTCCTGCCTGGTATTGGAGTCTGTCCCTCCCTGGAAGCTGAGGTGTTTAATTACACCGAACTGTGATCACAGGAAGGCACCGGAGGGCTTGGCTGGAACCCACCAATTTAGCAAGAGGAAGTAAGGCAGGGTTTCGGAGCACAGGGCTTTGTGAACGGGCTCGGTGTCAGTTCAGTTTTTCATCCTTGCTTTCCTCTCTGCCCTCCCTCCTTCCCACAAATACAAATCAAAGCCTTTCTGTGTGCCAGGCACTTAGACTCGGTGTGAGGGCAAATGGGCAGCCACTGCCTTCTAATGATGATGGGCCAGAGCTCCAGTGGTGTTGTGAGCACTCTCTGAGCTTCAGACTCACTTTGGATGTTGTCCTATCAACCTTGTTCCCAGGATTCCCTTCTTCTGCCATTGGCGTTTTGGAACCAGCCCCACAATGTGACATTTACCCAAATGTGGCTCTTCCAGCCTTAACAATATTCATCTGGGAATGCAGATATGAGCAGGGACGTAGTAGCCAGCACAGAATTCTGCTTTTTCTTTCTGTCATGTGCAGCGAGGTTGCTAGAATTCAACTCATTTAAGTTTTTAATTAAAATTTGTTTCAAGTACATGTGTGTGGTACACATGTGTTGCATGTGTGGACATGTGTGGGTGCACATGCATGGACATATGTGAATGCACATGTGTGTATGCATGTGTGTGGGTGCATATGTGTGGATATGTGTGTGTATGCATGCGTGGGCATGTATGTGGGTACACATGCATGGACATGTGTGTGGGTACACATATGTGGGCAAGTGTGTGTATGCATGCATGGGGACACATGTACATTGGTGCACATGCATGTGGAGATTCCAGGTTAGTGCTGGGATTCATTCCCAACTGTTCTGCTACCATATGCACAGAGGCAGGGTCTCTCAATCTACCCAGAGCTCACTAACAGGACTAGTCTTACTAGCCAGCCTTCTTTTGGGAATCTTCTGTCTCTGTGTTCCATCACTGGAATTGCAGGATGGCCACCATGCCTAGCCAGCATTTCCAAGGGTTCTGAGGATGAACCCTGGTCCTTACTTTTGCACAGCCAACACTTTAACCACAAATCCATCTCTCCAGCTCAGTTCTTAAGTATACACATATACACATATATACTTATATACATATGTATATATACATATATATATACTTATATACACATATATACTTAAGTATATACATATATATTCTTTTTTATGTTCTCTTATATTTTGCAAACTGGCTATATATGTGTATATATATATATATATATATATATATAGGCTCTATATCTATATCTATTTGCATATATGTAGGCAATATATATCCAGCTTTATATATATATATATATATATATATATAGCCAGTTTGCAAAACATAAAAGTGCATATTAATGAGTTTCTGTATAACATCCATCACACACATATAGTATGTTATTTATCTATTTATTTATGTATTTATTTATTTAATTATTTGCAGCACTAGGAGTGAATATCTTTTATATACCAGGCAAGCGTTCTACCACTGAGTCATATCCCCAGCACGGTGTGCAATGCTCAAGTCAAGCTAAAGGTCTTCTCAGACATTCACATCTTCATATTGAGAACCTTCCAATCCATTCACTTTTCGGTGTGTATCCGTCTTTGTCATCGGTGCTATAGTGCTCAGAGCTGCTGCCTCCCGTCTGTGTCTGACCCCTCTCCATCCCCCCTCCCCCTCTCTCCCTGACTTCTGGAGCCACAAATTCTGGTCTTTATTTCTGGGAGAGCAACTCTTTGAGCTTCCAAATATGTGTGAGAACATGTGGTGTTTATCTTCCAGTGCCTGGCATATTTCACTCAACACAATGGCCTCCACTTCCACCCAGGATTAGGGTTATTGCCAATGACAGGAGGGTGAAGCATGTTGTCTGGGGGTTGTTGCTGACTTTTTGCTAACCCAGGATCCCCAGCACCGCCCATTATGTCTGTGGGGGTAGCATGGGGCAGCTGTGCATATGCGTGTACTGGGGGTAGGGGACAGGGAGCAGGCATTTGTGCACAAGTATGTGTGGAGGCCGGAGGCTGACATCAAGTTGTCATGACTTTACCTTGATTGTTTCTCCAGGTGTGTGTGTGTGTGTGTGTGTGTGTGTGTTGGTGAGACAAGGTTTCTCACTGAGTTTGGAGGAGCTCACCAATGGGCTGGACCAATTGTCTCTGCCTCCCTAGAACTGGAGCTACACCAGAACTGCCATGCCTCTGGCTTTATATGAGTGCCGGGAGTGTGAACTCAGGTCCCTGTGTTTGTTTGGTAAGTGCTTTGTTGACTGAGCCATTGCTACAGCCCAAAGCAGCCTATTCTCTCACCTGGTCGCATCTCCTTTCCATTCCTGGCTATTCCTCCAACACACTACTACATGCTTCCTTGGCTGCAGTACAATTCTGTCATGGTGGGTGGATCTTCTGATCTGTATCACCCACAGTGACAGGGAAGCATCCTGAGATGTCCTGCTGAACTTTGGTTCTGGCCCAGTCAGGATCCCATGGTGTTGCCCGTGCTTGACATCTGTCACTGAGGCATTTCTTCATCCTAGTCTCTTCTGAGACCCTGCTTCAGTTGGGGCTGGAAGGCTCAGTGTTCCCTCTTCTCACAGGACCTCAGCTATGGCAGTGTTCCTAGACAGGCTTGCTCTCTTCCACTCATGGAAGGCCATGTGTCCACCTTCCCTTGAACTGGCTTTTGGACTCAATCAACTCCATGATCCCAGTAGACTGAGCCCTTCCCCAGTGGGCACAGCCTCGTAGTGGTTAAGGAGAAGAGGCACTCACCCTGTAGAAGTGTAACTAGGAAGTAACCATTACCCCACATTCCTCTCAGCAGAGCGGTTTTAGGGTCTCTCATTAAATACACTCCAATCTTTTACCTGCATGGGATTATATGTGAATTTACCTTTATGATTCTGGACTGTCTTGAGGCACGGTCACAGGTGTTTCCTCCCAGGTTCTAGGTATTGAATCCACCCTTGGGTGCTCACCTCCCTGGCTTCCAGTCAGCACTGAGGCCACCTGCAGGTGACCCCTCATTTAATCCTACCTCACATCTGCTGAGGTACAGCTACCTTGACCCCATCTTCCTCTCTGACCCACTCCAGAAGCTGTCAGGAAGAGAGAGGTGCTCTCTGCATCCATCCTTGAGAGAACTGGGGTGGACACATGGATGGAATACCTTATGCACTACTTTTTAAATGTACTCACTGCGTGCATCATTTCCGTGTGATAAAGGATTTATAAGAAATAGTTCTGGAAACCTTTTCATTTTTCTGGAACATATTTGAAAGCCAGGATCACCATGATTCTGGAGTTACGTTGTATTCTTCTCTCCAGTGGGACCTCCTGGGAGTCAGAGGGTACTGACTAAACCTGTAGGTAGCCAAGCTACCTAACAGTTAGATTGTATCTAGCTCCATAGCACTTGGCCACCCCTTCCCTGGGCACTGTGCTGTCTGCCATGATGGTCTAGGAGTAAGACATGGCTCCTGCCCACTTTGTTTTGCAAGGACAGCAGGCCAAGGAGGCCTGGTTGTTTATGATCCCTGGACTCAGAGGCCCAGCCCTTACAGCCATACATCTACACACAGAGCCAGGGCTTTCCTTTTTCAAAGTTGGCACAGATGCCATGATATTCAAACAGGTAGCCCTGAAGCCTCCAAGCATTTGAGGCTCCAGAACCTTCTCCCTCTGTTATCAAACACAGGACTGTTCGCTTTTCAAGTCTGTTCCCATTGAGACTGGTGAGGAGCTCATAGGTCAGAAGAAGCAGCCTGAGAGTGTTGCTCTTTTCCAGCAAGCTTTGGATAATGTCACCGCACTGCAGTCCACGCGCCGATGCTCCCTACCACCACCACCAGGCTTCTTATAAGTTCAGGCTTCTTTTCTGAACTGTCCTCTGGTTGCATGTTCTCACATTCATAGCTTAATGACCTTAATTAATTAGCACATTAGTGTGTAGTGAGAGGATTTTTTTGCTACACCACTTTTGGTTGGTTCAAAGGCTGGGCACTCTTAAACCTGCCCCTGCTACCCCAGGCCCAGTTGGGGAAGTGGCCAGTGGCCACTTACCCGAATTCTTACTTGGTTGGTTGGCTTTCTCTCCTGTAGCTCCTGCATCCTATCCCTCTCTTCCAGTCACTATGATCCTCTCTCTCCGTGCCCCCCCCACTTTGTCCTAGCCCTCACAGCTCTAAGGGTCCCCCCCCATGTCCCTTTGGCAAGCCATTGGCTGCTGGCATCTTTATTGATCAATCAAAAAAAATGGGGAGAAGGACCTTTAGCACTTGGACACGCAGATTGCATCAAAGCATCAGAACAGATCTCCAACTTTAGTTAGAGAACTTGGCTTGACTTGTGCTGTCAGTGGCATCACAGGGTTCATTAAGGCTCAGGTTGAGCTTGCGTTTCCTGATGTAACTGGAGAATTGCTGAGGTACCTCAGCACCTGCCCCCTGCCTGCTGTTCTCCAGGTCCCTCTGCAGGCTAGAGCTCAGCTCTGTCCTGGGGGAGGGGACAGGAAGGCTAAGCACAGGGAGTGGGACATCCATGCTGCTATGGACTGGCCTTGCTCCTCTGTCCACACTCCTGTGGAGATGGGAGAGGTGACCTCCAGCTTTCTTCCTGAGGGTGGCTTTGACATCTGTTCTTTAACGTTAGTCCAGAACTGCTGTGGGAAGCACCTCGGGCTTACACTTGTGTTTGAGCAAGAAGGTGAACAGGTCGCTGACCCCTTGGTAACTGAATTCCACTCCCCCACTCACAACTTTTATTGGACACCTAATGTGTGCAAGGCATATATAATCTGTCTCTTCTAGCAATTAGACCCTTTATTTTACTCTGAATTTACAAATAATACTTTTTTTTCCTGTTTGATAATACAATGAAGTTTTATACCCATCACCTGTGCCTGGAGTAGTTGGGGAGACGGTGGGAGTCTGGGAATGTGTAAGGTATCCAGATGGTCTTCTTGTAGAATGTGTAAGGTATCCAGGCCTTCTTGTAGACCTGGCCTTCTGGAAGGAGTGTGGCATGGTCTTGGATGCTAAGCTCTCCTGTGTTGCCAAATACATTTTTTTCATTGACTTTACAAAAGGCCAAGCTGCTGAATGCCGAGCACAAATGGAAGGATAAACTTAGAGTCTAGAAAGGGCAAGTACATAATTCTGATTGTATGGATTCCTCAGGGGAGGTGTGAGTCTCGGTGGGAGGGGGGGGTCAGGTTTACTGGAGGCAAGAGTCACACCAGAGGTCTGGGAAGAGCATGGAGGGAAGCAGGCTGGAGGGTCTGGCGAATTTGAACAGCCTGAGACCATATCAAGTAGCTGACATCAAGTGTGGGGATGAGAGCAAGCCAAGCGGTGGGAAAGGAAGGCAGGCTCTAGCAGAGAGCTGCAGCTGATCTGGGAGGGAGATTGTGTAGCTGGAGCCTTCGGAGAGCAGCAGAGGAGCCCACAGGTTAGAGCAGGGACCCGCAGTCGGCGTGAGGAGAGTGGGGTAGGAGTAAAACAGAAGGGCTTTGAGTTTGTCTTAGCGGAGAGAGCCGTTTGAGCCTTGGCGGCAGCAGCAAAGACAGAATTGTTTTTCTCCAGAAATACTGAAACTCTTGACAGTGTCCCTTCTAAGGGCTGGAGACATTCTATGCTACTACATCATGGAGGCTTGCTTCAGCATCGGCTGGATTCCCAGCCAGGTGGGTAGACACAATTCCAAGATCATAGCTGGCTGCCATGTGGCATGCCTGTGGGCTGCTGCGTGGCACCTATGAAGATGTCCCCTCCAGCTTCCAGATGGAGCTACTCCCTCCCACCGCCTCAGTGAGCACAAAGGTGTGGGCTCCGGGCTCTGGTATTTTGTCCACATTTCTCAGGAGCATCAAGGTCATGGTTAGCAGCTCACAAGGGTCAAAGGTCATGGTCAGCAGCTCAGCAGCGGTTTCACTGTTCTCTTGCTCCTGCAGTGCCCTTAGCTTGAGCCTCACTGGGATGAACTGAAGAAGTGCTCAGACCTAGCCCTGTCCACTCTCTCCCGTGCCTCCCCACTGCTTCCTTTGCACATGGTGACAGTCTCTTCACATGCTCCTCAGGTCGCCCTCTGCTCTGGGCCACCCGTGTATATATCTTGAGTGGTGCAGTTTAGTGCCTGAGCCAGAGACAGAAGTGCCTGTGTTCTGAGGCTAGCCTTCACTGTGCAGGGTATAACGTGTGATGTCCTGGAAAGGGACTGTCTCTCTCTGTCAGCTGGTCCAAGTGCCTAACAGGATCATTGTTTGCTTTTGTGTAGGGTTCTGGAGGCTTTGCGGCAGCCTAGATTCAACTTTGTCATCCCTCAGACCTCACCTTCCCACTTTTGGTGATGGCCACAGTAAAGCTGCCTAATCCAGATTAGATCCTGTATATCCCCCAGAGGCCTGCGGATCTCTGGGAGGTAGTGGGCTCTCCATGGGTGGGGCCTGGTGGAGGAAGTTAGATTGGTTTGGGATAATGGGACTTCCAGTTCTTCCTGTCTACTTTTTCCTGGTGCAGCTGCTAGGACATGGTGAGACCTCTGTTCTGCCTTCCAGCCATGTTGCACGTTGCCATAACCATGAACACAAACAAGGCCCTGACACTGTAAGCCAAGTGAACCTTTCTTTCTTTTAAGTTGATTAGCTCAGACACTTTATCACAGCATTGGAACACTGACTGTAGCTTCCTGGTTCTGAAGTGTGTTCTTTTCATCCATTTGACCTCTTGTTTTCTGTCTGCCATTCCCCGGGAGAGTCTCCAATGATCCTCTTCATGGATAACCCAGTTCTTAGCTATAGAATTGTTTCCTAGCAGCTTCCCAGGTCTTTAAAAGAGCCGCCATTCCTCACAGTCTTCCAGGCTTTGCTTGTGAGCAGTGAAGCCCATGTCAGGGCTCAATCTGTCTTCTGTGGCTCTGAAACCATGGCCAGGGTGCCCCGTGGTCCCATTGGTGATGGAGATACCTGCTGAGTGAGTTGCTCAGAATTGGCTGCAAAGAGCCAGTCAGAACCGCTCAGAAGGCACCAGATGTGGCATTGCCTGGGCCAGATGTGCTGTCGCCTGGGGCCTGGTTCCAGTCCTAAGTACCCCAGCCCCAAGAGTTCTGATCTTGCTCCCTATTTTCCATGGTCTTGTGTGTTTCTCTGAAGTTGGTTTCACCTCAGTATAGGAAGTCAAGCTAGGGTTTCTCTTTCCAAGGGCAAGGAGTGAGGAGAGTACATGACTCCATGAGAAGATGGCCAGCATCCTTGGTGACAACCTGGACCTGGTGCCATTGGCTGAGGAGGCAGTGTGGGATAGTTGGAGTGGTTCTCTCTGCTGTGTTCCTCTTATTTGTCATGTGGTATCATTCTATTGACAACCTTATATCTAAGCATCACTTAGGTTTGAAGCCCATGGAGAGTGCTGTCTGTGAGTGATGCTTTCTTCACTCTCATGTGCATGGGCCCTTTGTTTCTAGAGCTGGGCCCAGCTGCTGGGCTAGGGAGAGAATGCTCTCAGCACCTGCCTTTTAAGAGAAAACAATCTAAAGCAAAGTGGACTGTCTAAACTGCTGCTATGAAACACCATGACTAATACTTCCACATCACAGTTGTCATCCTAGGAACCCAGGACAGGAACTCAGCAGGACAGGAACCTGAAGCAGGAACTGATACAGAGGCCATGGAGGAGTGCTGCTTACTGACTTCTCAGCCTGCTTCTTACAGTACCTAGGACTACCAGCCCAGGAGTGGCACTGTGTACAGTGGGCTGGGCTCTCCTATACCAATCACTAATTATGAAACTGCCCTACAGGTGGTTTGAATATGCTTGGCCCATGGGAAGTGGCACTATCAGTAAGTGTGGCCTTGTTGGAACAGGTGTGGCCTGGTTAGAGGAAGTATGTCACTTTAGGGGTGGGTTTTGAGATCCTCCTTCTAGCTGCCTGAAAGACAGTCTTCTCTCCTGGTTGCCTTCAAATCATGATGTAGAACTCTCATCTCCTTCTTCAATGCCATGCCTGCCTGGATGCTGCCAGGCTTCCTGCCTTGATGATAATAAACTGAATTTCTGAACCTATAAGCCACCCCCAATTGAAGATTTGTTTTTATAACAGTTTCCTTGGTCATGGTGTCTCTTCACAGAAATGGAAACTCTGAGACAGGTTTGCCTATAGCTAGAACTTATAGAGACATTTTCTCAATTAAGGTTCTGAACTGTCAAGCTGATAAAACCATCCAACACATATATACAAGTTGTGTGTGCGTTGGTGCCGGGAATTGAACCCAGGGCTTTGTGAATGTGAGGCAAGAACTCTCTTTATTTTTTTCCCAGCTCAGGAAGAAATGCTTTCTCTGGCTTTATGAGCAGGTGCTTACTGAGCTGTTGGCAGTGTGCTCTTTGGAAGTTAATTACTGTCATTGCTGGTGGGGCAGGAATTAATTCATGGGCCACATGTCTGTCATCTGAAATGCATCTTGTGTTCTATATGGTCTATATAAGCTACAGACATTTATCAGTCTGGCCGTGCAGATGAACCAGAGGAATTAGGGGTGTCCCTGCTTAAGATTGGTTTATTAGTTAGTAGGCCAATGACATGGATTAAAAAACAAACAAACCTTGCAATCCACTCATACCCTGGGGATGCCAGTACATGAGACAAAGGTTCCCAGGAATATTACAGTAAATGAAGCTGTGTGGAAGAGAAAGAAGGGGCAGTTTACGAGCCAGGCAGGGTCGCAGAGGTCAGGGATCCTAGGTCACACAATTAAGGTCACAGTACCATGGATAGTGATGGGGAGACACAGATGGGTTTTGGAGGGAGAACCCATAGTACCAGGCTGACTGATACGAGGCTTTGGAAGAGTTAGACCAGAGGATTTTTGAAACTGATGCATCTCATGGAGCTGGGAGGGTGGAGGCCGAGCAAGATAAAGTGGATAGGGATGAGGCTGGTATGAGTTTGAGCTCTCCAAGGCATCTAAGTAGGGAGTTGGTTTAACTGGGCTTTGTCAGGGAGTTTGACTCAGAGATAGAAATACAGAGACCAGGCAGTTAACTGAGGGTACAATAGGATGTGAGGCTTCTCTTCTGGGGTCCCAGAATGTGTGTGTGTGTGTATGTATATATGTGTGTGTATGTGCATATGCATGTATGTGTATATGTGTGTGTATGAGTGTATATGTGTATATGAGTGTGTATATGTGTATGTGCATATATGTGTATGTATATACATGTGTGTATATGTGTGTATGAGTGTGTATATGTGTGTATGAGTGTGTATATGTGTGTATGAGTGTGTATATGTGTGTATGTCTGTGTGCATGTGTTTGTGTACATGAGTGTGCATGTGTGTATATGTGTGCATATATATGTGTGTGTGTGTATATGTGTGTATGTGTGTATATATGTGTGTGTGTATGTATGTGTGCGTGTGTTTCCATGAGGTGGTGTGAACTGTATGGGAGTTGTAGGTTTGGAGCTGGGACTCTGCACTGTGGCTTGGCTGAGAAGGAAGATGAGAAGATAGGAACAGTGGTGGACAGGGAACATCTGATGAATTAGGGCACTCTTGTTTATTTTTTATTTTATTATTTTTTTAAACCAGGGTCTACAGAGACATCTGTGGCTCTTCTGACACTCCATAAGAGACAGGTCGTATGACCCAGACCCATAGTTTCAGCTCAGTGATGATTGGTCCAGTGTGTGTATCCCAATCACTGTAACCAGCTCTGCTGAGCCTGCAGTGGTAGCACCTGACACCCTCCCATCCTCCACTGCTCCTCCTGCCTCAGCTCTGAATCCTGCTCCAGGAAGCCTCCGTGCAGAGAGACATCCCAAGTCCCTCACACTTCCCCCAGCCTCCCCGGCCCACCAACCTCACGAAACACCCTGTCCTTTCCAGGGAAGCCACCATCTCCTATCTTTAAAGGATGTCTGCAGCTTAAATTAGACAGGAGAATTACTAAATGCCCTTCTGCTCAGTGATGCCTGAGCTCAGCTTCAGCTCAGCCTGTGATGGGAGCCACGGTGAGGTCTGTACCAGAGGCTCCATGGCCTTGAAGCCTCGTTCAGAACATATGGGGCTATCCTGAGTCAGCCTGAGTCCCAGCTAGACACATAGTTACACACCAGTGTGATTTTGAACTGTGTCCTGTCTGTATAACTCTTTGTTCAGAGCCCATCTCTGTCCTTCACCCATTTTCTCTGTAAGCTCTGAACAGGGAGGAAACCCCTCGTCTTGGTCTGAAGTGTATCCGCAGCATCCAGCATAAGTGCCCTGGCAACAGGTAGTCAGGGTTGAACAGGCAGACCCAGTATCTCCTCCCCTCTCTCTTTACAATAGGTTTTCTTTATCTTTCTCATCGCGGGGTTGCTTTTTTTTTGTTTTTTAAATCTGACTTTAACATGTATCTTTGTGGTGTTTGGTTTGTGAGAACAAAGGCTCTTTAAACAGCCTGGGCCTTAGCACATGAGAGAGTCAGGCCTCAATCCTGCCTAGTCTGTGGGATAGCACTGTGAACCAGGACAAGCAGCCCCACCTCTCTGAGCCTCATTTTCTTTACCCAAAGAGTGAGAATAAGTTTATTTTTCTTTTAAAACGGCATTGACAGTTCACTCTGTCTACTTACATGTTTATTTTTGTATACACTTATGGGAGGGGTTGATGCTCCATGCGGCATGGAGGTCAGAGGACAACACAAAGAGGTGGGTGTCTTAGTCAGGCTTTCTACTCCTGCACAAACATCATGACCAAGAAGCAAGTTAGGGAGGAAAGGGTTTATTCAGCTTACACTTCCACATTGCTGTTCATCACCAAAGGAAGTCAGGCCTGGAACACAAGCAGGTCAGGAAGCAGGAGTGATGCAGAGGCCATGGAGGGATGTTACTTACTGGCTTGCTTCCCCTGGCTCGCTCAGCTTGCTTTCTTATAGAACCCAAGACTACCAGCCCAGGGATGGCACCACCCACAATGCCTCCCCTTTGATCACTAATTGAGAAAATGCCTTAAGGCTGGATCTCATGAAGCATTTCCTCAAGGGAGACTCCTTTCTCTGAGAACTCCAGCTTGTGTCAAGTTGACACACAAAACCAGCCAGTACAGTAAGTTTTCACATTGTACCTTGTGGATCTCAGAGACTGAATTCAGCTCATCAGGTCTGGATGATAAATGCCTTTACCCACTGGGCTATCTTGCTGGTCTGTGAATAAGTTTGTTACCTGACAGTGTTGTGAAGATTTACTGGAACCACCAGCTCAGACCATAGTCAGAAACATCCCTGGGATGTGTTTATCAGTGTTTGTGTGTGTGCGTCTGCGTGTATGCTTGCGCCCTTGGGTTCAGAGGTAGTGTCAGTTGTCTTTCTCAATCACTTGCCCACTTGTTGCAACAGGGTTTTCCACCTGGAGCTCACTGATTAGGCTAGGCTGGTGGGCCGAGTTCAAGCTATATCCAGACCCTATGGTAATCACTAATCTCCTGTAATCTCTTGCCCTTCAAGAATCTGAAACCACCCGAAGCCTGAAGCTGCGGTGCTTGGTCTCGATTTTGAATATATTAAGCCTGACTTCATAGCCTGTTTCAGACACTTAGATTTGTAGTCAGTCTTTTCAGTCTGTTCCTGGAAAGAGGACATCTCTGCTTCTCTTTCTAGAAGCTGGCGAAAGCACCTGGTAGACCCTGTGGTGGAATGTGATTGTCTCCTAGCAAAACAGCCACTGTCTGCATCAGATGACTATGCCAGCTGGAGGGAGTCCATCAGGATGGTTCTTACTTATGGTTGGCGTTCCTCATAGAAGGATGGGTAGAGAGGGCCTCTGGGCCCTCACCTGGGCTTCTAATAGCTCTTTCCAGACACATATGTGCAGTCCTGCCCTTGTATACAGCCTAGAGCTCTCCAGCCAAGCTAGACACTGGGAGGTGAAGAAGGGCTCCATGTGTGCAGACAGGGGAGCCACCCTCCATGCTAGATGAAGACTTTAAAGTGTAGCTGCTCCCCCCCCCCACCCCTGCCACGTCTGCTAGTAGCCTACATTCATGCTCCATATATAAACCCATTACATTTGTTGGTTTCCCTTGGTGAACTTAGGTGGAATCATTCTGTTGTTGGGACCATAAGAGGAGAGGTAGATGTTGAAGTCTCCCTCGGGGAAGAACTGTCAACAAACACATCCTTTCTCACCAGATCCTTCCCTGACTTGAAGATTCAAAACCCAGCCTCTCCCTTTGGAGATTCAGGTCTCCATGGTAACATCAGTTCACCTGTAGTGCTGGCATAGTGTGGCGTCTCTTTCTGGTTCATTGCGAATGGAAACCCCTTGAAGTTAGGAGCAGCCACAGGGGAAGAGCTGCCTACCTAGAGTAAACACTTGCTCAGGGATGCACAGGCACCCCTCAGGCAGATCTCCCATCCTGTCTGCTGTTGGTGGTGGAGTCTGTCCTCTAGTATGGTTTTCTGTGCTGTTCTTGCTCTCAGCCCCTCCTCCTTGCTTTCTCTTTCTTCCTTCTTAGCTTCCTTGTGCACAGGGTTGGTGTGTATTCTCCTACAGAGAGCTGAGCTTTGACTGGGATGCTGGACATCATGACTTGTGTGTTTCCATAGCAGGTTGCTAGGTGGGTTCCATCTACCCTTCTACAAAGACCTCCATTTTAACGTGGCTCACATATGAATTCAACTCTCTTAGCTAAGGTTCTGGGGCCCAGGGGTCGCTCACTCTTAATGGTCTTCTCTCTTTCCCTCCCGCCTCCCTCCCTCTTCCCTCTCTCTACCAGATTTTCTTCCTCAGACCATCTATGGTAGACAGGAAAACCTCCCAACCTGCTCTTCAGTATGTCTGTGAAGGCTTCCTTGGGTAACAGGTTTTGCTGACACAATTTCACTCACCTGTGAGTTGGGGGTGATTGCGATCCGGTGTCAGAATTAAGACGAGTCATGAAATGGGAACCGATACATTGTTTCCACAGGGCTGTGCCTCGAAGCCTCTCCACGTGTAGCTTACACTTGGTTTCTTCTCACTTGCCTTGCTTATGCTCTTGATAAGCAATATCCAAAACAACTACTGACATCCTAGACTGCCTTGACTCCCTGGTGATCATCTGGAGTCTTTCTGTGGCTTGCTTGTTTGGTGATCTGTCAGTGTTAATCTCAGCTGAGTTGTGCAGGAAGATGCATGCAATACACCTGGCTCTGTTAGAAAGGTGGAGGCCGACAGACAGGCCCACTTACTACCACAACCTGGGCCAACAGGGCAGGAGGAGGAGGCTTGGGGCAGGAGGAGGAGTCCTGGGGCAGGAGACCTGGAGGAGCAGACCTGGAAGAGGAAAAGGAGAAGGAGGAAGAGGAGGAGCCTTAGGGCAGGAGGAGCCCCGGGGCAGAAGGAGGAGCCCTGGGGCAGGAAAAGGAGCCCTGGGACAGGAGGAGGAGGATTGGAGGAGGAGGCCTGGAGAAGGAAGAGGAGGAAGAAGAAGAGGAGGAGAAGGCCTGGGGCAGAAGGAGGAGGCCTGGAGAAGGAGGAGCCCTGGTCTTTCTGTTTTCACAGCCACCTGCAAAAGCCATTGCCTATGCTGAGGCATTAATCTCTCTTACCCTCCCTCTGCTCTTGTTCCTGCTCTATGTTTGCTGGTCCTGGTATCTTAGTGTCTAGACTCCTATTAAAGATCGGTGTGTGTCTGTCTGTCTGCCTGCCTGCCTGCCTGCCTGCCTGCCTGCCTGTCTATGTCTTTGTGTGTGTTTGTATGTGTGTCTAAGGAAAGGAAACTGAGAGTCTGTCTGGGGTGTCCTGATGCAGCTGGACATTGTAGGTAGGGCATCAGCCAGGACTCTAGGTGAGCAGAGAGACACCCAAGACTGCAGAAAACAGTGGGTGAGGCTCACAAAGGGGCAGAGGAGAGAGCCAGCTCCCGCCAGGCACATGAATGCATAGATCCTGGGGTGCATTTTTCCCATGAGTCCTTGGCAGTAAAGATGGATTTGCTCCCAGTTGAGCATCGTCATGGACCCACTTAGCAAAACTTAACAGCAAGGCCAGTAGTGATGGCTGTTTTCACATGCTTACGTATATCCTCAACATCTTCATTTTCAGCACTTCCCAGGGTGCAACACTCCTCATTTCCACTTGTGCATTTCACACGGTCTCACCGTTTATCCTAATAAGAGCCCACTGCCTACATCTCCTTGTGTGTCGTAGGCATTTGCTCTGTGGCTGTTTTACAGTATTTCGCCCGGGAACTCAGCAGACTTCCAGTAAGGAGACCACAAAGACAAACCTCACAGCCAAGCCTGAAATCTCCGAAAGACCTCTGATTACATTTTATATAATAACTCTAGATATTGAGCATTGCTTATCAGTCCGTAAAACACATCCTAATGAGAGGTGTCATTTGTACTTTACATCATCAGCCTGAGTGAATTCTGGGTTATCTTAGAGCCAGGCCAATCCTGACTCCCATAAGCATTGTGTACCCCTTATCTTGAGGATTGTTTCTGAGTCAACAGAACCCGTCTTTATGAAAGAAGCCATGTGTGCTTTGTAAAGAGTTTCCGTGTAAATGTCTAAAGCTTGGTTGTACACATGGAACTGAGCTCTTCGTCGTCAGGAAACTTCCTCCCAAATTGTGCTGTGCTCAAACATGGCTGAACAAACCACCTGGTGTCCGACTGTGAAGTTTGAACTAGCACTGGCTACTAACTCAGGCTGACCCAGATTTCGTTCTTGCCTCTCTGTGGGTCGTTCCTCTGCCAGGTGTGTTGCTTGCAGGGACCCTCCACAATTGAGAAAATCCCAGAATCCAACCTGATATAGACAATCATCGCTCGTTGAGACTCCCTTCCTGGGTGATTCTAGATTGTGTTGTCAATTAAACTAACATTTGTACTCACCTAGGCCAAGGATGGGTCCCTTCCCTTGTACCTCATCCAGTAGGGACCAAAGATATCATCTGATAGTGGGACCAAGTGGCATGGGGACTGTCACCAGGTCAGTCTCATGCACACACCTAACAAGTATCCCCACAGCACAGTTTGGTGGGTGAAGAGCAGCAACGGTAGAGGAAGACGAAGAAGAAGATTCTGTTCTGGCATCCTTGCCTTGCCCCACCCCATCAGGAGTCCAGGGAAGAGCCTACCATCTGTAGTCAGATCTGGGTTTGAAGGGAAAAGGCAGTTAAGCTCTCTGACCTTCTGTTTCTCTATTACTAGACATCTATTACCAGGCATGGTGGCACACCCTTGTAATCCTAATACTTGAGAGGTGGAGGCAGGAGGACTGTGAGTTGGAAGTCAGCATAGGGCACTTAGATGCCAATTCAAAAAAATGAGAGGTGGGGGTGGGATTCAGGGCCCCAAAAGGACAAGCAATAGGATTCTTGGCCCTGACATGGGCCAGAAGGTTTGTAAGTGGGAAAGGAGAAGACAGGAGGGGGACAGGAGGAGGACAGGAAGGGGACAGGAGAGGGAATAGTATTCATTTTTCCCCCATGGTTACACTGGGAAGGCAGTGTCTCTCCAGCCTCCTAAGGAAAGTTCCTGTGAAGTGCTGGCTGATTCTAGCAGTGCTTAGGTGAGGTGCAGGCAAGAAGCACATAGTCACAAAGCCATAGGTGCATGGGAGCCTGCCTGGGCAGAGGCATGCAGTCCAGCAACTGTAGGTGCATGGGAGCCTGCCTGGGCAGAGGCATGCAGTCCAGCAACTATAGATGCATTGGGAGCCTGCCTGGGCAGAGGCATGCAGTCCAGCAACTGTAGGTGCATGGGAGCCTGCCTGGGCAGAGGCATGCAGTCCAGCAACTGTAGGTGTATGGGAGCCTGCCTGGGCAGAGGCATGCAGTCCAGCAACTGTAGGTGCATGGGAGCCTACCTGGGCAGAGGCATGCAGTCCAGCAACTATAGATGCATGGGAGCCTGCCTGGGCAGAGGCATGCAGTCCAGCAACTGTAGGTGCATGGGAGCCTACCTGGGCAGAGGCATGCAGTCCAGCAACTATAGATGCATGGGAGCCTGCCTGGGCAGAGGCATGCAGTCCAGCAACTGTAGGTGCATGGGAGCCTGCCTGGATATGACTTCAGTTCTTCAGGTTCTTTGGGGTCTGGTTGTATCGGGAGAGATGATTGCCTGCAAGCCTGGATATTCCTGGTACTGGAGATGAACTAGGAGAGGGCCTCCAGAGTCTGCAGGACACAGTGAAAGCTGCTCCTAACCCTGGATCATGATGAGGCCAAAGACCAGAGCTTTGATGGCCTCAGTGTTGCAGAGGGGAAAGAAAGATGAAGTGAATTTGGTGCTACCTGCCTTATGTGTCCAATTTTAGGAAGTACTTTAGGACTGAGCAGGAATCTGACCCAAAGATCGAGGTACCCTGCTTTAGTTACCCAGGAGACACCTGCAGGAAGAGGTTGGTGATCTTAATAAAAGTGGTCTCAGGCTGAGAGGAGGCTAACCTTGGTGTTTAATCCTTCCAGGAATCCAGCCCAGTCATCTGTAGGCTGTACCTAGTGCACATTCATTTAAAGCTCTTTATTGATGTCTTTTTTTGTGTTCAGCTTGCACTAAGCTTGATTGAGGCCTTGGGGTACTTAAAACAGAATATCAAAATCCTGTCGTCTTTTTTGTTGGCAGACACAAAGCTCTCACATGCTGTATACTCAGTCCTCTCAACTACACACTGAGATCCGTAGTGTGACTAGGGTGCGCTCTAAGCCCTGTGAACTGGGATGCCAGAGATGATGGGCAAGGAAGTGACAGGCTAGGAGGTGACAGGCAGGAGGTGACAATAGGAGATGATGGGCCTTCTGAGGGTCAAACTGCAGGATTCTAACATGTACGGAAACTAGAATCCTGGGGCCACCCTGGATTGCCTACACCACCTACCTTCCTGAGGACCCCAGCCGCCCATACTTGTTACAATTGTCAAATTTTCCCTGACTCGTGAAACACACTGGGCCTTGACCACGAAGGACAAACAGTTCCTATGTGTGTTCTGTGTTGCTCTAATGCTAGGGCTGTGTTCCGAGGCAAACTTCTTCACCCTCAAAATTCACTAATTAGTTCTTCCAGTGAACAAGAGCTAACATGTAAGACCCAGACAATGTTGGCTTTGTGGTTTGGCCAGAAGGGACACGCTCCTCTCCATTGGAAGTAAATCCCTCTCAGTGCCCTTCATGTTCATGGCAGGCATTTGATCCACATCCACACCTGTGGCCGGGTCCCTTCCGTCTTGAACAGCCCAAAGAAGGCTTTTTCCTAAATGTTTTCTGCAATCCTGTCTCCTGCTTACTTCTTGTTGGTAACGTGGGCATAGAATGTGGAGCCTTGGTTTCTGAGTGTTTGTTCCAGGGAACCGACTCCTGGAGCCAATCACTCCTTCCTCTCTAGGGTCCCCACTACATGCTGGCACCCTCCATAGTGTCCCCACTACCTGCTGGCATCTGCAGGCTGCACAGGTGCTGTCACAGTTTCTGTGATTCCTTGGGTATTAAGGACTCCGTTCTGAGGAGTGATAATTTGGTGATACTTTTTTCTTTCAGAGCTGAAAAGGTTTAGAGATTTTTGCCTGGTGTGGCTTCTAATTAGTGAGGAGTTTAGATGCAAGCTTCAATTTCTTCTTCCAAACAGAGAGAAACACCTCAGCAGCCCTGAGCAAACACTCTCAGTCTGAAAGGGAATGATTTCCTCCCCCTCCTCAGCCTCCTCAGGATGCTCACAAGGACACTGAACGCTTTTCTGACTCATCACGAAGGAACCAGAAAGCTCTGTCTTCTAATCCTGAAAATGTTGTTGTGCTTTGAAGAAAGAGGGAGGAGTGGGTTTGCAGACTGGACTGGGCTGGCATCTGCGAGCATCCTGTCTGAGCACAAAAGACATCTCCTATGGGCCTCTGGAAATGGAGAAACGAGGTTACATGTTCACGGGTGGCTTGGGAAATGATGGTTCCTCCCGCCTTGACTTTCTCTGAAGCCATTCTGTGATTCTGTCTTCCCATGGGGGGTTTCAACAAATCCTTTACCTCCCCACCCCCAGCTCCCCAATGAGGGTAGATCTTAGTCAACCACTGCTTACTAAGAATATCATCACCTCCTCAGCACGTGGATTTATTTGTGACTACTACCTCGTTCTGGTCAGTTTTTAAAATGAAGCATTCAGTAGACTTGCTGGTTTAGTGTTAATTTTGACTCTCCACAGTATTGAGTACAAGATACAGAGATTTCCCCCGTATTCCTCCTATGCTGCTAAGCATCACCTGCCTCATTATCGTGGTCCTGACTAGTTCCTTTGTTACAATTTCTGAACCTGTTGACACATCATTACTAAAGTTCATCATGGTTTAAGCAAATGTGTGTAGGTTCATCATTAGAGTTTCCGGTTGCATGTTTGTACTGCCCACACCTCTCTGCCCTATCAGTCTGCCACCCCATCAGTGGTGACCACTGATTTTTCATTGTTTATATAGTTTTTTTCTGAGCCAGCATGGTGGCACACAGCTTTAATCCCAGGATTTGAGAGACAGACTCTCATCTGTCTTTGAGTTTCAGGCTAGCCAGGGCTACAAGTAAGACCCTGTCTCAAAACAGAACAGAACAAAGCAGAAATATGCACTTACCACTTTTCCAGAATGCAGTGTAGTCAGAATCGTATAGTGAGTAGTCTCTGCACTTGACTTCTCCTTACACAATCAGCACTTAACATGTTTTGTGTCTTTCCATGGCTTGATAGTTCCTTTCATTTTGATGCTGTATGATATCCCATCATCTGGACAGACTATCATTTGTCCAGTTGCCTGTTGAAGAACATTTCAGTTGCTCTTCAGGTCTTGGCAATTATGCACAAAGCTGCTGTGTCTCTGTGCAAGCACTCCTGGGAATGTTAAGTTCAGGTTGTTTGAGTCAACACTAAGAATGCATGGATTACATAAGAACATTGTCTTCTGAAGCACTGTGCTGTTTTGATTCCCACCACAATGAGTTGAGCATTCCTGCTGCCCCACGTTCTTGTCAGCACTTAGTAATATCATTTTGGTTTTTGACCATTCTCACGAGTGTGGTGGTGGTTTGTTATTACTTCAGTTTGCATTTCCTTCCTATTCTATGAGGCAGAGCAGCCTATCATCCAGAACCAGGATCATATAGATTGTTCTCCCATTTTCTGTAGGAACTGTGGAATTTTTTTTTTGCAGATAGATGTGGCATTTGTTGTGACTTAATTTTTATGAAGAGTATGAGGTCCATATTTGATCCATATTTACATATGGCTGTCCAGGTGTTTCAGTATTGTTTGTGGTAAGACTGTCTTCATGGCCTTGTCAGTGCTGTGTCATGTATCCATGGCCTTGTCAGTGCTGTCATGTGTCCATGGTGTTGTCAGTGCTGTCATGTGTTCATGGCCTTGTCAGTGCTGTCATGTGTCCATGGTGTTGTCACTGCTGTCATGTGTTCATGGCCTTGTCAGTGCTGTCATGTGTTCATGGTGTTGTCACTGCTGTCATGTGTCCATGGTGTTGTCAATGCTGTCATGTGTTCATGGTGTTGTCAGTGCTGTCATGTGTCCATGGTGTTGTCAATGCTGTCATGTGTCCATGGTGTTGTCACTGCTGTCAGGTGTCCATGGTGCCAGTGCTATCATGTGTCCATTGTGTTGTCACTGCTGTCAGGTGTCCATGGTGTTGTCACTGCTGTCAGGTGTCCATGGTGTTGTCAGTGCTGTCATGTGTCCATGGTGTTGTCAGTGCTGTCATGTGTCCATGGTGTCAGTGCTGTCATGTGTCCATGGTGTTGTCAGTGCTGTGATGTGTTCATGGTGTTGTCAGTACTGTGATGTGTCCATGGTGTTGTCAGTGCTGTGATGTGTCCATGG
The DNA here is from genome assembly GCF_011762505.2 of Arvicanthis niloticus. NCBI lineage: Eukaryota > Metazoa > Chordata > Mammalia > Rodentia > Muridae > Arvicanthis > Arvicanthis niloticus. The sequence continues at coordinate 65,566,742 of NC_047667.1, forward strand.
CCTTGTCAGTGCTGTCATGTGTCCATGGTGTTGTCAGTGCTGTCATGTGTCCATGGTGTTGTCAGTGCTGTCATGTGTCCATGGTGTTCTCATTGCTGTCATATGTCCATGGTGTTGTCAGTGCTGTGATGTGTCCATGGTGTTGTCAGTGCTGTGATGTGTCCATGGTGTTGTCAGTGCTGTCATGTGTTCATGGTGTTGTCAGTGCTGTCATGTGTCCATGGTGTTGTCAGTGCTGTCATGTGTCCATGGTGTTGTCAATGCTGTCAGGTGTCCATGGTGCCAGTGCTGTCATGTGTCCATTGTGTTGTCACTGCTGTCAGGTGTCCATGGTGTTGTCAGTGCTGTCATGTGTCCATGGTGTTGTCATTGTTGTCATGTGTCCATGGTGTCAGTGCTGTCATGTGTTCATGGTGTTCTCATTGTTGTCATATGTCCATGGTGTTGTCAGTGCTGTCATGTGTCCATGGTGTTGTCAGTGCTGTCAGGTGTCCATGGTGTCAGTGCTGTCATGTGTTCATGGTGTTGTCACTGCTGTAATGTGTCCATGGTGTTGTCAATGCTGTCATGTGTCCATGGTGTTGTCAGTGCTGTCAGGTGTCCATAGTGTCAGTGCTGTCATGTGTTCTTGGTGTTGTCAGTGCTGTCAGGTGTCCATGGTGTCAGTGCTGTCATGTGTCCATGGCCTTGTCAGTGCTGTCATGTGTCCATGGTGTTGTCACTGCTGTCAGGTGTCCATGGTGTTGTCAGTGCTGTCATGTGTCCATGGTATTGCGTTTGTTCCTTTGTCAAGGACCAGTGGACTATCTTTGTGTGGGCCTATTTTTGGACTTTCTAATATGTTGCAATGATCAACTGACCATACTTTACCAATAATCTATTATCAATAGCTTTATAGTTGTAGGCTCTGTTAGCTGTGATTCTTCTCCTTTGATATTATTAGCTTCTTATTTTTTTTAGAAACAGGGGCTGGAGAGATGAGTTGCGTCAGTGGTTAGAAGCACTAGCTGCTTTTCCAAAGGATCTGGGTTCAATTCTCAGCACTACATGGCAGCTCGCAAACATCTGTAACTCTAGTTCCAGGGGATTCTATGCCTTCTTCTGGCTTCTACAAGCATAGGCATATATATACATACATACATACATACACATAAGATAATAAAATAAAAATTTAAAATTTAGAATCAGCTTGTTAATAGCCACTTAATACCTTAAAAAATAACTACTGGAATTTAATCTTTTTACAGAGCTAGTTTTTGGTTTTGTTGCATATTTTATCAATTAAGTTCATTGGCTTATGCCCATTTTAATATATTGATCATATATCTAAAACTGCATGTAATTTATGGTGTACAGTGTGATTACTTGAAAACTATAAAATACATAAAGGTCAGCTAAGGTCAGTTCAAATCTGTGTTCTTCTTAAACAATTATCTCTTTGGTTAGGAAGTTCCTCTCTCTAGTTCTTAAAAGTGTTTATAATAGATGATTGCAAACTATAGTTGCCCAACTACACTGTAGAATAAATGAAACTTATTCCTCCTTGAACTCCTACTTTCATACACATTGTATGAACCCTTCTATTACATGTCATAGTTTCTCTTCCTGCTGATGTAATAAAACACCCTGACAAAAGCAACTTAAGAGAGGAAGAGTTTTCTTTGCTTCACAGTTCTAGGGTGCAGTCTATCATGGCAGGGAAAGTCAAGGCAGCCGGAGCTTAGAGCAACTGATTGCAGCACATACACAAGTAGGAAGTCGAGAGCAATGAATTCCTGCTATGCTCAGCTCCCATCCTTTAGTCATGCAGTCTGGGGAATGGCGCCACCCAGAGTGGGCAGGTCTTTCTACTTGAATTAACTCAGTCAGAATACCCTGCCACACACAGATGCATGCCCAAAGACCCATCTCCCAGCTGAATCTGGATTCTGTGTTGACAGCACTATCACATCCTTCTTTCTAGATTGTCTGCACCTCTGGGGATCGATAGCATACTCTCTTATATGAAATCAGGGTTTGAAGTGTCAACCTGTAAGTGAGAACACTCAGCATTCGTCTTTCTGTACCACACTTCACATAACATTCTGTATTTTTTTTTATCCACATTGCCACAAATAACAAGTTTCATTTTTTCATAGGTAACATCATAGTATTAACGTATATGTTCGGATTTCCCTAAAAGCATTGTTTCTGCTACTTCCCACTTATTTTGACAAATTTCTGCTTTTGTTTTCATGTAGTTCAAAATAGCTTGAAATTTCCATGCAGTTTTGTTCTTCGACCCCTGTGTTGTTTAACCCTTTGATTTCCCATGCAGTTTCTGTTGTTCTACATTTGTTAAGGTGTCTCTGGTACTCAGGACTGTGGTGATTGTTCCATGTGGACATGAGGAGAATATGTGCTTAGCTGTAGTTGGATGAAGTAGTCTGTGCATGCCCATAGTCCCAGGACTAATGCTATTGTTGTGTTTAACTGTGCCCTTACAGATTTTCTGTCTCCTGCATCTGTCTTACTTCAAACAGCAGGGTGGCTGGGTCTCTAGCTGTGTTTAGTGTTTACCTATTTCTCTTTGGAATTCCATTTGTGCCCCATCCCCTGCCACCTTGGGCATTCTGTTGTCAGTGCACACTCAGTAATGATTATGTGTCTTCAAGAAGAATTGGGCTATTTACAACACGCAATTTGGCACCTCTTCTCAAACACATGGTCTAAAGGACCCCTGAAAGCCATAAACTACATATAACCCAAAGATGGTCAAGGGATAGAAATGGCGTAGTAAAACAGTAAATTCATATGTCTGGTTTTTAATTAAAAAAAAAAAAACTAGTAAGTGGACTCAATTATTTATATGTGTAATCAATTTCTTGCATTTGTATATTTTGGTATTAGCAGGAGAAAAGAGATCGGCCATTCACTCATGATCATGAGTGAGACAGGCAGTCTTTTACAGGAAATGCACCGAGCAGGATCTTACTCTCCAAGACTCCACTCTCTAGCGGGGAAAAGCAGAATATCACATAAGTAATGATTCCCAGCGGTAGGAGGGCTTTCAGTTGGATGCCTTTTCAGAAGCTTGGAGGAATTGTCAGATTCTGTGTTGAATAAATCCTATGGGCAAGTTCGATGTAAAATGGAAGCAGACCTGGGAGGGGCCTTCGGCATTGCTGCTGCTGGGGTTATGGGAACAGGTGGAACCCCAAGCATCCTCCACCTCACACTGAAGGCAGTACACCCTTAGTCTGTCCTCTAACTGCACCCATGACCTACCCAGCATCTGGTGTCTGACTTTTTCTGCCTTCCTCTTGGGGTCTAAGCTCAGGGCACAAGTAGCCATCCTACTGATGAAGCTGTCCCCAGTGTCCATCCTCCTTCAGATCCTGTTGCTAGACCTACCCCTCCCACCTCTCTACCCTTCCCCCTCTTTTCCATTCCAGTGACTATATAAATACACATCTAATGAAGCTGTCATAGCTAAATTTTCAGAAAGCAGCGTGTTGCTTCTAAAACAAACAGTGCTTTTTACAAGTCATTTGTCCCTACTGGCAAACTGTCAAAATCAGGCTTTGTAGTTTTATTTCTCCACACATACCCCCCCTTTTAATTTAGGAAAATCTCCTCCCTAAATTGACTTAGATCTCCCTCAAGAAACAAAATTGCCTGTGAACTTATTACATTTAGTCTGAGAGCTAGGTCAAATGCTGGAGACAAAGGTAGAGACAGTAAGCTGTTGCTTCCCATCCATTTTGAGTTACTTTCTGCTGTATGACCAATGGAGACAGAGAAGATTATGGCAGGCAGCAGTTGCCCACACACTTAGTGGGGCTCAAAGGTTCTGAGCTGTGGAAGGGGTGCTGGGAGATTCCACACGGGAGCACCAGGTGTCCCATACCGCTTCTTGTAGAATCAGGATTGCACAGGTTTGACATTTAATGTGCCTATATTAAATGCCCTCAAGAGAGGCCCAAAGATGGAAGGTCCCACCGAGATGGGAACAGTCATGAGGCTTCTAGGTATCAGAGAGCAGGACAAGACTTTGGATTTCCTATAGAGGCAGTCACTCTAGGATATCTAGTGTTAACAGCAGGAACTATGCTTAACCAGGCCTGGGCAGTGTCATGATCTGTGTCGTAAATGTCCCTCAAAAGCTCAGGGGTGGATAGATGGCTTGGTCCAATTGCAGTGGGACCTCTGGGAAGGCCCTGACCTCATAGATGGATAATCCATTTAGATTGGTCAGTTTGGAGGAGGGAACTTCGTTATAAGAGGGAGCACCCCTGTTCCTCCCTACTTTGCCACTGTGAGTTGAGGCATCTCCCATCACGTCTCTGAGCTCTGTTTTACCACAGGCTCAGAGGCATGGGGCCAGATGGCCATAGAGTAAAACCAGGAACCAAAATACACCCTCACTCCTTATAAACTGACCTCCAGGCATTTTGTCACAGTGTCATAAAGCTGACCCAGCAAGGAACTGAACTGTAGGAAAGTGGGCAAAAAACCATTCTTTCTGTTTAAACAGTTGAAACCCAAGAGTGGCCACCAGCCCTAGTGGGGAGTCAGAATTAGTCGGGTGAGGGTTGTGGGGAGACAGACAAGGGGTGTAGTTTTGGGTGTGTTACATTTAAAATGTTCAACAGGCATTTCCAGCATGCTTTAACGTGAGCTCCCTTTCTGCCACTGAGTCTCTGGGTCCCCGGCTCTGCTCTTCTTGCTGGATGTGGTTAATGACTAACTGGTAAGACAGCTCTTCTGCCAATAGTTCATGTAGTGGAAGCCATGTATTGAATTTTAAAATTAGTCTAAGTGCCCTAGAGACTTGGGGGGAATTTTCTTGGAATTCATTTTAATTCAGTAGTAAATCAGGAAAAATTAATGTTTTAATAATGGTGTTATTATACTTAACGATTTATTCCAAAAATTTAAAATTCCTATGATGAAGGCTTGATAAGTTTCTCCATAAATTTCCTGTACACATTTTGTCAGGTGAAACATTTAAATTTTATTTAATACTTTAATCTTCTAGAAAGCGTTGGTTTTTATCATGTGTATCGTAAGCAGCTGAGGACCAGCGGACTCGGGTTAATTAACAAGTTTGTGGGGATGGATCTACTTCCTTCAGTGTGCTTGTTATTTCTTAACATAGTATTTTTATTAATTCTTTGAGAATCAATAAATTATATTTCATACAATATAATTTGATCATTTTCACTTCCTATATATAATCTATACTTGAGATTTTGTGCCCCTAACTCCTCCTGGTTTTACCTTCTTATAAACAAAAAGAAAGTGTTTGTTTTGTGGGTGAGGAGAGCACACACAGGTGGCACAGTGGAAGGTCAGAGGACAACCTGTTCCAGGATCAAATGCAGGTCACCAGGTTTGACATCAAGTGTCTTCTCCTGCAGAGACACCTGGCTGCTCCTACCTTTGAAATTTGTCTTAAAGACGGCCTCATACACAGTCTCTGCTGGCCGCTTCAGCCTCACACATAGCCTATGCTGGCTGCTCTTCCTCCTAGGTGCTGGAACCTAAGTATGGAATTCCAGGACACTACATCATCAAGAGCTAAAGTCACTGTGCTGTACAATGAACTCTGGGATTTATTCCCCTCGCCCATCCTGCTCTCTATCTGTTCATCTCCAGCCTCTGGCCACTGTTCCACACCCCCTAGTGGACATTTATGTGAACTCTATCCTGCCAGTTGTGAATAGCCATGCGCCTAACACAGAGAGCATCACCCTGCGGGTTTCGTTTCTTTTCTATACCTGATAGTGGCATGGCTGGATGGTACAATAGTTTTCTGTTTAACTTTTAAGCAACTTCATTGTGTTTTTCATAATGGCTGTACTAGTTTACATCAATAGTGTCTAAGGGTCAGGTCCTCTTCTCTTTCATCCTTTCTTGCCTGGGAGTGGAGTTATCTGAGTCTGGAACTCAGCAGGAGCCAGGGCTGGCTTTGAACTTGTAATCCTCCTGCCTCAGCTCTCTGGGAGCTGGAATTCCAGGTGGGTATCACAGTGCCTGGCATTTGACTTCTCTGATGGTGGCTATTCCAGCTGGAGAGAGGTGACATCTCCCCATGCTTTGATTTGCCTTTCCCTGAGTGGTCCTGAGCAGGGATCTGCTGGCGTCTCGGTTCCTGGAAGTTTTCTTCGGGTTTTTTACTAGCTGTTCTTTGCGACTGTGACTGTGAATAGTAACAGTATGTTACCTCTTATACTTATTAAATATTGCAATTGACTACTCCACCTCTAAATAACACTTTTAATTCTTAGATGTAGATTTTGGTATCCTATAAGCTTCCTGAACCCTCTTGTCAGTCTTGTAATTTTCACTGTGTTGACTGTCTTATAGTGTTTTCCAAATTGGTTTATATATTTCAAATAGTATTTTCTATATTGGTTTATATAGCTTTACATAGTATTTTCTATACTGGTTTATATGTAATCTATACCTGGGGGTTTTAACACTCATTCCACATTGTTATTGCTTATTGACGTTTTAGGGCTTTCAATATGGTACTCAATAATAGAAGCCACACTAAGTGTTCTATGTTCAATTACTGTCATCAGAGTTGGCTCACTAAGCAATACCAGGAGAGTTTTCTTGCTGCTATCTAACTGCACCACTGACCATCTTGTCCCCATCCACCCCTCCTATTCTCCCAACCTCTGGTAACCACTCTCAGGTTCTATGGGTTCAAGCCTTAGGTTCTTTTTATACACAGTTGTGGAAGGTGAGTTCCTCAGATGCATGAAAACCAGTGTCCTTGAAGACTGCCTCAATGAAGTGAACACATCGTGTGTGTGTGTGTGTGTGTGTGTGTGTGTGTGTGTGTGTGTGTGTTTGGCCATAGAGACCCATGGCTCGAACTGCATATGTAGCAGAGGATGGCCTTGTCAGGCATCAATGGGAGGAGAGGCCCTTGGTCCTGTGAAGGCTCAATGCCCCATTGTAGGGGAAAGCAAGGGCGGGGAGGTAGGGGTGGGTGGGTGGGGGAACACCCTCATAGAATCAGGGGGAGGGGGAATGGGAAAATCGGGAAAGGAGATAATATTTGAAATGTAAATAAAGAAAATATTCAATTAAAAAATATTCTTTTTTTTTTTTTTTTTTTTTTTTTTAGATTTATTTTATAAGTATGCAGGTTTTACCTACATGGATATCTGTGCAGATGTGTGCCTGGTACTCACAGAGTTCAGAGGTTCCACTGGAACTGGAGTTACTGTTGTAAGCTATCATGTGGCTGCTGGGAACTGAACCCACATCCTGGGCAAGAGCAAGCAGTGCTCTTAACTACTGAGCCATTCCTAAAATAGCAAAACTACAGACACAATGAAAAGACCCTATGGGTGGGAGTTAGGGAAGAGAGGATGGGAGCCTGGAGAGGAAAATGGAAGGATCCTAGAAAAGAAGCAAACAGACGCTAAACAGAAACCCAAGGAACCAAATGGAGATGAAAGGTGCTGGTTCTGGGGACTGAGAACAGTCTTCTCAACAGATGATGCTTCCAAACACACACAATCCATCCCTTACTTCACTGCACAGAGAATCTACTTACGCAGTGTAGCATATGCCCAAGCATAGAAAATAAACTGTAAAACTTACAGATGCTGTAGGAACATTGTGATGGATGAAGCCTTCTTAGGACACAAAACATAAAAAGAAAAAGAAGCCTGTTTAAATCATAAAGATAATCAAGACAATGCCATTTCTCGTCATAGTTTAGAATGAGGTATTTGAATCCAGGCTACGCTAAAAATTCATTCAACTCAATAATGGAAAACCAGTTCAGCATTTCAGATAGGAAAGGAGACGCATGAGCAGCCACTGGCACATAGAGAGATGTTCAGTTTAATTAGGCATCAAGGGACTGTCCTTCGAAACCAGCGAGATCCTCACTACACGGCTAACATTCAAAACATTCCTCTCTACTGCTAGTGGGTGTAAAGTTATATTTGCCACTCAACCTGGCTGATTTCTGTGAAGTTAGGCACCTGTTTTTGAGGAGCCCCTGAGTCTCTTCTGTTTACTGATAAGCAGTGGAAAACATGCATCTCTGGTAGTATCACACCATTGCTCATTCATAACAACTGGGAACATGGTAGAAACAAATTTGTGTCCTTCCACATGTGGGGACATACTGACTAAGGGTATGTTCACAGGTGTGGTGTTTTCTATAGTAATACTCTGCTAAGTGTTCCTGCTTTCCTTGGTAATCTGGCAGAGAACATAGGGTCTTTTATTCCAATCTTAATTCCTGATATTAACTCTATGATCATCAGCCCACCCCGTGTGTGTGGGGGGGGGGAGAGAAATGTCATACACATATCTCTCTATATTTATATATGTAGATTACAGAATGGCTGTAAAGGCTAAGACACCAAGGTAGAGTTTGAGAGAACTCTATTAGCTGGTAGAAATATACTGATAAGGACAGAGCCCAGCTACAGGGAAGAAACTGGAAAAGCTGCAGCAGCCATTTTGGAAGCAGAGCTGTAGAATCACGTTTAACAAGAGAGGTCAAAGCACAGGACTAGGGCTGGGCAGATGAATGGAGCCCCAGATGGGCAGACAGGAGAATGGGCAGATGCTGGCTACTAGGCTGTGGCAGCCACAGGGACCAGCAGAAGCCCCTGGCACAGCAGAAAGGTCTCTGCCTGTTGTTCCTTGACACAAGCATGACATGATCGGATGACACAATGGTGGAGGTCATTGCCCTTGCTGTGATAGTGCCACCTCTCTACAGGGTGTGGATGAGGGAGTTTTTGCTCTTTCCATGGGCAGGAATGACCTATAAGTTCTGTGACCAGGTCTCCCTGATACGATGTCAGATTAACCTGTCAGATTGGGTGACATCTCGTCCACATCCAAGAATGAGCCATCAGCCTACGCTGCTTGGGTGCTGACAGACAGAAGGTCCTGACAGACAGACAGAAGGTGCTGACAGACACAAGGTGCTGTTCACACTCTTGTGTCTACCCAGGTGCAAAATGAAGCCGAAAGCCACTTATATATTGGACTGCTGCAGGGCAAGGTACCATTGTTTTATATGATACAAGGGACAGAGAGCACTGCACAGACTGATCTCAACAATTAGCCCCATCAGGGGAGGAGTCAAACACATTTTAATTCCCACACAATGGGGAGCAGCAGCAATAAAGTAGCCATGAATCTGACATGTGCATAACAGTTAGTTGGCTATCATATTTTTTGTATACTGCTTTTTTTCTAAAGACTGACTACTTTTTTTTTTTTTAAATGTGGATGAGGGTTTTCCTGAACACATGTCTGTGCATTGCACATGTGCCTGGTGCCAAGAAGTCCAGAAGAGGGCATCAGATCCCCTGAAACTGGAGTTTCAAATGTTTGCGAGCCACTATGTTCGTACCGGGAATTGAACTAGGGTTCTCGGAAAGTGCATTTAACACTTTTAACAGCTGAGCCGTCTCTTCAGCTCCTATATTGTGGTGTGTGTTTGGTTGGTTGGTTGGTTGGTTGGTTTGGTTTTTGTTTCTTTGTGTTTAGGCAAACCCAAATATGTGTGGTACATGACTTAATTTACAGGAAATCTTAGTGAAGGCATTGGTAATGCAGCCGTGCAGGCAGCTAAGCAGTCCAGGCAAGGAGGACCAGGGAAGTTTGGGCAATTGAAATGTCTTAGATGCGGTTGTTCCTTCCTCTAACTTCTCAGACTGAAAACTTCAACTGGGAGGTCAGAAGGGGACAGCCAGCCAGGCGGTGTGCACACACAAGTGTGCATGCACAATTCTCACCCCATCTGGAGATAGGATTCTCTGAAGTCTTAGCTTCATAAAATACATTAATTAGCAAGGGAAAGCCAGGCTCATTGTCTGCATGCTGTGGACATTTAGGTGTCACTGGAGCAGTGTCCAACCGATGGGATTAGGCTGCCGTGTAGTTTCCTTGTGGCTTGTTCTTGATACCCCAAAGTGCAAGGTCCCTAACTCTGAAGCAGAGTGCCCTCGGGATCCTGAACTCAGAGTCTGAATGAATTGCTAAGAGATTTGGATTTGACTTGTCTGTTGTTTATTTTCTTGGTCTTAAATGAATTTATGATTTCTTGGCAGTAAGCATCTGATTTGTATAAATATTTTATTTACCTATACACCCAAGGTCATTTTCTCCAGTGAAAGTGGTTGCAAATGGAAGATTTAAAAGGCCTGTTCTAAGTTAATGTTATCCAATGTGTGCTACGCTCTGGAGAATTGGAGAAAATTTGTCTAAACATTTCTACACTTCTGTGTACATTTTATAACTGGACACACATACCCCCCCACATCTACACACACACATACACACATGTACACACATGTGCACACATACACAGACCCTCCCACACACATGTACACACACACACACACACACACACACACACACACACACACGCCTATTACCATTAACTGAAATTGGGACTTTAAGTGGATGAACAAGGATGAAGAGAGCCAATAGAACTCTATAGTTAAATTAAAAGAACCAAGAGCCAGGGCATGGCAGAGGTGAACACAGAATGGTAATGAATTCAAAGCCAACCAAGCTACAGGAGACTCTATCAGTGTAAAAATCAAAGGCTAAAGATGTTTCTCAGCAGTGGAGTGCTTGCCTAGCATGCCCCAGAGGCCCTAGGTTCGATCCTCAGTACTTCAGGTACATAAACAGGCACCTGGAAGGAGCTGTCTAGCAGATAGCTCTACATAAAACTGATAGTGTGGGGAAGGGCCTTCGAAAGGTAGAGTTTTAATACTAGATGTTCTGAAACTGACACTGGCTAAGATGTCAGCTCTCTGAGTTTGGCTTCTGCTGCAAAATGGGATGACACAGTGTCTTCCAGGCCTGCTATGGGGGTGAAGGGAACAAGCTGCCCTGTGGAAGGACTTATTCTGGGCCTCACTGTAAGAGTTCTGCACTGCTAGATGGGCATTTTCTCAGAGATGGTCTGACTATCTCCCATTCAACGTGTTCTTTGTCCACCATGCCTTTGATACCATTTCCTGCCCCTGAATCTCATAGCCATGGTCCACGATCAAGGTAACATTATGGTGTCAAGTGGGAAGTCAGGACGGGTTGCACAGTTTCTGCCTGGTTCACTTGGGACATATACCGTCAGGCCCCCTGCAGTCCCCTGAGTGACCGTGTGCCAGTTTTGAACACCCAGATTTGGCTGAGCATCTAGCCGATGTCACAGCCAACTGCTAGTCGTATAAATAAAGAAAACACGCTTACAGGTAACTTCGGTCAAACCACCCCGTGTTTGAGCCTTCCTAGCTGAGGCTCCAGAGACCAAGAGGCCAAGTCAGGCTGTGTCTTTGCAAGACACAAGATAACAGCTCAAGACCCTAATATAACAGCTCTTTTTTAAAGCAGTTGCGGTTGGGGTGATTTGTTTAGCACCAGTTATGACTAATGTTTTGGCCTCTTTGGAGTCATCTACAAGTCTTCCCACTTGCTCCCAGTGCTAAGTAAGAGGATCTGGGTACCAGAGCTGCAGCCCAGACCCCTAAAGTTGCCATCTGTCCCATTGATCACCAGAAGTTCTGTGACCGACAACAACACAGGTTCTGTCCCTGCCCCTCCTCTTTTCCCTGCCCCATTTCCATTTTGCTGGTTTAAGAGGAGAAAGTTGGTCACAGTGAGATAAGGGCATAAACTCTCCTAATGGACCCTGATGGCCATTGAAGTCTCCACTCCTGAGCTGTACCTGGTGTCCATGTCCTCATTGGCCAGCCTGCCCCACCATGCCAAGTGGGCAGAGCTTGGCTCATCAGTGGGGACAGCTGCTCTGCTGTCTCACTGAGGAAAGCAGGCTCCAGCCAAGCTCCTCTATGCTGTGGGCATGTATGAGCAGGGCTCATGAGGTACTGGGGGGCATCCAGGCAGGCGTTCTGTGCATTTCTTGTAAATCAGCTTTGCTTCCTAACAATGAACTTTGGCTCGCTGGCACTTCCTGTTCGTTCTCTGGCTGTTCCAGTCACTGACTGCCCTGGGGCCTCTGGCAAGCTGCTTCTCTCATTGCCCCCTCCCAAGGAGGGTGTTTTGTATGCAGATTTCAAGCTTCTGCAAATCCTACCATCTGTGGGTTTTTTCCATGTCAGGAGGGAGGCCAGGCCATCAGCAGAGTTCAAGGGCATGTCAGTGAAGCACCTGATTGTTGAGAACAGAGAGCGAGTGCCTTCAGTGTAAAGACCTACCCTTACAGGAAGTATGCTGTGAGGCTCCTGCCCAGCTCAGCACTGGTGGGCAAAGGGGACATAGTAATGAGATAGACGAGAGTAGCCAGGAGTGCCTTTGCCATGAAACATGTAGACCAGGGTGTTGATAAGCACTGAGAGTTCCCAGAGGTTGTGTGTCTATGAGCAGGTCCAAGGGCAGTCTCAAAAAACATGTAAGCTCTTAAAAATAGATGTTACCCTAGCCATTTCTGTCTGGAACCAAGTCACTGTGTTGTCCTGTTCACCTTGGGGAAGAGAGATAGTGCCCAGTCTGCCTGTAGGACATTCCCATTGGGGAGTTGAGGTCCAGTGTCTTGGATACTTAGTGGAATACAGCAGATGGTGTCGTGTGTGGGGTGTTCTAGCTCTTGGTGCATCCGTCTCAGTGGCCAGTCTCTGAGAGCAAACTGGCAGTAAATGCTTAGGTACATTCCAAGCTTGGGCCACCTTCCAAACTTGGCCTTTTGTTGTGTGTGTGTGTGTGTGTGTGTGTGTGTGTGTGTGTGTGTGTGTGAATGGTGGGCAGCGGGATTGATTTTTGGTTTTGGTTTTGTTTTTTTGCCCTGTACTTTGGGCACTATCTCCTTTAAGCCTCAACAGCCCTGAGAGATTGGTGTTATCTCTGGTTGACAGGAAGGAAACTGAGACTCATAGCCAAGACTGGCAGAGCTGAGGTTAACATGTCCCCATCTCTCTCCAAGTCCCTGTTCTTCCTATCACTCAAAGGCTGTCTTGGGAAAGTGGACATTTTGGTGGTCCAGTCTGTCTCTCTCACTGTCTTTACCCTAGTTGCTTGGTTTCTGTTGCAAAAGCCATGATATAGTAGGAACGTTGAACCCCTGGAAAAAGGAAAGACAAGAAGCCTGTTAGGGGTGCAGTGGTGAACTGAATTCTTTCCAGCATAAATCGATGGCGTGATTGTGCCTGGGATGTCTATGTTGCCTTTGGCTCTGTGCGTCTTTTTAATACCTAGGAGATTCTGCTCGTCTTGATGAGTCAGCCCAGAGTTTATTGAGATTTTCACCTGACACCTGTAGAATGCTTGTGGGTGTGGAGACCCTCCTTGCTTCCTTTATGCTCAGTACATCTGCCTGAGGAATATTTAAGTGGCACATTCTCACTGTGGGTGGTAGCGCTGAGGGAATCTCTTTCTGGAAGTGTTCTGTCAATCACACGGCCCACCAAGGATGGGGACTCCTTACGAATCCTCAGCTTTTTGTGAGACAGGAAATGGCTAAGTTCTCAGAGGTTGCTTGGATCACAGACTGTCCTAATCAGGATGACTGTTACCATGATGAAAACCTGTGACCAAAGCAAGCTGAGGAGAAAGGGTTTATTTGGCTTACACGTCCATATGTAGTGTATCACTAAAGGAAGTCAGAATAGGAACCTGGAAGAGGAGCTGATACAGAGGCCACAGAGTTGAGCTATTTACTGGCTTGCTCCTCATGGCTTGCTCTGTCTGCTTTCTTATAGAACCCAGAACCACAGCCCAGGGATGACACCAGACATCACTAGTAAAGAAAATGCCCTATAGTCTTGTCTACAGCCTGATCTTATGGGGGAATTTTCTCAACTGAAGTCCCTGCTTTCAGATGACTTTGGCTCGTGTCAAGTTGACATAAAACTATCGAGGACACAAACTGAATTTTGCTCTGCTGGGCAGACAACTCCTTCATACCCAGCCTATAAACTCAGGGCATGTGCTGAGCAAAGTACACTGATGGGTCCCTCTCTTAAACTGCCATTGCTCCAGCCTTACCTCCCACCATCTTCTCTTGCTCCCTGGGTCCTCAGTCCCAAACATCTAAACTGCTCTCCAGTGCCTGCCATACCCGTCCTCCCTCTGAGCCTTTGCCAGGGTCACGTACTCAGCTCAGGTCTTTCTCCTCCACTGGCTCTTTGGCCAACTCTTCCTCCCCTGTGATACAGGAATTCTCCTAGAGATATATTCCCAATTCCTTTCTAAGCACACTGTTCTCAATTCTCCAAGACATATATTTAAGGGTTGGTCATCTTTTCCTTCATTGATTCTTAAGTTGTGCGAGAGCAGAGGCTATGACTGACTTGAAGACCCTGGATCTTCAGAACAATTCTTGTGCATAGTGGGCAGCCATTCAATAGCTGTTTCTATATTTTTGAGTAAACAGCACCATCCCTAACTGATGAAACCATAGACCAGGGAGATACCGTGATTGCTCACACTCCCTAAGGCTCTGGTCTGGTCTCAGCTCTGTCAGCTTTGGGGGACTTGTGAATCCAGGGCCTGGCTCCCAAGTCCAGTGCTTACTTGGTGCTGCAGTGTTGCTGCCTTTTATTTTGACAGTCTGCATTTCTTGGGTTGATAGAAGTAGATTCTTTGGCTATTACTGTTATGTCTTAGCTTTAGAATAGAGAATGTTCAGTAAGGTATTTGGATACATTAGATAGACCAAGAACACTATGAAGGAGAAGATTGCATCACACCCTCTGTGAGTTATGGCTGTCCAAAGGTTGGCCATGATATGAGCAATAGGAAACTGAGATGACCCCCTTTGCTGTGTCTCAGAGCAGACACAGTGTGTTTTCTGGAGACATGTGGCCTGAGACTGAATTGAACAGTACTTTAGGTGAGAAACAGTGGCTTGTCAGATACCAGAAGCATCTAGCTATGGAAGTCCAGCTGACTCTTCAATGGCACCTGTGCATGAAAGGAAAGCTGCTGAGCATGGGTGTTGGAAGCCAATCAATTCTGAAGAGGTGGCAGAGACTTCTGGAACAAATTTTCAGGCAAGGGCTTTTCATTTCCCAAGAGGCTGGCAGGCAAGGCCGATCTGATGAGGGTCTCCCTTGCAGAGCTCATTCTTTGCAAATCACGTTATCATGGTGTTTTTCTGCCTCTTGGCCAGCTGCCGTGCTGCTGCAACAGGCTTAAGCCAGCTCCCCAAAGCTGCTGAGAAGACCCTGCTCTGCCAAGGCTGAACAGGAGTTGTGGGCAGAGTGATAGGCCCTCCATCTCTGGAGACCCTGTGGATTTAAAGGGTTTGATTTAATTTCATACATTTATTTCTTGTGTGTGTGTGTGTGTGTGTGTGTGTGTGTGTGTGTGTGTGTGTGTAGGGTGTATACATGTATGAGTGCTCATATACAGACATAGATATCAGAGGAAAATGTGGGGGAATTGGTTTTCTTCCTTTATCATGTGCTTCTCAGGACTGAACTCAGGTTGTCAGGCTTGGGGACAATCGCCTTAACTTGCTGAGCCACGTCCCCAGGCCCCAGAGGCTTAGCTAAAGGTGGACTTGCTTATGATTCCACGGGCAGCATGCCATTCAGTTGGCTTTCCTTCTGTGGACGTTGTCTTCTTTACTGGGTGCCATTCTTCCTGAGACACATCCTTACACCCCTGCTTTCCTCCTCTCATCCCCTGAAGCTCCCAGGGAAGACAAGTCTCGTGTGGCATGATGCTCCTCCAGCCTTCTCTGTGCTGTGGCCAGTCAGGTGCTCCCTGGAGACGGTTAAGAATCATAGACATGAACACAGGGGGCTGGGGACCTTCCTGTTACAAGGTTTTCACCCTGGGCTCCCAGGAGGTTGAGGGAGCAGTTCAGAGAGAATGCCCTTCCCTTCCATGTGTCCAGATGATCTTTGTTTTACACACTGAACTTTAGTCTAGGATGTTGCTCAATCAGAAGGCTCATGGTTTGAAACCATACGTTGACAAATCCTCAAATTCTCCTGGTCTTTGTAGTGATCTGAATGAACTCTCAAGGAAATAATAATAATTGTTATCACTGTTATGTTGGTTTCTGGAAGAATCATGCTCTATAGCCCAGGCTGGTTCATGGAACTCACTATGTTGCCCAGGTTATAAACTCACAGAAATCCTCCTGCCTCTGCCTCCCAAGTGCTAGGATAACAGGCATGAACTATTACGCACAACTTCATGAAAATTTTTCATCTAAATGGACTTGTTGAGCTTCTACTGGGTGTGTATTTTGTGATTTAGAATTCTATCTGTCTTGTGCTCACACAGTAGAGTGTTTATAGGATTCGATACATGTGAGTGTATTTTAAGCTACACATAAAACACAGTGTATGCACATAAGCATCATCCAAGGCCAGATTCCTAACACACATATCTTTCAACAGTTCCTGTCCTTTTACATGAAGGAATCTCCCATTGCTTGTATCCTGCTGCTTACATTTCTCTTCCTAGAATGATCCCACCCTGCATTACATTATCTTAGCATGTACATCTCTCTCCCAGTTACATACTTAGTTATTCAGAGGTCAAGACACTTAGCTCTTTGTAGCCTTGGTAATTCCTGGGAGTGAATTCTACATGCACAATTAAGGAATCAGTGCGTCTATCTGAGAAGATTCAAGTAGAAAAAATAGTAATATCTCATGCTATCATAGAGTTAGAATGTCATGCTTGGAACTCATAAGGACCTAGTGAGATTTTCACATGGGAAGGACAATAAGGTACATAGTTGTGTGCTTTTATTCATGAGGTGGGACACAGCATATAGTACTGGTGGCTCAGGGCCAATGTCCATCCTCGGGGAAAACATCTTTAGCTGCAGGGATCATGATAGGGACCAAGAAGGCCAGTGTTCTAAGGGACAGTATGTAGATGGAACGCCTGGACACCTCACTGTGCTGATGACCTTGTGTGGATGGTTATGTATGTGTTCTGTTATATCTTGATATAACTCACCTCAAATAGAATATATGTTTATTGAATTTGAACTGATTGAGACAGAGGTCAGAGAAAGCAGCCAGCCAATTACAGAATTGTGAACATCAGCAGATTTATGTGACTCTTGTCCCACATTCTCTGAGTCAAATCACCTTCTAAGTTGTAAAATGATAGGGATGGTATGTCAAGCCAACAGTTACGGAATGCCACCATTGCAGGGTACCTTGCAATGCTTGGGTAGAGGTTGTTAAGGGTCACGAAACCCTACAACTCACAGTGGCTTTTCTACCTTGCAAATTCTTCATTAGATATTGCCAGATTTTAACATCCTTACTGAATACCACCATATATTAACATCTAATTCTCTTGAGGTTCATTTGCCAGAAGAGACCCCTGTTTCTCTTAAAGGGGCAATTGCCTCCCAAGGTCCAGCTTGTCTTGTCTTTCAGTCTTCTAGGGGATGGCTTCATTCTATCTAGTTTTGCTCATGGTAGTTTTTAAGACCAGGGGATGTTAATAAATAACAACAACAACAACAAAACCAGAAAGCAACACCAAATAAAGTCTAGAGAACTAGAAAGACCAAGCTCATGAGCTGTAAGGCCTATGGCAGGGAAATTTTATTAGTTTAGGTCCCCGTGGGAGTGCTGGAGAGTGAAATTTAAGCGGGTTCTAATTTCTTGTTAGGTGATAGTGCCGCTTGGCCCCTACCCAGTCATGTGACTTGCAGTAGGCTAACGTGTTCCATGCAGTCACCACACTGCTCTGCATCCATGACCTGAGCAGCCTTAGCTTTTGAGTTGGCTGATCCTGATCACATAAATAAAATACTTTCCACTTTACTTTTAAACCTCACACTGGTTTCATGGAAAGATGGGGGAGGGGGATGGCTATGTCTTTTGGCTTCCCATGAGCAGTGGGGAAAGACCTTTCCTATCTTGGTGATACCTTTTAACTTCTGTCTCAGCTAGGGTGACTATTGCTATGCCGAAACACCATGACATGAAGCAGCTTGTGGAGGAAAGGGTTTACTTCACTCACTGTTCCATATAGCAGTTCGCCATTAAAATAAGTGAGGACTGGAACTCAAGCAGGGCAAGGACCTAGAGGCAGGAGCTGATGCAGAAGCCATGGAGGGGTGCTGCTTACTGACTTGCTCATCATGGCTTGCTTAGCCTGCCTTCTTATAGAAACCAGGATCACCAGCTCTGGGATGGCCTCACTCACAATGGTCTAGGTCCTCCCCTTTTGGTCACTAATAAATTCTCTTGAGTTGATCTTATAATTCTCTTATAGCCTGTCTTATGGAGGCATTTTCCTCAATTAAGGCTCCCTCCCATTTGATGATTCTAGCTTGTGTCAAGTTGACATAAAACTAGCCAGTACACCTTCAGTAATTGGAAAGCCTATAATCTAAATTTGTGGGGCAATTGGACACTTGATTGTTAACTGGCAATATTTACACATTCTGATTAGTATCATTATGCTTTGATTATATTCATTAAATTCTGGTCCTGGGGAAGCAGGAATCTACTTGCTTTTCCACCCTGCATACTTCCAGTGAGCATCTGGGGGGGGGGGGGGTTCTTGTGTCTTCATGAGCTCCCTCTCTGTGACTGGCCTAACTCTGGAATGCTAGGCCTTCACTAGTGTTGTGGTGGAGCCCAATTAAAGGTAAGGGTGTTAGAAATCCTCACACAATCACCATCCATTACAAGAGTGTTCTTCCCTATGCTTGCAGTTTTTTATAATAATTATATTATTTATTGTTTATCTACTAGGGGGTGGGGCACCACAGCAGCACACAGAGACCAGAGGACAACCTGCAGGAGTCAGTTCTCTCCTTCTGCCTTATGGATCCTGGCAGCCAATGGAACTCACGCTGTCAGGTTTGGCAGCAAGTGCTTTACCTGCTGAGCCATCTCCATCTCCGAGGCCCAGTGGGTGTTTTGTTTTGTTTTGAATTTAAACAAAAAGTCAGCTCTAGCAGAAGGAAGTCATAGCTGAGCTTTCTGGAGATCCGTGGGGGCAGCAAATGCTATGGAAGGGGATTAACACATGCTTCTGAGACCATTCTTTGTGGACTCATCACTAACTTAACATTTGCTGGAATAAAAAAAAATCTAGTTGGTGAAGTGGTGACAAGGCTGCTTCTTCCATGTTAAAGAACCAGGAGCTGTCCACCAGGGCCAGGCAGCTGGCTGTCATGTAACACAGATATGTGTGAGGTAGAGGGGAGAGGCAAGCTGCCTCTACTTGGGTCAGCTCTAAGAGACGGTGAACTAAGTCTAGAATAAAATGTGATTTGAATAGCTGGTAGCCCGACTCTACCATCCAGTGTGAGTGGTGCCCTGTGCTTTGTGAGTAAGCAGACACCACATGGGTGTGGTCCTGAGACTCTAAGGAACACTATCTAGTCCTTGCTTCTTTCTCTTTCTCTTTCTCCTCTCTCTTGTCTGTCTCTTTGTCTGCCCATTCTCTCTTTCTTTTCCTCCCACGTACGCCCCTGTGTGTGTGTGTGTATGTACATGTGGGTGTGTGTTGTTCTTGTGTGTGCACATTTGTGCATATGCATATGGTTGTGGAGGCCAGAGGCCAGCCTCAAATGTCATTCCTTGGCAGCCACCTGTCTTTAAAAAGACTCATGTATGCCTAGATAATTTATACATGTATGTATGTAATGTCATACCCTCCCACCCCCACAACCTCATTTCTACCTCCTAGCCTTACCACCATCCCTTCCACCAAGTCCCCATGCTACCTTCCTGTGTTTCTGTTTTCAGATGGTTGTCCCCTTCCTAAATTCCTATGACCTCTTAAAGTCGCCAACCTCATCTTCATTAAGAGGTGATTATGGGAAGGTGGAGCCCAGGGGACTTCAGCCAATGTTAGTTGAATTTGGCTTCCTCTACTTCCTCCATTCTTGACTTCTTCTCTTCCCCATCACCACATTAAGTTCTTGCACCTTTGGATGGTGTATCAGGTGTTTGTTTGTTTGTTTGTTTTTTAAATCTTGTCCACTTGTGCAACTGAATACCCTGCCATCTGCATTCCATCTGCCAATCTAGAAAGACCCTCTGCGTGCCTCTGACCTAAGAACCTGAGGGTTTTTTTTTTTTTTTTTTTTTTTTTTTTTTTTTTTTTTTTTTTTTTTTTTTTTTTTTTTTTGGTAGAGTACTGTAGACTATCACCATCTCCAAAGTATCATTTAACGTCTTCTTCAGATAGGGTTTAGTCTCTGTGAGCTCTAGGTGAGCTCTCTGGGGCTGGAGGAAGGGAGCAACCAGCCCTGGTGTCCTGGTGTCATTGTTGGTTAAGGAGCTGCTGAGGACAGTAAAGATGGGATGAAGCCCTTTGCAGTGTGTTTGGTTCACGGAATGATGCATTCTGGCTCTGCGTCCATAGCCAGAGCTTGCTGAGAGGGGACCAGGGAGACCCATGGATATTCGTTCGAAGAAAAGTTTAAGATGGAGCTCACGTCATTAAGTCCCATTTCAAACCCTGCTCTTAGAAGTTTTGAGGTGTCACACCCTGTGCCCAGCGTGAGTTTCTTCATTCCTTCCCTAGTGTTTGTGGAGTTTGAAGACAACACAGTGTCCCTGACATGCCTCCAAATGCTGACATCCCAGTGGGATTAACAATCCACTGAAGCTTCTCGAAATTAGAGGCCAGTGGTCCTTACAGGGGAAACAGGCATTCTTGCGTGTCCAAGGGGAAGCTTGTCAGCAGGCAGTTCTCTTGCTTCAGAAGCCCAGGGTGTAGAGGTGTCGAGCCACATGCTGGCAGCGGTGAGTCTGCCACACAGTCACATGTGTAATCCTCTTGATTCTCCTGCCTCTCTCATCTCCCTGCTCCTAAAAGCAACAACAATGAGAACCTGAAGTGCTGTTCTGTGTTCTTTAGAACATCTGTGCATCATGCAGCCATGGACCAGCAAAAGCGATCACCTCGTGATTAATGACAGCATTTCCCAGCCACAGTCATATCCTCAAGTTCACTCTTTATTGTAAGAGGATAAAATAAACTCCCAGTCCCTGGTCATTTCTTTACCCCAAGTAAGATCTCAAAGCTTGGGACTGGAAGGAGTCATCCCAGACATTATAGTCACTGGATCTACAGGGCCTTCAAGGCTGACCTCTTATGTATGAAGATGGTCTTTTCTAAAGATGAAAAGTATAAATGATAAACCTGGCCTATAACTGGGAGTATTGGGGAGTAGATGACACCTGAGTGGGAAGATGATACTCTCTTATGCCCTGCATTGGTGTTTAACTGCATCTTGTTGATGGTCACTGCCTGTCGTCTCTTGGCCCATCTGTGTGGTGCTGTTGAAACAGCAGTGACAGACTTGAAGATAAGAATTCTTCTTCTTGACCATCTTTCTTTTTTTACGCACACTCCCAGGGCAGCTGGCCTGGTATTTATGTGTGGAAAGACAGCAGAGTTGCACATGGAACAAACCCACAGCCTGAGAAGTGTGCCTAGCCATGGTGTGAACTTCACAGTATTTGTCCTGGTAGCTCTGGAGAGCTTTGCTGCTGGCTGACTTTTTTTTTTTTTTTTTTTTTTTTTTTTTTTTTTTGGACAGGGAGGCAGTGGTGACTTGGGAGATCTGAGAGCTTGTCTGATCTGGTTTTCCACTGTAAAAGAGAGAGTGTGCAGCTGGCTCCTGGCCTTTCTTTAACACCTTGATCGTAGATCCAACTTGCCCTTCACCACCGTTGGAGAAGGTTCCAAACTCACTTTTGCTGCCAGCATCCCTTGCAGAACACTTGGAGGAAAGTCTCTCCCAGAGGCCCTTCCCAGGCCTGATCTGAGGTCGTGTCCACACTGTTCTTTCCCTGAGAACCTGGGTCAGAGTCTCCACTGTCTGAAGGTGCTGCACACTAGGCATCCCTTCCTTGCTCAGGTCTGTGTGCCCACGTGTGAGAAACAGTGCCCTTCGCTCTTCTTTTTGAGTTTTAAAAGACATTTCTTTTTCTTCCTGTAGGCTGCGTTTTCTCTCTCTGCCTTCCCATTTAACCTCTTCAAAGACAAGAAACAGGAGGCAGGAGGATGGCTGCTGGTTTGGGATTTTGTTTGGCGTTTAGATCTAGGATGACCCTTTGAGAACAACAGAACATCAGAGCCATTATCTGAAGGATATGTCACAGAGGCTGAGGGGGAAATGATCTCACAGCCAAAAGATATGCGTCCTTTGATGTTTTTAATCAAAGGTTTCATAAGGAAACAAACATGTGATCGGTTATTTCTGGAAAGTCAGACAACATAAAGACACCCTCCACTCTCAGCTCCGTTGGTTACTCCAGGCCCTGGGCTATTATTCCCTTGTTCCAGAAAGGACTCCCTTCGACAGGCAGGTATCATTCTGTATTTGGACCAAAGAAGGTAGAATCCAGCAGACAGTGCTAAGATAATAACCTCCACCACGAATACACTTTTTTTTTTAAAAGTCTGTCTTTCCAAGTTAGAAAAACAAAAAAAACAACCAACAACAGTATTTCTAAATGAGATTGAGTGGGCCATCGTGTTAAAACTGTGGTCAAATTTGATCTAAAGCCGTTCCCTCCTGCGGCTTTCTTGGGGACCTCTGTAATCTTGAGAAGGCTATTTTAACTCATAAGAGAATAGACATTGGTTTGGCAATTTAAAAGGCGTCTATGCAAATCTACCACATCAGCACCTGCAACCACAGTGCCTGGCACTCATTGACTGCTGAGTGACCAGACTTTTGGGCCCTCACTCACTCTCCTCCGTTCCTCTGTCAGGTCAGTGCCAGTGTCATCCTGGTTTCACATGTAGAAACCGAGGCAGCCAGCAGCCAAGTGACTTCCCCTAAGTCACAAAGCCAGCTAGTACAGTCTCCTTGTCCTGCTTGATTCTCACACCTGCCTCTCCAATGCAGCCCCAGCCTTTTTAGGGCAGTTACTATAATTTGTTTTGTCTTGTTATCTGTACACTTGCACAGAAGTTCCCGCGCACACTTCAAGTTCACGGTGGGGCAAGATCAGTTGAGTGTGGCTGTAGTCAAGTGTCCTTAGGGGTATTTGGAAATGAAGAGAGAAGTGTTTTCTCCGCAGTTCTCAGGGAGGTGTCGACATTCCAGAACCTTGTTAGAGTCTGAACAAATCCTGTTAATCTGAAGCACTGGCTGCTCCAGAGGCCTCGGGTAACTTCCTTGCAGGCTTGTTTGTTTTCATTATGCCAACTTTTATGCCATAGCTCAAAAAATAAATTAAAAAATCAATCTCACAGCAAACGTTAAGAGGTAGGAATGGCACTGGCTGGTTCTCTTGTTTATGTCTGCAGGTAAAAACCTACCCTTTGCTCTGCCAACGGGACCTTTGTTTTGATTTAGAAATGTCGCCATTGAACTCAGGGGCTTGTAGAATGTGAAATATCCCCCACCTCCTGCATCAAGGCTAAAATACAGTTGGGGTACAATTATCATCTTCTCCCTCCCATCCCTCCTCTGGGTCTATGAAACCCACTGATTATAGGATTCCCACCCTAACTGTTTGATGCCGTTTCCTAGACTGTTATTACATGTTGCTTTGCATGGGGTCTGACTGTTATCACATGTTGCTTTGCATGGGGTCTGACTTTAACACATGTTGTTTTCATAGGGTCTGACTGTTATCATATGTGGTTTTGCATGGGGTCTGACTATTATCACATGTGGTTTTGCATGGGATCTGACTGTTATCACATGTTGCTTTGCATGAGGTCTGGCTGTTATGAGAGGCACCATTGCACAGAGTCTGACTATTAACACAAGTGTGTTTGCACAGTGTGTGACTATTAGCCCAGATAGGTTTGCATAGGATCTGACTATTAGCCCAGATAGATTTGCATAAGGTTAGACTATTAGCTCAGATAGGTTTGCATAGCATCTGACTATAAGCTCAGGTAAGTTTGCATAGGATCTGAGTATTAGCTCAGATAGGTTTGCATAGGGTTAGACTATTAACCCAGGTTTGTTCAGGGTCTGACCTGTATCTTTGCACAAGATCTGTTAGCTCTGGTAGCTTTGCATAGGGTCTAATTGTTACCTATCACATGTAGGTTTTTACAGAGGTACTCAGTGGTGGTGTTTTTATGGTCTAAATATCTTTATCACTCTTTGGTCCTATGGTCTTCTGAGAGCAGATCTGGCTCTTTTCCCACTGCTTTCCTTTTCCCCAAGGTATCTGCTACCTTCAGAAGCCTTTTTTCATTGGGCCTGATGGAGCATTGGCAGAGGAGACAGCACAGAACAGAGGGCGTCTTGCTGCTAACTCTGAGTGGAATGGCTGGGGATGGTGGGGGTGGGGAGGGCATGTGTGCCAGCCACAGCAACCTCCCTATTAGGTCACCAGGGGGAGTGCTCCCCCTTCTTCTAAAGGTCTTGTCTACCATGTCAAATGTTGCTTGTGCACCTAGTGGTAGATGCCCCGAAGATCCTAAAGTAGAGGTGCTCGTCCTTTAGATACGAGATTTCCTTGAAAATGCAGGTGGGGGAGCAGGGGAGACAGTTCAGCTGGTAAAAAGCCTAAAGCACAGGTATGCAGACCTGAGTTCACACATGTGCAAATGTCCATAGGGACATATACTCACACCTTGCTCCACTCCCCCAGCCCCAGGTTTCTTTGAAAAGACAAGTGTTCGAAATGAATTGCTTCCCTTGAATTTATGCAGTTCATGACTCCAGTTAAAATTTAATCCCACATCATGAAGTTTGGACACATGGGTGTGTGTAATGATCTTTGTGTTTTCATTGAATGTGTTAAAATTAACACTTAGTTTTAAAGAATAAGAGGCTGAACTCTGAGCGCAAAGACTTTTCAAGAGAACTAAGAGGCTTTGAGGCATCAGAGAGAACTCAGCTTGGGTGTGCTTATGTGTGCACAGGTAGTCATTTGTTCTTATTGAAAGCACAGAAGAGGGCTTTGTACACATGGTGTTTAGTAAAGAATTATTCACTAAAGGAAATGAAAGGTATTGTGTGTGGACAGTTTGGGGGGCTGCACATTCAAGTCCACCAGCATAGTTCCCTTTTTGTCTTTTGTAGGGGTGAAGCAAGGTGTTCTTTGTTGGCCACACAAAGAGAATTTCTTAGACAGCATGGCTTGTAATGGAAACAAAAGCCACAAACTTGGTACCTTTTGAACAACAGAAATGTATTTCTTACACTTGTGGAGATTGGGAAGTCTAAGGTCAGGGTGTCCACATAGATTCACTAACTGGTTCACAGGCAGGCATCTCTTCTCTGTCCTTTGTGGAAGGAGTGCAGGGGAACTCTGGGTTTGTTTTGTTTTGATTTTTTTGTTTGTTTTTTTAGAACCAAGTCTTCAAATATGTGGGCCTATGTGAGACATTTCTTATCTAAACCACCATAGGTATTAATCCCATTTACAATGGTATCACTCTCATAGCTGAGTCACTTACCCAAGCCTGGCTCCCTGTAGCATCTCTTTGAGAAATAGTGTTTTAATGCCGCTGAACTTTAGCAGGTGTGTGCTTTTAATCTGCAGCAGGGCCTGAGATACATTCTTCTTGTCTACAGTTCAGGCTGTGCCGTACTGGAACAGCTTGATTGTAAACATGACTTTAATAATTCCCAGCTCTGTTGCTGCTAGTTATTCACGTTGCAAGTAAGTATGTTTACTAAAAAATTTTAAAGTTGCTGCATCCTAGAGCTTCCCAGGGCTTGCTTACAGTTTGCTAGCAATGTGGACTAAGAAGAGAGAGACAAAGCTGAGACGGTTAGGACTCTGCTGGCTCTCTGAAGTTGTGCAGGCAATAAGGTAACATCCAGAGGTGATGTCAACCTCTCTGTCAGTTTGGTGACAGCACACATGCCTGTCTTCTGGGAGGGCAGCGTCCCCTGAATCAGTTACATGAAGGAGTGCAGCTGTTGTAATGCTGGTGTTTGGTTTATTGTGTAATCTGTCAAATATTTCACTGCACACAACATCAGAAACCTTCTCTCAAGTGGTTTCTAGGGCTGAATTAAAAAAGAAAAAGTCCTGCCTTATAAAGCATAAAGAATTTAACTTTATCTGACTTTGATTAATGTCACCGGTGATTTCTGAAAGGCCATGTTTGCCTAGAAATTTCATCCTGTAGAGAATATTGACTCCAGTTTGGTTATAGTTTGGTACCTGCTCATAGACTGGGGCCAAGTAATTGTGATTATCCTTAGAAGCACATATATTTTAATAAAGATCTAACTTAATACCAGTGGATCTGGAGAGAAATAAATACATAACATTAACATATCAGAATGAAAAATGTGTATGTATATACATAAGTATGTGAACATATACACATACATATACATTTATATACACATATACATATATGCCTGCATATATACACATACACATATATGTAAACATATATATGGATATACTTATATGCATGTACATGCACATATGTATATATGCATACCTATATCTATATGTACAAATGTATACACACCCACATGTAGATCTACATGCATATATACACGCATATACATATGTGCATGGCTATACATATACATGAATACACATAAATAAATGTGTTCATATATATGCATGTACATATTTAAATGTATATATGCATAGATATACATGCTTATATATCCATGCATACATTCCATATACATTTGCACACACATATATATGCATACATTTTCACAAATATATACTGGTGCATGCATATACATATATATACATACACAGATGCATAAGCATAATGCACATACATTCATATATATATATATGGGTAAGTAGAATATAAAATCTGAGAAGACTCTGGACAGTTGGAAAAATGGATTCATTAAGTTACAGCAGTATATTCAGAGTATGTCTTTAAGCTTTAACTAGTTCTCAGATGCCTAGTGTTTGCCAACTGCTCTCTAACCAGACCTAAGAAGAGTTATCAGATGTCTAAGCAGGCTCAGGCCAGAGATGACTGTCTGTCTGGATAATCTCACCAGATGTTCTGAGGTTTTTCCTTTTTCCCTTTTGTTTATTCTTCCTCTGTGTGTGTGTGTGCATGCGTGTGCATGCATGTGTGCTGTGTACATGTGCATGTGTATGTGTCCACACAGAAGTGTGTGTGCTCTCGAGTGTGAGTGTGTGCACATGCATGTGTGTGTATATTTGTGTTGGTTTGAGGGATCAAACTCAGCTCCTCGTGCTGGGTAGCTGGTGCCTTTAACCTGCTGAGCAATCTTGCTGATTTTCCAGTTTAGATTTTATTGTGTGGTTGTTTTTGGTGCAGGAGACTGAGCTCAGAGCTTCCTGTTCGGTAATCTTGTGTTGTAGTACCTCCCAGGCCTAACTGGTTTCTGTTGTGAGACAAATTTGACAAGTTGGGACACTGTAGAGGACTGACGGCATGGAGAAGGTTCTGGAAGCCCCTTATAGAAGTACTGTTGAAGAAATAGGGGCTATTTTCCTGGGAAACGGAGGATATTGGGTATGGGAGTCATAAGAATGGTCTGTAGATCTCAACCTCCCAAAGCCACAAACCACATAATGCTGTTTGAAATTAATAAAACTGAACAAAAACTTTAAAAGGAAGTTCCTGGTGGTGCCAGCGTATCGGAGGCTGCAGAGACACATATGGCTGGTGGCTCTGTAGATCCAGTGTGTTTCAGTCACTATAGAATGCTCTGTTAACTTCTGCGATCGTCAGTACTTGAATTTTCTAAGAGAGACAGACTCACACCATCAGTACCACGAGGAAGGACTGGGTAAGAAAGTCTTCCAGCGTTGAGCTGGGTAGGACAGTGTCAACAAGGGGAGAGTCTTGGTGGCTTCTATGACATTACATGTTAGACCCTGGGCACCAAGTGCTGGGCCATGGTACAGGCAACCTCACCTCATCTGTTCACAGCTTTCCCTTTGCTGACCTGGCAGAGACTCAGTTCAACTATTTTTCAGCCCTTAAGTCAAATTTTGATTGGACTTAAAGCCTCCCTGAGCAGAATAGTAGTTTATGAACATAATTAAAACTTTTAGTGGGATCATGCCTAGAAGTAATTTCTTTGTAGGGATAAAACTTCTGCATATGAACTTGATTACACAGAGAAAATATCAGAGCCTCCTTTTCTAGCTCCTGTCTCAGCTTGAGCAGATTCAGACACTCAGACTTACACAGAACAAAAAACCCGAAGTTGGCAACAGTGTTTTCCTTGGATAAGCCACAAAACAAGTCTTTGACCTGTGTGTTTGTAGGATGTCTTTATGGTAACGGAATTTTTTTTTTTTAAATACTTGTCAGGCTTACAGAGAGTAGAGGCCATAATTAGTAAAGCATTTAAAAAGTCTTTTAGCATCTTCTAAAGAGCCCATGTCTGAGAACTCCAAAGCCGGGGTTAGTTTCCTGAGCATACTCTTAACTGAAGCTTTATGAGCTGCCCTGGCCTGAGATCCTAGCGCTTGTTAGAGCAGGCAAAATTATTGTCTTATTTTATTATTACTTTATTTATTTATTTTACATTTCTGAAACAACACTTTCAAACGTCCTTAGGGGACCAGTGGAGGGAAACAGCATGAATTAAATATGTTAGGACTGGTCCCAAAGAAATGAAGAGCGGGAGTAATAGGGTCTCTATGGACCAACAATGGGCTGCACACCTCAGTCACATTAGATCGGCCATGTGGCTTTCCAGACCATCCTTGGCGGCCATTATATGGTTTTGTTGCTTTTGTTCACTGCCCGCAGCTGAGGATGACCTTGAACTGTCCATCTCCTGCCTCCAACTCTTCAGTGCCAGAATTACAGACATGCACTTTTTACTGTTTGTTTTATTTATTCTGCAGTCTGTTTCTTCCTCTCCCTTCTCCTGTTCAACCCAGAATCTGGTGTGTATCACCCAATGAATAGGTGAACTCTGCTTTCCAGGGGCGCTCTGTTATGGAAGAGATCCTTCCCAACCAAGGGAAGGTGCTGAGCGCTGCCCTTGGGAGGAAGCATCCCCTTGAGACTTTTGCCCCAGCTAGGTATTCCCCTCAGGGAAGCACCTTGGTTTCCTGGCTCCCCTGAGAAAGGAATTCTTGATGAGTCCTGCTCACGGTCAAGGAAAGGTTTCCATGGGCTTTGATATTTGGATGAGGTAGAGAATAAGCAGGCTGTGGACAGGGATATACTCAGAGGGTGAGAGTGGATCATGTCAATGGGCTACACTCTATAGAGTTTGGACTGTTTAAGGGAAAATTCCATAAGAAGAAACTGTTGGATGATTATTTTCTTTAAAAGTCTGTCTGTCTGTCTGTCTGTCTGTCTGTCTCTGTGTGTGTGTGTACACATATATATGTACATGATGTACATGACCATGTGTGTGTTTGTGTGAATGTGTGCACATACACCTCACAGCATACATGTGAAGGTCAGAGGACAACCTTAAATGTAGGATCTTGCCTTCTACCTTGTTTTTTGTTTTTGTTTTTGTTTTTGTTTTTGTTTTTGTTTTTTTTAGCAAGATCTCTTGTTTCACACTATGTAGGACAGGATGCTTGGCCATGACCTTCTGGGGATTCTCTTGTCTCTGCCTCTGTCTCTTCTGTAGGTTCTGGGGTTGTGGTCATATACTACCATAGCTAGTTTTTTTTTGTGGGCTCTGGGGATTTGAACTCAGATTTTCATGCTTGTGTGGCAAATCTTTTTAACCTCTGAGGAATTTCCCTAGCCCATAACACATTTATTTCTTTATTTATTTTAAATTAATTTAAAAAATTATGATTAGAGGTATTTTGCCTGTATGTATGTCTGTATACTGTGTGTGTACCTGGTGCACATAGAAGTCAGTAGATGGTGTCAGGTCTCCTATAACTGGAGTTACAGGTGGCTGTGAGCTGCCATGTTGATGGGCACAAGAGATTCTTAGTGACTATAACAAACATGCTGACTTAGGGACCTGAAGACTCAGGAAATACCACATGTTATAAATGATTAAATTCATCATTTCTGAAGTACTCAGGACCATCCTTACCGTACTCTAAGGCAGGACCATGTGTAATACCAAATGGAGAGCTTTTGTATGCATTTGCTAAGTAGAACTAGAGGCGGTCGTAGAGTTTGGTAAAAGAAATTAGGAAACGTCAGAAGCAGGTATTGGGTATGGGATGGATGGTGCCCTTTGAAAAGCTGCATCTGAGCCAAGATAGAAGAGAGACGGCTCTTTGTGGGGGAAGGTCTTCCTATGTAGCCAGCAGCTCCAAAGCAAAAGCACCTTCAGGTGACAGCCACGATGCTGGGTAGTAGGACGAGGTTGAAGGGTAAGGAAGGAGCAGATTAGAGGCCTCTGGGTCATGGTAGGGATTTCAGGGAACCTTGCTGATTCTGTTTAGATGGTCACTTTGGCTGCTTTGATAAGAAGAGACTGGACAAGGACAACATCAGTGGCCACATAAAAAGCCAGCCAGCTGGGTGGCTGTGCTGAGAACAAGGGGGCCTGAAATCACCCAGGAAGTAAGCTGGGTCTAGCAGTGCTTGCTCACCTTGGGGGAAACACACTGAGTATTGTGCCCCCCTGTTTAACTGGATCACAGCCTCTGTTGATCTGTGAGAGACAGGGCAGGCATTCTGCTAAGTGAGAAATGAGGCCCCCTGCTTTAATGAGAGGTGGTTCTGAATCTGGGCATTGGGAGGCCCAGTGTGTCAATCCACTGTCCTCAAGGAGACTCTTAGGGTCAAGTCTCACATGACCTCGAATGCCCTCCACAACATGCTTTGTACCATAAGCTGCAAGCAGTTCCACTCGGCCTCCTTTCCTGCTCCCACAACCTGTCGAGCCCCTAACCTTCACCTTGGCCGCCTCTCTGGTCTGCAGGAGTGGTTCCTGCTGGTGGCTATTCACAGGAAAGGGCCTGGTTTGATGAGTTTCGGTAAAAGTGGTTTTGAGGATCAGCTGTTGTTATCCTCATGTCTCTGATATAGAGGAATGGCCCCCTTAAGGAAGGACATTCTTGTCCTTAGAGCTGACTTCAATAAAGTACTGCCTTAATCCATCTGAGCTGCTGTAATAAAATTCCTAGGTCTGGGTAATTTCTCACAGTTCTAGACGGTGGGAAGTCTTGCTGCTGTGTTCTTACACGCCAGAAAGGCAAAAGATGTGGCTTTTCTCAAGCTCTTATTAAGAGCACTGCTTCCAGTCACAAGGACAGAGTCCTTGGGACCTAATTACCCCCTGAAAGGGCTCACATCTTAATTCCTCTGCACAAGGGATTAAGTTTCAACATTCGTTTTGGAGAGACACCAAGGGTCAAGTCATAGCAAGCAAGCTTTTGCTGAGAGCTTACTGCTCAGTGGGTCCCACTGGAGTGAACCCTGGCTCTGTTCCTGACCCACCCACCCCTCTGCATGGTCTGCCCATGCTCAGATGGCAATCAAGGCCTTACTTACCCAGAGTTCATAGTTACTTGGAGAGGGAGAGTAGTGAGAGACGCTTCCAGCAACGGAGGAAGCTTGCGTTTAAGTGTGTCACGTATCTCCTTGTTACTATGGCAACACGGAGGCAGCTGTCTTTAACGATGCCCAGTTTGTGGCTTTTGTTTCACTGGGTTAAGGCCTTTGTCTGCTTGCCCTGGTATCACATTGTAAGTCTTGGTATCTATATTGTCTGTGTGTTACGTATGTAAATGATGCTCAATAATGACTTTGACTAAGAGTAGCTACCATCAATCAGGTGAGTCCTTCCTGCCTTCACAACCTTCTTACTCTTCCTCCTAGAGGCATGTGTGGCCCACCCCCGTTCAACAGATGAGAAAACTGAAGACCAAAGATCTGCTTTAACCAAAATAAGAAGACAGGGTGATGATGTGAGGGAATCCTTAGTTTGTGACCCAGATCTTTCTGATCCCAAACTGCCTGTTCTTTAATCTCTACTGTGCTCTGGACCCTACACTGTGGTGTAAACCTAAGGGGGCACATCTGTGTGCTCATCCCTGGGTCCTCTTTGAGAGAGTTGGAATGCATCTTCCTCTACCTGTTTCACAGCGGCCAGAGTACTGTGATGTTTACATATGAGCAGTAATGTATAAACATAGGCTTTAAACAACCACTTTTAAACTGTATATGAAGAACTCCTTTAGTGCAGAAACTGCTTTATCTTTGATATTACCACTTCTTAGACTGGCTCCGTGAAAACCTTAATGTTTATTTTAAAATAAAATTACAATCTAGGGAGAGGATGAAGCCGCTGATGAAGACGAAATTGTTAAAGGGCATTGTTGCTATAACATTGTTACAGGCAATTTGGATTCAATCCAGGCTTGAGAGACCGGTGCTCTGAGGGTTAGCATGTTCCCACTGGGCAGTGACTGTCCATGTGGCCTAAGCACCCGGGCTCTGTGCCCACATGGCCTGGACAGAGGAGACTGCACACACGGCTCTGCACACAAAGGCACATAGTACAAAGCTGTTTGCTATAGGCTATCCTGTTTGCTATAGGCTATCCACTGGAAGTGTAACCTGCTAAATATTGTGACTAGTCTGTGTGTTTGGAGTGGCCATAGCATGCTTCTACCAACAACTTCATGAATGGAAGAAAAACGCTTCTTAGATGTTCTCAGGTGAACCCCTGAGCTGGAGGCGGCCCTCTATCTTCTCTCCAGGGATGTGGTCTCTTCAAAAGGACTAACTTCCGGGGTCTCCTTTACCAGACCCATGCCATGGCTTTGACTTTGCCTAGACTTTCTGTGTCTTCTGTACCTTTTTTGGCTTTATCCTCTAGTGTGTACAAACTAAAAGGGCTCCCATCCTTTACACTTGTTAGTTTTATCTTTGTAAGTGACATCCATAAACAACCTCCTGTAAAGTTATGGGTAAGGGGAGGGTGGCAGAAACTCGGAGGGTGTGTGTAGAACTTTCTTATAACCCCCTGCTTCAAGCAGGAAGCAGCTCGTGGCTCACCTGTAGGTGGTGCTTTTAGACCCCAGCACAAACAAAACCTGAATTTTGCAAGTACCCACCCTCAGACCACCACTTTTGTTAGAATATAATGCTGAAATCACAAAGGCTGTTAAGGATGAATGAAGAGCAAACTCCAGTTTCTATTGGTCTTATCATCAGAGCTGTGTCTGAGCCAGGTGCTCAGAACAGAGAAGTGGAGAAGCGTGCAGCGAGTACATGGGCAGTTAACCTGGAGCTTGTGCCTTATGTTGTCCTTTGCTTCGATAGTCAGACAAGTGGCAGGTGAGTCACAGTCCCTCCGAGTGAACTTGGCCCAAGCCCTGTCTTCGAGCCTTGCTCCTGGCTGGCTTGTTGATCTGATGTAGGCAAGACTGACAGAAGCCTGAAATGAGCACACCAGGACTCAGAGCTACACTCCTCCTCTCTCTCGGGGACCTTCTGGGACAAGTTGGTCCATGGTTGTAGACTGGGAACTCAGTTGGGGAATGGGCCAGGGTCCTGGATTCCTTTGTGTGTAGGATCAGATCAGAATGTGGCTAAGTACTCTGATCCACGGATGCCCTGTCTTCTCAGAGTCTGCCATCCTGCCGGCAAATGAGTGCCCGAGAGATGAGGAAGAGCTTGAAGTGATGTATCATCTCAGCCATGCTCTGCTAGTTACTGAGCATGTACAGACTTTACCACCTCAGCTGGCCTCCACATGCTCAGTATTCTAATAAGGCTCCAGAAAGCTCCGTGGGTCCACAGAAGCTGTCAGAGGATTGTGGGCAGCTCCTGGTAACTAGCTTTAGGCTTCAGATCCTCTCCCCACCAGCTTCCTGCCCTCACTTCTCATATTATTCCCTCCACATATCCTGTGCCCCCAGGCTCTGAACCAGTGCCCCCCCCCAAGCCCCCCATTATCCAAACGCCCTCTTACCTTTCAGGAACTTATCTGAGTGGGATGGGTGTCCTGCCAACATCCACCATCCCTAGGATAGGGCGGGCACCCCTTCACGACACCTTGGCTACACACTGTCCTTTATTTTCTCTGGAGCAGACTTAATGGCCCATGACAGCTGAATGGAACAGGAAGTGGCTCCTTACCTTTTGTACAACAGTTGAGTAAAGGAAGAGCTAGACGTAACCTGCTGTCACCGGTCATCACAGAGTTGATCTCTTAGCACCCTGCCACCACCTGCTTAACAAAAGGCTTTGAGGATCCAGAATGACTGACAGGGGAGGAGGAGTCCACGTGGACGTAATGTCTTGGGGAGTTAGAAGTGCACGAAAACATTAGTTAGAAGATGGTTTAGCTTTTATAATCGCCATATGACATGGCAGGCAGAATCCTTGTGAAGAGATTAATGCCTTTATGGGAAGAGACAGAGAAATTGACCCCGTGCTCTGCTCTGTGGAGATCAGAGTACTTAGCCACATTCTGATCTTGGGGCCCCAAGCTTCCGGAGCTGTGAGAAGTGCATACCACTCGTCTAAGCCAGACAGTCTAATCGTGTTCTGATGTAGCCACTTAATCTGAGTCAGGCACTATGTACTGGCATTGTCTACAGTGTGGATAAAGGTACCCCTACACACACATACACACACACACACACACACACACACACACACACACACACACACACTGACTAAACCTTTAGCATTACTGAGCTTGCTTATGCCAACTCCAGGACACATTTGTCTCACCCCCAGTGGAACAGCTTATGGTCAGGCTCACCCTCGGAGCCCTCTCTACATGCCTTGTTCTGTCATTTCTTCCTCATACCAGAAGTCACGATTACATGTGAGTAACAGTGCCTCGGCCCAGACATGTCTGTCCTTCTAGAACTTTTACCCTCCCCCTCTGTGGTAGTCTGAATGATAGTGGCCTCCATAGCTCCATAGGGAGTGGCACTATTGTATTACAAGGTGTGGCCTTGTGGGAGGGAGTAAGTGTGGCTTTGTAGAAAGAAGTGGAGGATGGGCTTTGAGGTCTCAGCTGCTTAAACCAGCCCCAGTGTCTCATTCTCTTCCTGCTGATGCAATGTGGAACTCTTAGCTACCTCTCCATCATCATGTCTGCCTGCATGCTGCCATGCAATCTACCATAAGGATAATGGACTGAACTGTAAGCCAGCCCCAATGAAATGCCTTTTTTTTTTTTTAAGAGTTGCCGTGGTCATGGTGTCTCTTCACAGCAATGAAACCCTAACTAAGACACCATCAGCTGCAGGAGGCCCATTAACTCAACAGATCTTCTTGGAGTGGAGTTGAAATCCAGGGTTTGGAAGAGAAGTGGAACTGTGAGGTCACGGCTCCTGTACATAGGCCCGAGAAAAGCCATTTGTAGGGTGTGAAGATGGCCTCCAGCCTCCCATCTCTAGCTCTCACACGCTGCCTTTTCTTTCTCTTCTGTTCTTGGCTAGTCATCTTGCTTTCTGATGCTGTCTGAAAGGGGGTTTGTGGTTCACCTTTGAGTATGTTGTGCGTTTATCAGGGCTTCCTTCAACACTGGCTGGTCCACAGGTATCCAGTCCCTTGACTGTCCCATGTGGACAGTTAGCTTCACCAGCCTCAAACAGTGCTTGAAGAACTATGACCTGAGCTCAGCTGGAGAGTGCAGGTGAGCCACTGTGAGGCTGAGAGTAGTCCAGGGACTCATAAAACCCACGCCTCCCATGTCCCTGCTAGTTGACTATCACTTGGCTGAAAAGCTGGGATGGTGTGATTTCATCTGTGTACTCTATATCCATTTTCTGTTGCTATCGTAACAAACATGGCTTATGTATCTCTGACTTAAGTCTAGCGGTAGACCCCACCTCACTGGACATTAAAGAACCTCATATATATATATATATATATATATATATATATATATATATATATGTATCATATATAATACATATATATATTGTGTGTGTGTGTGTTAGTGTATGCGTGCATATGAAACACCAGGACAGTGTCTGGCCCCAGTGGTATGTATGTCTAGTGGCTAGAGGTGTGTTTGGTGCTGTGCATGAGTCACTTGCTCAGGTGTGAGTCCTCTGTCTGTTTCATTGCTGGCTCAGGTGTGAGTCCTCATCTGTTTCATTGCTGGTTCTATGGCTTTAGTAAATCACTTGGTCTCTTTTCCCTTCGTATCAATACAATAAAGATAGAATCTTGTTGGGTTAGAGGGTGGAGGTCCCGCCTGCCACAGAGCTAGGGCCACTGCTCAGGGAGGCAGGACTTGGGACTCAGGAAGTTTGACAGTGCTCTCGCCCCATGCTCTCACCAGGCAGGTGTCAGGCTGTGAAAAGCCTCTGTGGGGATGCCCGTTCTAGGGGTGGGGGAGCTCGGTCTGTGGCCCCATGGGGCTGGAGTTAGCTGTGGGAGGGAGGGTCCCCGGGCCTGTAGGGTGGCGAGGGACCATCTGGTTCTCAGGTTCTTGGGCACCCAGGCACCAATGGAAACTGCAGAAGAACTGAGAACAAAGTGGGGCCCACCAACTGGATTGGCCCACAGCCAAAGGGGAAAAGGGGAGAGCGTTCCTTCTGCACCCTGCGGGGAAAGTCCATGGCTTGTCAGAGGTCAGCTTGGCTTGGCTTGGCTTAGCTTGGCTTGATCACAGGTGGCTGGTCGCTGTGGCTGGGAATGCAGAGAGGTCTTCTGTGGGAGATTAGATGGCGGCTCTGTAGGTGAAGGCCTTCTCCATTGTTCCCCACAGTGGGTCCCGATGAAAGAGAAGCAGTCTATGGTTTTAAGATGTCTATTGTCATGGCAGAAAGTAGATGAAAAACCTTACCCCATTTTCTCAGCGCAGCTCTGAGTTTAAATACCTTTTATAGGGAGGAGAGTCTGGGAAGGAAAGCTTAATTGGCTAAGTCCTTCTGGCCTTCAGATACCTCATTAAAATAGAGATCTGTCTTCAGGCTACATGGCCTGCAGTCACGCCTTCTACCTGTGGAGGGGCTAGGAAGCTTGTCCTATGTGACTGAAGGACACAAATCTATGGAGGTCTGCGGCCTCTTGTCAAGAGCTTGGAGTCTGGGTGGCAAAACGCCTGCCATCCCTTAGGATAACCTGTGGTTCCTCCTGGGGCCCCTCAGGATCACCTGGGGTCTCTTGGGGTTTCTAGCCTGTGCTCAACCAGAAATCAGGCTGCCTTTCACGGTCCTACAGAATCTTGCATGACTATATATCATGTATACAAGTGCCCAGAACAAAGGCTTGCACGTGGCAGCAGCTATGTAAACACTCTGTTATTGTAGCTGTTGGTATCATTTCTTCTTGTACTCTCTGGATCACTATGTGGCCCTTTATGTCTAAAGAGGGCAGTCTCCTGCCTCACAGAGTTTCAACAAGTTAGGACCAGTGGCTCATGCAGAGAGAGGAATGCTGTAGGGTGTGGTAAGTTTACAGAGATCTGCTCTCTGGCACCATGTGAGGTTGGAGGCCCTATTGATCCTAACTCTGGGTGATTATTAATTGGTGATATTGTGAAAAGAAGCACCATGTCCTACACTGTCACGTAGCAACTAAATGACACTTTGAAACCTGAAAGGTGAAGGCTGGTCAATGCAGAAAATCACAACATGCTCGGGGGACCAAGAGCAGGGGAGAGGCATTTTGCTAGCTGCCGTTGCACAGTCATTGTGATGTCTAGTTGGTCAGGGAATGAACAGTGTCTTTTGAGAAGCCTTCCACTTTATCTATGTTTTGAGATGTGGGAGGGAAAGTTCAGGGTTTTGTTTTTTTTTTTGTTTTGTTTTTTTGGTTTTTTTTGTTTGTTTGTTTGTTTGTGTTTTTTGAGAGCTTTAGGTATGGCTGCCGTTGGAAAGTAGGCCTGGAGGTCCTGTGCATTTGAACAGTTTAAAAAGTATGTGCCCTTCCAAGCATCTTTGTTAATCAGTGTGGGAACAGCCTGAGCTGTCATCACAGAATGAGACAGGGCACAGGCTTGTAAACCTTCTAGGCAGCAAGCTACCTTTCAACATGTGCCCTGTAACCGAGGGTCTACCTGTGACCCAGGACTCAGGAAGTACAAGCCAAACCAAAGAAGGGAATCACTGGGAGACCCTTACAACCAGTGTCTGAGCTCCTTGGTTCCTTCACAGGAGTAGTGGCCTGTGGAAATTGCTCCTTTTATCTGCAGGGCTATTAAAATGCTGGTCAGCAAAGTGGTACAGTGTATTGTTAATGGGTTATAATACTGTGGGCACTGTGATTTTATTTGATAGACTAGAAGTGGCTGGAAATGACCTTCTATCTCCCGGTAAGAACTGTGCTTGCTAAGTGACATTCCCTAGTGCACGGAGCCTGAGGTAATTTAGGCATCTGTGCTATATTTAGCATGGTATCAAATGAGTTCTCAGGTGTTCCTTACTATAAATAGGGAAATAGGTGTATTTTCTAGTCTCCATCTTGAGAGCCACTTCCTGACCTGGGCTGTGTCTGGGCAGGTGGAAGTGCATGAGGCCAGACCTGGCAGGAAATCCAGAGTGAGTATAATCAAGTCCACCCAGCATCAGACTCATGGGGGTGTTGCCTGTGGTGGGGTTCTGTCTCTACCCTTGGCTGTGTGGCTCTTGTTCTGTGGAGTGATGTTAACTGAGACCTTCTGCACCCTGACTATGGCCGAGTATCCTCCCTCTGTCAGTCAATTATTAGCATAGGGCATTGCGCTCAGTCCACTAGTGAAACAGCAGGCTCATGTACACGGCCAGAGCTTCTCAAACTTAGCACTCTCAAAGCTGCCTGAGGAGTCTGTGGAAACGCCATCCTGAGCCTTGATCCAGAGACCCAGTAGATCTCGGGTGGGAGCAAAAGAATCTGCATTCCTCTGGTAGACCAAGGTAATGCGGTATCGCTGGTCCATGTGAACACACACAAACTAACCTCTTAGAGACAGCCCTTCAGTTGTTCATCTGCAGCATTTATTAAGCAACTACTGAATGCAGAGTCTGAAATGACTCGACTATAATTTCCACAAGTCAGAAAGCGTATATGAAGAAACGTTCAGACTAGCATAGCACTGGAAGGGAGATAGATCATAGCCAAGACCCAGGGGGCAGGGAGCAACTGAGGTGCAGCTATCAACACTGGGTGGTGTAGAAAGGAATGCTAAGGTTGACTCTGGAGTGAGCGGGTCAACCAAGGTCGCTCTGACGCTCACCCTACTGACTTATTGATGTTACCATCATAAACGGCACAATTGTACCAGTCCCCTTTCTGATTACAGTGAGGACACAACACAACATACAGCTGTGTGTAATATCCACAGCCAAGAGCAGGGAGAAGTGAACGAATGCAAGTGTGCTCACTGGCTTACGCTCATGTTAATGTCTCCGCTTGTTTAGGATACCCTGCCTATGCAGTAGTGCTGAGGCTGGGCTTTGCTACTTTGTGCTTATTTTTCCCACCCTTTATCCCTCTGGTTTTATCCCCTCTTCGGCTTGAGATGTGAGGCTCTCCTGAGGTCTGAACGCTCTATCAGAGAACACAGCTCCAGCTGCGGGGCCTTCCCTGAGGAAGGTGCACCCTCTGGAGTTTGGAACACTCACACATTGTTCTTCTCTTTGTCTCCAGCTCTTCTGTATGCCACCATCTTTGGGAACGTGACAACCATTTTCCAGCAGATGTACGCCAACACCAACAGGTATCACGAGATGCTCAACAGTGTCCGGGATTTCCTGAAGCTCTACCAGGTCCCCAAAGGTCTGAGTGAGCGGGTCATGGACTACATTGTGTCCACCTGGTCCATGTCCCGAGGCATCGACACAGAGAAGGTAGGAGAGGGAGACTCTACCAGACCACCTGTCCCCAGCTTTCCCCAGTGGGCTGGGCTCAGAACT
Organism: Arvicanthis niloticus; assembly: GCF_011762505.2. NCBI lineage: Eukaryota > Metazoa > Chordata > Mammalia > Rodentia > Muridae > Arvicanthis > Arvicanthis niloticus. The sequence continues at coordinate 65,606,353 of NC_047667.1, forward strand.
CTCCAGGGGCATCTGGGATTCTCCGGTCCTTTTTCCAGGGCTTCGGATGGCTTCTCTGTTGCCTTTACCGAAGAACTAGAAATTAAAGAGCCATCATTTAAGAAATCAAAGGCATGGTATGTCTCCTGGAACATAGGCGACAGATGTCCCGCTGTCTTGTGCAGCAATGAGATAAAGACCCTGGATAGAAGGCTGTTTCCTTCTGCCCCAGGCTCCCAGATGGCCCCTGCTGGCCAACCTTGCCTTTGTTCAGAACGTTGTTACTTTTTGTTCAGCATGGCTTTTTTTTTTTTTTTTTTTTTTTTTTTAATGAACCCTGACTTTCTTAAAGAAATACGGCATTAAATATGACTTATCTTGGTTATAGCTGGCCTTCCCCTAATAGTGAGCTTTACATTTTTGTAAACGTATGGCATCTCCTAAGGTCCCTGCTCATCAGTCTCTTCCTCTTCTCAGTTCTGATAAGAATCCCATGGTGTTGTCATTCAAACTAGACTCTTGACCACCATCCCTGGCCCGTGAGCACTGGGGGTAATGGACAGGCTGAGTAATTACCTTGGTAAGACTGTGCCTCAGACAAGTGCAATAGTCACACAACTCTGTGTGCTAGTCATACGTTGGTGACTGACAACTCTGGGCCTCAGTCATCAACAGTTGGTGACTGTTGCTCACTGTGAAATACAGACAGCAGCAGACCCTACTGAGTACTGTTCTCTAACACCCGTGTTACTCCAGACTCATGCCAGAAAAACCACAGAAAGAGCAGAGAAAAGACACAGAAGGCTCATTTATGGGTTATCTTTATGTCCCCCACTCCCTCTAAGACAGATCATGTAGCCCAGGTTAGCCTGGAAGTCACTGTGTAGCTGATCCTGACCTCTGCCTTTCCTGTACCTCCCTTATTCTGGAGTTGCAGGTCCGCACCATCACACGCCTTCTGCATGCTAGGCACGCTCTGAGATATATCTCCAGCCCCTGCTTTGTGTATTTCCCATGATCAAAGCCGAGTCCTCAGCTCAGTCTCTCTGTTCCCAGTCTCTCTGACTCCACTTCTCTCCTTGCCAAACCCTATCCCTCTACCCGAGGAGAATGGCTTCTTTCACCGTAGAATTTGGGAAAACGGTAGCACTGTGGCAAAAGTGCCTGTGGACACAGTGAAATCCAGATTGATCTGGCTGTGAGGTCAGCCACCTGCATTCCTGTCTTCCTCTATCTGAACAGACACCTGAGTGCTGGCAGGCTGAAGGAACGCTCAGTTCTGCCCACACTGTACTTTAAAGGCCCATGGCTTTGGGTCTATCTGTTTGTGGGTTGATAAAACCACCACAGCACCAACTTCCATGCCTTGAACATGCACTGAGATCAAACGTTTTCCAGGTGTGGTATTGCAGAGCAGTAACCTCAGACTTGGGAGATGGAGATTGGGCATCTGTGAGTCTGGGGCCAGCCTGAGCTACATGGCAAAAGCTTGTTGGGGAAAAGCAGAAGAACCAATGCTAGTTGCATGGCTCTCACCCACTGTACCCACGTGGCCTTCACTTCCCCCTGGGGAGGGTGTGTCTGGAAGCTCTGGTAAGTGAGGAGGAGGGCCAGAGGCCTGGCTCCTTCCTCTCCCCTAGGTCTAAGGTAACACTGGGATTTGGACCTGGTTTCCATTTGGTTCCAAAGCTTGTTCTTTTTCTATCATCCTCCCTCCTTTAATTTTTTTAACTACACTTTACTGTGTACATATGCATGCAAGTGTGTGTGCAAGTGTGTGCATCTCTATGTGCATGTGTGCATCATGTGTGCATGCATGCCTGAAAGTGTGGGTATGTGTGTATATGTGTATGCATGTATGTGTGTGCATACATGTGTGAAAGTGTGTGTTTGTGGTATGTGCAACTGTGTGTGTACATGTGTATGTATGCATGTGTGTGCATACATGTGTGAAAGTGTGTGCTTCTGGTATATGCAACTGTGTGTGTACATGTGTATGCATGCATGTGTGTGCATGCATGTGTGTATGTATGTGTGTGTATGCATGTGCATGTGTGTGCATGCTTGTGCATCTGTGTGTGTACATGTGTATGCATGCATGTGTGTGCATGTATATGTAGGTATGTATGTGTGTGCATGTGTGTGTGTGCTCGCACACATTCACTTGTGAAAGTGTCTGCATGTGTGTGCATCTGTGCCTGTTCGTGTGTGTGTGTGTGTGTGTATGTGTGTGTGCGTGCGTGTACTGTGTCATGGTATGTCTTACTGGAGTCTGTTCTTTCCTACCTTGTGGATGCCAGGGATGGAGTTTAGGTCCTCAACCTTGGTGGCGTGGCTCTAACATCACTGAGCCATCTTGCATGCTCTGCCTTTTCTAGATGTAAAGCATACATTAGAAGGAGGAAGGATGAGGCTCACACCTTCTGAACGGGCAGGGAAGGGATTGGCACTGCTTGGCTCCCGGCTTTGCCAGCTCCCTGTCCCAGCTATGCCTGTTCTCCCTGCTCAGCACTGACAACAATGCCTGCTGGTTTTGTGGGTGCCTGGCAGCTGCTGGAGCAGAAAGAACTTTGATCTTTGCCCTGAAGCTCCTTTTTCCCAGGCACTAGAATGACTCTGTAGATCCTGCTGTCTGGGAAAGCCCTTCCCTGTCCCCATGCCTGCAGGGCTGGTCGGGGAACTGCCTGGGATACTGCAGAGTCAGCTTGCATTCCTACCCTAGTCACTATTTACCTCCCTGGAGGGCTTTCAGACCTCATCTCAGTTCCTGGTCCAGACACCCGACTGTGGCATCCCATGGCAGAGCCCAGCCTGAGGAAGGAGGCAGCGGCTTCTGGGGAGAGAAACAACACTGGAGTCCCTGATCAGTAGCTCGCCAGTGACTTGCCCCAGTCCCCACATTTAGAATACACTGAAGTAAGATGACCTTTAAGACCACGTGGCCTCTGTGGCCTTTGGGCTAGCTATGACATCCTGGGTAATGAAAGCTCTGTAATGACATTAAATAAGAACCCACAAGTACCAGGCCTTTTTAACACAAGCATCATCAGAAACCTCACAAAATCCCACACACAAAATGGAAGACTTGGCACCAGGAGTTAAGCGCTGTTCAAGTTCACACATTCATTGTGCACTGAGAGCAACACTGAGTCCAGAGCCTCAAACTTGACCCTGCAATGCACAGTCCAGTGAGGCACAGCCCAGCGAGGCACAGCCCAGAAGGCTTTTCTATAGCCACAACTCTCAAGAGTTGTTGGGATCTGCACTAGCCCACGTTTGGGCGCCAAAAATGTTGGGACCTGAACTGCCCTACTTTGGGCGGCCAAAAATGTCGAGGCCTGAGCGAAATATTGAGGCCCGGGCTGCCCCGTGCTTGGTGGCCACTGTTTCCCCGGCCCAAGCTGCCGCTCGGGTCTGTGGGTCAGGGTTCGGCAAGAGAGAGAGAGTGAGGATAGACTCGAAGAACGGAGACCAGACGGAGTGTGATTCAATCCCGTTTATTCTTCAGTCTCTCTTCCTAGTCCAAGTCCCAAGTCTTGAGTTCCTAGTTCCTAGTTGTACTCCTGTTGTTCTCTCCCGAGTGTCTAATGTCTACTCCTACTCCTAGTATCTGAATCTCTGTTACTCCAAATTGTTCTCAACTCTCCTGTCTGCCTCTCACCTTTTATATGTCTCACTTCTAAGCCATGCCTTTAGGTCATGCCTTTAAGTCATGCCCTTAGGTCTTGTCTCTAAATCTGATCTCTAAGTCACACCTTTAAGTCACACACCTTTAATCTCACACACCTTTAATCTCACACACCCAAGGTATCTAAACCAAGATTATCGGAGTGTGCTCAGCTGTTGTAGGTTATTGTAATCCAAGTCTCCTGTCAGGGTATATGGCTCAAGATGGCTGCAAAGCTGATAGCCGCTTTCTGCTAAAAGTCGGCTCCCAACAAAGAGTAACCTCTCAAAGCCTGGCAATTGAGAGGACAGCCCTGGAAGGCTGTGGGACTCCTTGGCTGAGCCCCTGCCTCAGAGAGAGGGCATGCTACCCTTCTGCCTACCCCAGTGTAGAGCTTTCAGACAGGAGCAACCATGGAGAAGTGGCACAGCCCAGAGTTTGCCATCATCTCCTCTTTAGTCACCCTCTTCTCCATGGGAGCTGGAATCAGCATCCTGAACATGATGTTGCCTCATGGCCAAGCCTTTATGCAGGAGCCTGACTCAGGGAACAAATATTTAAATGTGAATGCACTTAGAGAATTAACTTGGTTCTGCTATGAAGCACTGCTTGGATCTGATAACATGTGTCCCCACCCCCTTGAGATCCACATGGACTTGACATGTGTGTTCTAGCTCCCTTACAATTCACATGGAGAAACCCCTCAGATTTTTGAAACAGTCTTGATGCGTTTGAAGCAGTCTTGTTTGCCATGATCGCTTGGCCAAGGCTTTATGCCAGGAGATTTTCTTTGAAAATTAACACATATTCCTCCGTCCACTCTCCTAGAGACACACTCATTTTCAGCCATTCCACAACCCAGAACAGGAATGCAGGGGCACCAGAGAAAGGGCTGTAACTCAGACAGGTGCACTTTCCCTTAGCTTTGCAGTGAGTGTTTGTAGTCTGTACTTTACAGGAGAAGTGAAGCACAGAGTAGTTAAACCACTCAGGGAAGAAGTAGCTGGGCTTTCAGTCATGTGACCTCTCCCCCCTGTTTCACCTCCACATGGACACTGAAGGTAGGACTGAAACCATCCAGGGCAAGACCGGAGTGGGGAGGCTGGTGGAGAAGCCCCAGCTGCAGAGGCAATTGGCTGATGCTAAGATGGGAATGGGGCCTGGCAGGTTCCCAGCACCACAAGAAGGATCCACTGAATGATCACATTTGATTTCATGCCCCCTACTTGATTCACAAAATAGAATAGAAAAAGTTATTTTAAAAATGCTCCTGAATTCTCTCGGAAAGACCCCTAGAAGTCCTGTTATATTCTCAATGCTCGCTCTAGAAAGTCGTGTGGTGGTTTCTTGCAAACAGTCCACAGAAATATTTCTTGTTCTAAAAAGCTGGGAAATTTTTCAGTTGTTTAGAAAAATGAGATCCACATGGACTGCAGTTCCTAGTTTGGCCCAGACAGTAGAGTGGTTGTCTGGCGTGTTCAAAGCTCTGGGTTTCCTCTTCAGCATCATGGGTGGGGTGGGGATGCTGCAAGTCAAATGGCAGCCCATTGGCTTTGCAGAGCTGCCTGGCATTGGGATTGGTTAGTCTATAGTGGGCTTTGATGCCAAGCTACCTAGTGTGGAAGCCAAAATATACTGTTTCCTGGCTGGGAAACACTGGGCTTCCCTGTGTCTCAGCTTTCTCATCTGAGCTGATATAATTAAAAGCACATCCTAGAGTTCCTGTGAGGACCAAGTTAGCAAATGCACACCAAGCTTTCGATGTAAAGCTGTGGCCCCTTGTTCACTGTGCTTTCTGTCTTCCTTATTGTCTCTGGCAATTGCTACCATGTTTTATTTATTTTGCTTGTTACTTGCCTCTTCCTACTAGACGGTAAGTTCCATGAGGGCAGGCACTTTTGTCTAATTGTTCTTCAACTACTACATCAGTAGAGGCTAGAATGGTACCCGGTGCTTCATGGATGCTTGAAAAATAAATATTAGCTGGATGGGTGACTTGCTGCTCCGCTCCTGGCAGACAGCAAGCACTCGGAAAAATGTGACTTTATATATCTCATTTCCATAAAGAGTATTTATTCTTTGAAAGCTAACACATGTGTATAATTTTTTTTATCTTCTCTACCCAACTACCTCCCTCTAACTGTTCCAGGGACCCAAAAACCTGTCCCTATCAACTTCATGTCTGTTGCCACTGTCTCCTCCTCTTCTTCCTCCTCCTCCTCCTCCTCCTCCTCCTCCTCCTCCTCTTCCTCCTCCTCCTCCTCCTCTTCCTCTTCCACCTCCTCCTCCTCCTCCTCCTCTTCCTCCTCTACCTCCTCCTCCTCCTCCTCCTCCTCCTCCTCCTCCTCCTCCTCCTCCTCCTCCTCTTCCACCTCCTCCTCCTCCTCCTCCTCTTCCTCCTCTTCCTCCTCCTCCTCCTCCTCCTCCTCCTCCTCCTCCTCCTCCTCCTCCTCCTCCTCCATCTTCACCATCTCACTGAGTCTAACTAGTTAATGACCTTGTGTAAATCCACTGGGGGATGGGCTACCTAACAATGGTCACATCCCCAAAGAAGAGTGAGTCTCCTTCCCCAGCAACCATCAAAGTGCCAGCAGCTCCTTGGCTAAGGGTGGGTCTCAGGAGCACCTCTCCCATCTATCCTGGAATTGTCACTGGCTTATCTTCGGCAGATCTCATGTAAATGCATCTCTTTAAATACTACCCCAAATCTACTTTATCAGCAAGTCGAGCCAGCTATGTAATCAGAACCCGATCTCTAGTCTAATGTGACCCCATTATGTTATAGAATGCCAGGCGGTTTCTTCCAGCTGTAATTTTGTACCCATTAACCAAATAACTGTGTATTTCCAGATGATCAGGTGAGAATATTTAGAATGTTCTCAGTATAAAGAATTGACAAATAAAGAGGATGGATAGACTGATTACTTTGTTCATGTATGTTCATTATTGTATGCATGCCAAAATATCATATTGTACCCTACACACACACACACACACACACGTCTATATGTATGCCTATGTTCGTGTGTGTGTGTGTGTGTGTGTGTGTGTGTGTATGCGCGTGTGCGTGCGTGTATTTGATTTGCTTGTTTGTGGAATTCATCTGAACATGGCCACTTCTTGCTGGCTGCACTGAACCAGCCTGGGCCAGGCACCTCTCACCTTTCCCTTTGACTCTTGTGTTGCCACCCAGGGTCAAAGCTCTCTAATCCCACTCTGGGTTCTCAGCTGACATTGGCCCCCTGATCTGTGTCCCTGGTCACAGTCTGTGACATGGAAGCTTCTTATGTGCTCACAGTTTTCTCTGCATGATGTCTCTTAGGCCTTCCCTTGACCTGGGTGGACTGTCCACCACAGAGCCTTTGTGTTTGCTATCCTCCTGGACCGTTCTTCTTCTTCACTCTGACACATTGCAAAGCTGTCAGCTGAAATGCGATCTCCTCAGAGACCTTTCTCATGCCCAATACACTCCTAGCCCCAACTTTCAGACCTGCATCCAGAGTATTCAGTAGAATGTTCTAGAATCCAGACACTGGCTGGCTTCCCCAGGGCACTGAAGCACAAGAGTGCAGTCTGGCCTCGTGGGTGCTGACCTGTGCCTGGGGTGCTGAGGGAAGGAGGCTGTGGAATGGACCTCACACTGTCTCTTCCTTGTCTGGCCAGGTCCTGCAGATCTGCCCCAAGGACATGCGAGCTGACATTTGCGTGCACCTGAACCGCAAAGTGTTCAAAGAACACCCCGCCTTCCGGCTGGCCAGTGATGGCTGCCTGCGGGCCTTGGCAATGGAGTTCCAGACAGTGCACTGTGCCCCAGGGGACCTCATCTATCATGCTGGGGAGAGCGTGGACAGCCTCTGCTTCGTGGTCTCAGGCTCCCTGGAGGTGATCCAGGATGACGAGGTCGTGGCCATTCTAGGTATGTGCTGCCAATTTTTGACGTACTCCTGGTAATGGTTACTTGCAGTTGTCTTAGTCACTGGACAGCCACATTTAACCAGATTTCTCCTTGGGGAAGGTTCATTTCTCCATCCATTCATCCATACAGCTATGGATCCATGCCTTCTTTGGACGATTGATGTTTAAGGCCCTTGGGGTTTTCTCCTCAAGGGGATGCAGGCTACTGGAAGAAATGAATAAACAGACCATCATTTGGAATATGTCATAAGGGGCATCTGATTCAGGATTCAAACGGGAACACTTCCTATATAAAAGGATACACAACAAGAAGCCAAACAATTGAAAATGAGTTAGCACAGAGCAGGGTAAAAACAGGGTTCCAAAAAGAGACAGGTTAGCCTGTGTGAGAGAGACAGGTATGAGTCACAGGGGCAAACTCTGAGTCACTCTGTGTGACAGGGGCACATGGAAGGGCCACAGTGGGAGATGACACTGGGAGAGAGTTGATGGACCGTAGGCTCCAGGAACTACATTAAAGGATGTTGATTTCACGTTCGAGGGTGGGACAGGTGACCCATGGTGAATTCAAAGTTGGAAAGGGGCATTATTGGGTTTGTGTTTTTGAACAGTGACAGCAAGTAGAGGTTGGGCTGCGGTGGGCAGGGTAAGCAGGTAAGAGATGTGTTATCCTGGTGCTTAAGGAACTAAGATGTGGGTGTGTGGAGAGATGCATTACTTTGAGGAAGAGGTAGGATCTCTCATTGGATGACACGGAAGCTAGTCACCACACATGGCAAGAAGGAACGTGGGAAGGGTGGGGACATGTCTAACATGATGGTATCTGGGAGCTTGACCGTCAGTGGCCCTGGGGAAATTTCTGAGGCAGCCACAGGATAGCTCTCCAATGCACACATCTCTCTAAGGAGACAAGACATCATGGCTTGTCACCACTTACCACTTACAGACATCTGCTTGTTGCCCAATATTGCACAGATGGATCCTCATTTAATTATGCAAAATGGCTTCATTACTCTCAGTCTTTAAGTGAGATGGTTGAAGTTCAGAGAGGTAAGGAAATGTTTTCACAGTGGTTGAGGCCCATGGGGTCCCAGCCCTGCAACCTCTGACTCCAGCCACTAGACTTAGGGAGTCCTGTCCCAGTATCCCTCAGTCTTCAACCTCTATCCCTGCCCAGCTTTCAAACTGAAATACTGATGGCTAATGAAGTACATGGGCCCTGGACGCTGTTGGTACTGCTGCAGATTGTGGACATACGTTTTAGGTTCAGCCCATGGTTGATTTCCCAGAGAACTGAGATGGGTGAGACAAAGTTAAAGCGATGCTAGAATGAAGAGGCTGACTATGTAGAGATGGATGATATTTTTAAAGCCTCATTTTGCTCCTGTCTGATTTTGGAGTACCCGAAACATGGCTTCCTTCTTGCTCCTGGGATACCTTGTCAACTCACCCTCTTGTCTATATTGTACTCAGGGTAACCCAAAGGTGATTTATATTCCTTCAGCATTTTCTGGAATATGGTGACGTAAGCCTGTCGAGTCTGTGTCAGAGCTGAAGTGTGTCTGGTCTGCTGGATACCATGGTGTCCACAGAGCACAACAGCCTAGTCCTGGCTGCTCCTCACTCCCTCCTCTCAGGAAAATGAGTTTGTGGGCCAAGCACAGGAATGGTGATGATGACATTGTTGTAGGGTATCTGAAGGAAGGGGTTCTTATATCTTCCTTTAAATTCACCAATGAAAGCACTGGGCTAGCCAGGATTCTTTCTCAGCTAAGAGTAACCACTGACCAATCCTTTGAATTTGCATTAGGGGTAACCCTTCAGAGTCTAGCATCTTGTACCAACTTCCCCACAGATCGATCACTCATTATTTAAGTGTTCAGAAAATCCATCCTGAGGCCCAACACTATCTTTTGTGTGCTCACGATCAGGGATTTTTAGTGCTCCGCCACATACACCAGCACGATAGACTCAGGCATGGAGGGATGATAGCCTGAAAAGAGACGAGAACAAACGAGCACTACCCCCTCCCCCCACTGCACACTAGCCTTCTTATGAGGCAGCAACTTCATAACCTGCTGGATTTGGCTGGTTACTGCTTCTCCAAATCTAGCCCTCTGGGCATCCAGCCTGCTCCACTTAGCAGTGTGGTTGGACTTCAAATATAGCTCAACAGCTTTGGATTAAACATGTTGGTTGTTCTCAAGATGGCCAGGCTAGAAAAAAAAAAAACCTCCTCTATGCTTCCCAAGAGCCAGATTGAACCCCCAAAGTAGGTCCAGGCTCGATATCCTACATAACTTGCCAAGAGACTCTTAGTCTATAAAAGGACATGACAAGTTCTTTGAGTCAACCTGTCCTTTAGGCCGTAAGGCATTCAACATTCCAAGCTGTTTGTTCCCTGGAAAACACCCACTTGGATCTTTTAAAAATTCTGCTGTCCTTAGATCTTTTCTGTTCAATGAACTGACTGAGAACTAGACCTTCATTGTCCTCTGATGCCCTTTAGTGTATTCTAACCCAGAACTACTGAACAGGCTCTGTCGTGAGTGGGTTGCTGCGGGAGACCAAATCTCATCCCAACCCTCAAGAGCCGCATGTGGAGCAACTGACTGTAGAGCTACCACTCTGCACTGCAAGGGTTACAGAGGAAACGGAGATGCTCCCTGGGGATTGTAGGATAAGTAACTATCAACCAGTGCTGTGCGCCCAGTGCTCTGGTCACACAGGGAAATATGCCAGTGTTCGTGCAGGAGGCTTCAGAGGAAATGCTGGGACACAGCTGCCCGTGCCCTTAGACTCCAGTCATACCAGTTCAGTCACTTACAACCTGCTGATGTGGTCCCTCCTTCCATTTACACTCTCCCACCCTCGTTCTCTGTTTAATTTTAGTGCAGACTCCAAGAGCGAGAAGGGACAGTGTTCATAACTAAGTGGGTTTAGCATGTGCCCAGAATAGAAATCCCCCCCTTGCTAAATCCTTATAGACTTTTGGTGACAGCAGCCACAGTATAAAATGCTAACTACATTGCTAACTGATGAACATCCAGGTAAAAGTCAGCATCCGTTCTGTTGTAGGAAATGAAGCCTGATGTTTTATTAGGGTTGGTTGCCTTTCACTTAAAGAATAATGAATATAGTGACCTGGTAAATCGGTTTCTGGAGCTGATCAAAGGTTGCAATTAGAAAGTGTGACCCCTGAGCCACTGTCTGATGGAAAGCACTGTCCCCCCAAAACAATGATCATGGCGGCACTCTCACCTGATTCCTCCCTTGACTTAATTTTGCTATGACAACCTCTTCACTTCCTTCTGGAATTCTCTTAGAAAACTCCTATACCGGCTTCTCAAACTTAGTCATTTCGCTTTTCACATGTACAATTTTTTTTTGCCTTGTTGTGATATTTATTTATTTTTAATTTAATTAAACCACCCCTTCTGCTTCTCACTTCTACCCCTCCCATGCCTAACAACCCCATTCATGGCACAGGGTGATTCTCCAAGTTGCTGAGTTGAGGGCTTCTTTGGCCATTGTTCTAGGTTGGATATTTAGCAGCATCTGCTGTCGTAGAGGATCATGGGACAGAGAAAGCCTTGTCTTAGAGGACCGTTGTTCTGAACTGAGACAGATGCTTAGTGATCATGAGCACGGGGCAAGGGGCTTGTTCTGTACCTCTCCTGGAGCAAGCAGACAGGTAAATGCTCACAGAGGAAGCAGAGCCAAACTGAGAACTTGGGAGGCCCCAAGGAGTGTGGCAGGCTGAGTGTTGGGGTAGAAAAGCAGCAGGGTGTCTAGGGGCACTGGAGTGTGAGTGTGAGTGTGAGTGGCAGGCTCAGGCCAGTATGAGTGGAACTGGCCATGCTGGTTCCATCAGCTCAGAGCTTTCTGCCTCAGTGTGCACAGGGCTTTGCCAGCCTGTAGTACCGTGTCAGGAGCACTAAGCCTTGATCGTCATTTCATGTGTGGTTTGACATTGCCAACCTTAGCTGTGGAGTAGAGGGAGGTGAGGCACATGGAGAAGGAAGCAAGACAGGAACCCATAGGAAGGGGCCTTTTATGAACTTTCCCTCAGCCATATGAAGTTGCTGATTTTCGACATTTGTTTGGATTCACTAATCAGCCGGGCATCCTTCCCAGTGATTGACAGACCAGGCTATGAGGTCTTTGCCTTGGGGGTGGCTGGAAAGATGGAGTCAGATGAGGTCGGGCATGGATCAGCTGTGGGGAGGGGACTTGTGTGGTGGGTCATCCAAGCCAGCATGTGAACTGGAGCCCAGAGCTGCAGTGACAGTGATAAGATGCAGCAAGGCTGGTGTGGACAGCACTGTGTCATCGTGAGAAACGGGGCACTTGCAAGTGAAGTGTGCTGTCATGAGAGCTGTAATCTGAAAGCACTAAAGAATAGGGCCGAGAGACATGGAAACTGTGAGGCCACTGTGGCTCACGACAGACAAAGAGCGCTGAGGTACACTCAGAACAAACAGAGAAGGCCTGCAAGGGACATTTGAATGATAGAGAAACAATGAATGGCTATTAGCCCGAATTTCTCCCCAAAGATTGCATAGGATGCAGTTTGAGGGAAATTATTCATTCATTAGAATTCAGTTGTAACCGGATATCTATGTTTTTATTTGCAGAATTTGCCAAACTTAGTTGAGAGGTACAGGTGGGTGAACCGTCAGGGAGAGGGGTGTCCTGGTTAGTTTTCTGTCAGTTTGACACAGCTAGAGTTACCTGGGAAGGGGAACCTCAAATGAGAAAATGCCCAATCAGATCAGCCTGTAAGCAAGTCTATGGGGCATCTTCTTGATTGATAATGTGATGTTGCCACCCCTGGGCAGATGGTCCTGGATCTATAGGGGAGTAAGCTGAGGAAGCTAGGAGAACAAGCCAGTGAGTAACTTTGTTCCACTGTCTCTGCTTCAGTTCGTGCTTTCCGTGTCCTGCCTTGAGTTCCTGTCCGACCTTCCCTTCATGCCGTGATCACATAGAAATGTGAGCAAAATAAGTGCTTTCCTCCTCAAGCTGTATTTGGTCAGTGTTTTAGAGAAAACAAGCTAGGACTGAGAGTCTCTTGGGCTGTAAAGGGGCAAGCAGGGAGGCAGAGGCAGGTTCTGCTGCCTGGGTAGTGGGAGAGACGTACTAACGCAGAGGAGGCCCTGGAGCAGAGAGTGTGAAGGTTCCATTAGACGTCCATGTAGAGACCCGAGCACATCAGACCGAGGTGCAGCCAGCATTGCTTGGAAAGGTGGGTCTGGAACCAGGACAAGAAGACAGGTCAGAACCAGGAAAGGGAGACAGGTCTCAAGCTAGAGATTTAAGAATTAACAAAAGAAATGTAAAATACGAAAGGGAAAGAAAAGCCATTGGCAGAACTTAGGAGTCTTCCTAAATGACCAAGCGTTTGAGAGAATTTTTAAAGAGATGGGGTATAGTTAGTCAGATGACCCCAGGGAATTTTAAATGATACTGGAAACTCTAATGACGAGTGAAGTATTATTTGAATATGCTGTGATTGATCCCAGTTATGTAAAGACAAACGCACAGATACGAGACCCCAAGGGCGTCCTTGCTGGCAAGCTGGGGTAGATGTCTTGTTTGTGAGGCAGGAGGAGATTTTCATTTTCTTATCAAATTTGTCTAGCTTTCCGGCTATCTTTAAAAGAACATGTGTGGGTCTGGAGAGATGGTAAATTATTTAAGTTTGTATCCAAACACCCCTGTAAGAAGATGTGGTGTGTGTGTGTGTGTGTGTGTGTGTGTGTGTGTGTGTGTGTGTGTAACTGTGATCCTAAAGCTGAAAAGGTGAGATCCGGAGGGTGCTGAGGCTTGCCGCTCAGCTAAGCTCGCCAGTCACTGAGTAGCTTTGTCTCAAAAACTGAGTGAACCTGGTCTCCAGGTTCACTGAGTAGCTTTGTCTCAAAAACTGAGGCAGAAACCAATAAAGGAATACACTAGACATAACCACTGGTCTCTACATCAAGTGCACACACATGTGTGCATACATATGTAGTCATAACAAGCACACACTTGTAAATGACCTCTTGTCTCTACATCATGCAAACACGTGTGTGCTACATATGTACACATACACCAAACATACAAACAAACATATTTTTCAAGATGACAGTTTAAATTTTTTTCAAGTCAATCTTGAGAAAGCATCATTTGCTTTCTCAGACACTGTTAGGGGATCATTTTTAAGCACATTTTTTTTTTCCCAAAAGAATGTCTTGGCAGCAGCTCTTTTGCTTTTTACTGTCCAATCAGAGAAAATGGCGTGTCTCTGCATGTGCCTACATCACTCCTTCTGACTGTCCTTAGCCAGACAGTGAGGACTGAAGGGCTTATTTAGCAAAGATTTATAAACCACAACCTCAATGCAATAAATGCTCACTAGTTCAAACATGGGGAAGCCAAGTCCTTTCTAGAGATGCTTCCCGGGGCCCCTGGGGGCCAGGCAGGGAGAAAGATGGGCTCCAGTACTGCTGCTCTTCCCTCTCTGAGGGGCACCCTTGCACAGGGAGCAGGTGGACTGTGGGGTGAGCTCATTGACTGTATCCAGCATGTGTCAGGAGCTGTGCTCAAGGCTCTCCACACTCTAACCAAGCATCAGTATTCACCTAGCTGCTCCGTCAACCTAAGTGGCTGCAGTAAATCTGCACCCTGGTGAGGAATCATCTAGAACGCCACAGCACAAAGCGTCTCTATCTGGTAGCGCCCACATCATGTGATCAAGAGAAGGTGAGGATAGACAGCGGGTGATCTTTTCCTAATTTCTCCTTCTGTTTAAGCAATTTTTAAAACGAGTTTTCAGTCCCCAAAGACACGGTGGATTAGATATGCTATACGTGATCTTTCTAAATGGAATCCCTGTAACTGCATTGTCCAGACAAAGGACTTGGTTGTCAGAAGTTAATGTCAGTTAGGGCAAGTATGAGATATAGAGGCACTCCACTGTCATGTAAAATGTTTCAAGTGTTCTATGTAAGGAAAGTGTAACACAGGACTGCGTGTGTGGCAGCCCTACTGCATGAGAAGAATGTGTGTGTGCATAGATGCAGGATGGAAGACAAACCAAGATCTTAACAAAGGCGTTCTAGGTGCCGTCCACCATTTCCAATCTTCAAATATAGTTGAATAATTTCTTCAATGTACTTCTATTCTTTTATAGATAGCCAGATGGGAAAGAGCAAACAAAGTTTATGTTCTCATCTGTAGGCATCCTGGTAACTTCCACCAGCTCTTGGTGGAGCTCTAGGGTCCACTTGCTTGTGGAGGAGAGGCACTTAGCTAATATAATTTTATCTGACAGACAGGGAGTCATCATGGTAGTTCTGAGACTGCTTTAACTGAATCCTTTTGTATGCAAGGCTCATTCAGGGAAGGATGCCAGCCCTCCTCACACTCAGGGTCACTGCATGAGGAAGACTGGGGACACATATGGGGTAAAGGTTCCAGAAGGCTTCTAAGACAGACAGTGCTTCTATCTTAGGGCCATCTCTTTTTTTATCACACCCCTCATCTCTGCTCCTTGCTCCTGCTCACGGGGTAATTTCTAACATACATTGTTTTACTTCATGGTTGTAAATTTGCCTGAAACTTTCAGCTTAACAGAAAGCTGAATCACACTGAGCTAAGGGAGCATTTCTGAGCAGCTCAGCAAGTCAGGCTGACAAGGCTGACCTGTGGATTCTAAACTTGGCTTCCGGTGTCCAGTCATCTTCCCCAAATCTCCCAGCCCAGGACATCCCAGGCCTTTCACCACCACCCCACTGTGCCTTTCACCCACCTTTGCAATGACTTGTTCATTTCATAAGCATGCTGAGTGTGACATTAGGGGCTGGAGACATAACATGAACAAAAAGGCTGGTCTCTCAGGGAGCTGATGGCTCATCAGGAAGACAAGTCACTACACACTTAAAGGCAGAGCCGAGAGTGGGAAAAGTGCTAAGAGCAAGATGCTGTCAGAATTCACACAGCAGGTATTCAAGCCAGCCTAAAGGAAGGCTTACGGACAGAGGCTGCATCAGAGCTGAGTGCCACCAGATGCAGTCGAGTCTGGGGCTGGGCTAGGAGATGAGAGAGTGAGAAGGAAAAGAGGTGCAGCATCATCCGCAGGGCCAACACTGGCAGAGCTTAGAAGCCACATCTAGCAATGAAGAGCAGTTCAGTCCGCAGAGTTCTTGGCCCTTTTGCCCTATAAGATGAACTTATATGGATTAGCAATAGGAGCCAGTGGTGACTTTAAACAGAACAGGGACAGAATTGCACTTGTGCTTAGAAAAGTCATCCAGGAAGCTGTTTAGAAAGTGAATTACAAAGTCAGAGGGGACCAACAGGGAGTATGCCAAGATGCAAGAGTAGCCTGACCTGATCTCACAGTAGTTTAAATAAGAGAAAATAGAGCCAAGAGATACTTGGTAGATGAAGTGAGTGGAAGATGGTCCTTCACTGTTTGTGGAGTAAGAGGGGACTTTATTAGGGTGAACAATCCAGGAGGATCATGGGCTTATCGTAGAAGTGACTCATTCCTCCCTCAGACATATGGGTCTGAGCTAAGTGAGTATTCACTGGAGGATTCTGGAGAAGGATCCGGACTCAGGGCACACACCTTGCATCATTGCAGTCCAGATGCATGAGAACAGAGCATAAACTGAGAAACTGTCCACTCCACCAGGGGTGTGGGGACTGAGGAGAGAATCAGGGCTCCAGAGTAGGTCTCTAGGGAGCACCTGTACCTAGAATTGTGTTCAGAAGACTGGGAAGGACTACTAAAACAAGGAGAGTGGCCAAAACATTGGACTGTACAGAGCCAGGGGTAAGGACAGGTGCTGGTACCAAGTTCTTGCAAATGCCATAGAATACATTTCACTGGACAGAGATGTCACAGTTTGTAAAATCATCACTATTTTATGACATGATTGCCACATATATGTTTTACTGTGTGTGTACCTACATGAATACAACACACACACACACACACACACACACACACACACACACACACACACACTTTTTTAAAATTCCAGAGCTGGGCATAGTAGCATACACCTTTAATCTCAGCACTCAGGAGGCAGAGGCAGATGGATCTCTGTGTGCTTGAGGACAGCCTAGTCTACAGTGCCAGTTCTAGGACAGCCAGCATACATTACATAGGAAGACCCTGTCTCAAAAAAGTGAATAAAACAAAAACGAAAATTAAGGCACATATGAGTGCATTAGAAACACCTGTCATGTTGAGGATTAGTGAGTATTGCTTAGATTGATTAGCAGAGGAGTAATGATTGACAGGGATGAGATGGGTGGGTGACCTACGAGAGCGATAACCTTGACAAGTGGGTGGAGAGATTTCAAATGGATGGGTTCCAAGGCCTAAGAAACTGCATAGGTCTGTGCAGAGGTGCAGCCAAGAGAGTACAGCACAGCAGGGCAGGCCAACAACAGATTAGCTGCTTGTCTCCTTATCATGAAAGTGCCTGACAAAAGCAACATAAGGTCAAGGAAGGACTTACTGGGGCTCACAGTTTGGGAGGAGACAGTCCCTTGTGCCAGGGAGGTCATGGTGCCAGGGAGGTAATGATGGCAGCTGGTCCCATTACACCCACAGCCTGGAAGCAGAGGGTGAGAAATTCTCAACTGGTTTTCTCCTCTTTTTTCAGTCTGGAACCCCAACCCATGGTTAGGGTAGGACTTTCTGTTTTACTTAACCTAATCTGGAAGCTTCTCACAGAGACGTGTCTCATTAGTGATCCCAGATCCCACCAAGCTATCGGTTTTAACCACCACTAAGTCCAATCATCATCTTTCCAGGCACAACTGCTATTCTTTATATTTATGAACGAGAAGAATCCCAGTGTTGAGCCCTCGAATTAGATCAATCATGGTGCTGACCAACCTCTTCTCACGCTCCGGTGGGGATCTGCTCCGTGAACCTCAGGGGTGGCGAGAATTCTTTGTTTCATGGGAGGGACCGGTCTAAGCAGGACAGACTGTTGGAACTGATGCCTAACAGTGAGAAAAGGTTGGCTAAGACAACCAAGAAGCTTAGCTGGTGAAGTGAACACCTCGGAACCTGTCTTCACTCCCACCTGCACGGTTTGTCAGAGCCACCGAGCCCTTCACATCTGTCTAACTTATGTGTGGGCAGCTTGACTATCTTCTCCGTGAGTTCTCCTGAGTCCCGCCCACTCCCCCATCCTCAGTCTTAGCATTGCGTGTGTTGCAGTGATTTTGTTGTTCGTTGTGACAGGCAGGCATGAGTCTCCTCTTCTTTCATCATAAGCTCCTTGACCTCAGAAATGGCTTCCACTCTTCCATCCAGCCTCATGAAACGCTGAAAGGGATCTCTGACCCACAAAAGATAAGTCCAAGTCACTGGTCTGGGTTGAGCCATGTGCAGAGATGGCAAGAGGTGGACCCAGCTATGGGAAGTCAAGGGTAAGTGCCCTCTGGGAGAGGCAGAGGCAAAGGCAGAGTGGGTGGCACCTGGAGAGGCCTAGCCATGACCTTACTTGTGTAGGTTTCACAGACCATGATAGTGCCCATCTCTAACTAGAGGTAGGTAAAGAGAGTCATCTCCGTGGCTCTTTTGTACCGACTGGAAAGAGAGCAGGAGTTTCAACATGCTGCAGCTCTCCTACAGACGTTACAATCACAGCAAACTTCTAGAGACAGATGCACTCTGGGAAGTGGCAGAGAATCAGATCTGTCTCTGGAACCAGAGTCACTAGGACACGTCTAGTCTCAGCATTTTGGCTCTGCTAGAAGTCCAATCAGGCATTTAACACTCCTGCAGCCAGTGAAGTAGACCCTTGTTCCCAGGAGCGTCTTTTTTCACCTCTGAGAGGAAGCTACTGGTGAGATTTGCAGGGTGTCTGTCTATCTGTCTGTCTGTCTGCGATGCATGTTCTCACTCTATAAGCTGGGACCTCTGCAGCAACATGTATTTGTGCAATGAAGGTGTGAAGAGCTTTGCATCTTTTCTGTCAACAAGATGTCAACATTTAGCTTCCTTACACCCACCTGCAACCTCGGCAGGCTTGGGGTTGCAGAACTAAGTACTTGTGGAGGAGCTCGCAAGTGTTCCAGAGGAATCAGGCTGGGCCTTGGCCCTCTGGGAGGAAGCACATAGCAGGTCCTGGTACACACAGTAGGTTCTGGGTGGTCCTAATCTCTGGCTATAATCAGAGTGGGCTGGGAAGCTGGTCGGTGTAGTTAACAAGGCTGGGTCTTTCACCTTCGGACTGGGAAGCTGCGCCTTCCCTGAAGGGGATACCTGCCCACAGAATTTGTTGCCCTTCTCTTCTGGGCCAAGGGATCCCCAGTGGTCTAAGATATGGGTGCAGCTGCTCTGGTAGGAACTCCAAGTGTCAGAAAGCCAGCAAGGTTAGAGCTTCTGTCTCATGTAGTTACCCAGGTACACTAGAGCAGGTAGCAGCTCCATTGGCACTAGGCACCTAGTCTCCTGTCAGCTTCCTCTTTCCCCTCATAGGGCATCACTTGAGCTTTCTGCCAAGAGGTTCTTTAGCCCTTCGAGCAGTACATGAATGACTGGCTGAGATTTTTCTGTTATCTTTGAGTCTGAAAATGGCTAGCAATTTTTAGTAACAGAGGGGCTAGCTTTGGTCATGTGCTGTACCAGTATGGGCTATCCTGTGAGCAGTCTTTAAAAGAACATATCATTAGGAATTATGGAAAGAGCCAGACATCTCCCCCCAACCCCATGCACATTGGCCAGCCAGATTCATCTATCTGAGTGAACTGGACCTGCTGGGTTCGAATCACAGTCCCTTCCCTGCAACCTCCTAACACTGAGGAAGGCTGCTTGATGTTTCCAGGGTCCTATATCCAAACACTTCTTGAAGTCGCCCTGCAGTTCCCTTGGTGTCCTCCCTACCAGCACCATTTGCCTCTGCCCTTCACCGAACCAAGCTGCCTGCAGGCTCTCCATTCCTCCCAGGCTGCGTTCCTGTGTATTTCATCCCTGTAACCTGCCTCTCCTATATGTTCTTCAGGCCACACTGGTGCCCCATTAGAGGGCAGACTTGGAAATGGTGCTGTGTGTAACTGGGGGCGGGGCGCTCATGGGATGATTCATTAGCACAATGCCTTTGGCTTGTTCTAATTAAAGATCTGCAATCACTCCCCACCTACCCACCCCTCTCCCTAAGCTCAGAACATCTACTTAGAACGTGAGCACCTAGGGAGTCACAAGGCAACATGACCTTTAATGTTCTGCACCCTACACTCTGATTGGTAAATCCAGCTGACTGAACGTTTGATTTTCAGGTGCGTTGGGAGTGTTCTGTTCTTGAGTGCATGGTCATGTCATGCTCACAGCTGGAAGCATACATACAGTGTCTGTCCTGGTTTCTGTCTTCCAATCTCTGACCTAGAAAGCTCTTCCCAGACATTTATGTCATACCAATGAGGCCTGTCAGAGCCCTGCTTTGTTCCTGCAGGCTTTTAGTTAACACGTGTCTTGAAACTATTCCTGTTTGCTAGAGATGTTTGGGGTTTGCTTGGGACTCAACGAGTCCTGTGTATCACATGCTTAACCCTCAGATCATCTACACAGATCATCTACGCCAAAGTGGCTGCCTTCACAGGAAGTAGGATTAGATACTGTTGAACTTGGGCTGGAGAGCTAATCCATGTTATGACACCACCAAGTCTCCCAGTCCTGTGGAAAACTTCCCAGTGCCTGATGCTGCTGTCTCCATGCATTGATTCATCTATGTTCAATCCCTGCATGAGTGTCCTATGATCTGTGAGGCAGGTAGATGCACCTCTTGAGAGGGTTTGTAAATGTAATCTGTATAGTCAGATTCATTCATTAAATGCACGCAAGGAGCTATTATTTCACTTTAAGGGTTCTTCTGTAATTAGGAAATTTCATTAAGGAGGCATAATGTTTCTATATTAGGTCTTGTTAAATGAGATAATCTTGGTAAGAAACAGATAAAATTACCAATCAGCTTCTACTCAGTAGTTACAGCTTAATTATACCATGTTTCCTCAGTAGGAGCTGCAGAGTTTGGAATGCTGCCTTTCTCACCAATGCTCAAAATGTGTAGCCAGGAAAGCCAAACTGTTAGAGATACTCCTCATTTCTCTCTGATGGGAAATTCTACCCATTAGAGAGGGTCCTCACACTCTCTTGTCACCTTCTTTCAGAAACACGAGGGTGCCAGCAAGAGCCGGGGTAATGGGTAATATTCAGTTGAAATAGTAAGTTCACCCACGAGGCCATTTCTCAGCCCAGAGCTCTGTAAACTGTGTGTCCAGGTGTCTGTGGCTGGATGCTCCTTACATGTCTTGATTTGACATACTCATTCTTGTCCATAGCAGGCTTCTCAGATGACTGTATATAAGTGGTCTCTAAGCCTGTACTTACCCAAAGGCTTGACTGGGCTGGACCAGCCAGAGGCTCATTGGCAGAACTGGTGGGTGTGCCTGATTATCAAATGAGAGCTGGACTGGAGACCAGAGCACTCTTTGTATATCAGGCTCTACCCCATGCTGATCAGACTTCAAGATAGAGACTTCCAGGAGTGGCTACTCCAAGAGACCATTGGCTCTCCAAGAGACCCAGGCCATCAACTTCCCATCTCAGAATATCATTTCTGACTGTATTGATTAAATGATTAAGTCCAACCTTTATTCACCTACTTGAGAGAGTTATGGCGTGTAACTGTACTGCCAGAAGGAACAGGTAGCATTGGTTTATCAACAGTTTGCCATGTTTCTTCAGAGGAAGCACATTCTCTAGAAGAGCCAGATTACATAGATATGGAGGGCACATGTGTCATGATGGACAATGTGGGAAGGCTATAGGATGGTCAGTATATATAAGTGAGTTCCTAGAGGTCACCACTGTAGGGCATCGTGGAGAAACCCTGTTTCCATGGCAACCAGGGAGCATCCTATAGAAAAGCTATCTACTGGCTCTATACCTACCTTAGCCACCCACATCACAGACAATTAAAATTAGATCTTGGCAAGGGGATCTATGTTTACCCATAACACAAAATGTCTAAGCTTACATGTTTACCTGGAAGTAACTCCACGCATGTCCTATTCACACCAGATCTTTAAAACCACTTTCATACAAGAACAACAGAGCAATGTCCGCAAGCCATGCACGGTTTGCCTGATTTGGAGGAGGTGAAGGTATTGACTTTTATGTCATACCAATGACATACCAATTTTGGAGGTGCTTAGAGAAGAATGTAGAGTATCTTATACACTTGCAATGGACACTTGGTACTTGAGAAGAAGTGACTAAGCCTGTGTGGGAAGACAGCTGCTTGTTGAGCACCAAGGGTGCCTGGGTCTAGGGAGCCTGGCCAACACCACTCTTGCTTTCTCTTTCCTCTGCATGTTCTTCTCTGGCCCCCCTGGGAATTCATAATCTGCCTTGGAAGTTTGTAAGCAAGGTGAACAATCAAACCACATAGACTATGTCAGGAATAAATTCAGTTTTACAGTAGACACAGACTAAAACATTCATACTTTTGAAGGATGGGGAGAATGTCTCCGAGAGGAGGTAGATCAGCACATGACAACGAAGGTTACTACATGTCTTATTTGGGGCTGCTATGACAAAATGCTACAGCAGGGCTGCCATATAAGCAATAGAAATTTCATACAGTCTTGAAGCATGGTCAAGTTATAATGAGGCTCTTCAGATGCAGACTGCCTACTTCTTATTGTATATGAAAATGGAAGAAATAGCACAAGAGAACTCTCTGGGTCCTTTTATGAAGGTGCCAAAGGATCAGACATGAGACAAAGTTGTAAACTCTGTCTTTGTCACTCTAAGGCCAAAGGCTCCCTCCCGATGCTGTTATACTGGGGTTTTGAATTTCAACATACAGGTTTGTGATGTAAGCATTTATTTTACAATCTTGTATTGATTCACTGAATGTACTTATAGGATTCCAGAGACAGAAGAGCCTTGAGATGCAATTGCACAGGGCCTATATTGCATGCAAGTAGGTGGGCGTTTAGCAAGGTTAAAGAACACATTTCAGGAGGTGTGGGGGAGAAGAAAGACACATGACACAAATTCATCCTTAGGGCAGGGACAAATATGGGAGGGGTCAAACCTACCGTTGCCTGATTCTAGGTAGATAGTCTCAGCTAGGCACAGCTTCCCTGTTCTTCGGTTCCTGAGATGTCTACATACAAACACACACCCCATCTGTGGAGAATATCTACTCACCTCCCAGACCAACAGATGTAGACCTATGGCTCACTTTGGCACTCACTTCCTCTTTGCCTACCAGTATCAACCAAGCTCCTACTATGTAGTTCTGTTGTATGACAGTTTCTAGGGAGACATGAGTAAATGTCTCCCTATTTCAGAGAAAGAACTGAAGAAAGACCAAAGTAATACCTCCAAATCTCAACTTGCTGAATGAATTTGTTGCAGGTATTATGGAAGTATAAATGAAGAGTAGTTACATAAACATCTATAGCTCAGAGACAGATATACCACCAAAGCCCACCCTATCAGAGGCAACAACTCATGAACATGGCAACCCTGAGCTCTCTGCTTATCAGGAAGCTTGCAGACTGGAGAGCCTCCTCCTTTTGGCAGTCTTTACTGCTTCTATAACCTGAAAGGGGAGGAGCCTTATGAATCTGATAAGTTTCAGGGAGTCTCTAAGACTTGTGAGTTATTTTAAGACTTCCTAAGTTTTAAGGAGCTTCCTTTCCAGGATGGAATAGTTCACATTGATGTGTAGAAATTGCTACACAACAGGTAAAGCATTGTGCTCTGAGAGGATTAAGGTACACAGCTCTTGTGTGCAAAGACACACAACAAGCCACACAGTAATCACAGGTTATGAGCAGTCTATGGAGAAAATGAGGTATAGACAAACTAATAAGAACAGGTGGTGGCTTTCTAGGGGATCAGCACCACTCTTGCAGGAAGGAACATTAGCATGCATTTGTGCTTCTTAAAGGTTCTTGAGTTGCATGTTATTAGGGTCCAAATAATGACTCTTTTTGTTTTCTCAGAGCCCAGCCTGCAGGCTGCCAGTGACTACAGATCCCTCCTGACTGTCACTGTGCTCATGACAACTCTCTATCCTCAGGGAAAGGAGACGTGTTTGGGGATGTTTTCTGGAAGGAGGCTACCCTTGCACAGTCCTGTGCTAATGTCCGGGCCTTGACCTACTGTGACCTGCACGTGATCAAGAGGGACGCCCTGCAGAAAGTGCTAGAATTCTACACAGCCTTCTCCCACTCCTTCTCCCGGAACCTGATTCTCACCTACAATCTGAGGAAGAGGGTGAGCTTGGGGCTTTGGTTCTTTCTAAGCTTTTGCCTGTGCACTTTGGTAATTACTTCGGCTTGAGAAATCTGCTAGCTTTCTATTTAAGTGGAGAAGAACACTCCAAGGCAGCCCTGTGTGTTGCTTGCTTTGTTAGAGCTTTTGTTGTACAGTGGAGAGGAAAGCAAGTCTGTTGGACTAGGAGTTGGATCAGCCTTAGTGCAGAGAGGCTTTGCTGTGTCTGTCTGTGGGTCGTAGTTCCTAGCACCACTTGGACCTTTTAGCATTTTGGAAAGATGGCTAAAATGGGGGCTTATAGAATGGCCACATGGAGTCACCAGATCAGTGTCTACTGTAGCTGCCCCACCCCCATGCCTAGGACCTGTAGCGTGGTCTAAAGCTACTTATGCAGCTGGCTGGTAATGACATTTTATGGGAAAAAAAAAAAAACAAACAGGAAAGTATGAAAGTTTGAGGTCAGCAAAGAAAGCTGTGGGATTTGGTTGTCAGGAGGAAGTTTTACAGCCAGCCAGTTACTTGAGAAATGAGTCTTAAGGAAAAAAAAATGTGTTCCCCAAAGCTGTTTCTTTCATACCAGGTTGTCTGAGTTTTCCCATCTCTCTCCATATTCTCTGTGAAGTCTTTAGTTTCTTGTGATTTTTCGTTTGTTTGTTTTAAGATCTTACCATGCAGCCCTCAAACTTTCAATCCCCTCTCTCAGTCTCCCAAGGTCCACACCTGCTCTCACGACTGGCTTTCTTCTGTGTCATCCATCATTGTTGGTTAAAATCTACCATGGTCACTCCAGACCAAGAGGGTACACTTGGAAGGATTTCATAAGTTTCCCCATAGTGACCTCATACCCGTCCCTCTAACCTGCCGCTCACAGTCCTGGTCTCCAATCTAGCTGTATGTGTGGTTTGTGCTGAAAACTTTCCTGCCTATGTGTGACAAACTCCTGCTAGCCGTCCAGACTTTGAAAGATTCATTGCCTCATTAGATCTCTCCTGGTGTCAGATGAACTGGACTAGATAAAGAAAACCAAAGACTCCCTCCCTTCAGGGGACCAAACCTAAAAGAAGTGCTGTACGGGAAAGCTAATGGGAGTTCATGCAGCTACTACAGTGATCATGACTCCCCCAAAGTGTAACAAGAATGTAGGAGGGGTAGTGAAGAGGGAGTCAGAGAAGCCATGTCCAGGGAGTGAGTCAAGTGTAGAGGGCATGCTGGAATAAGGGAAGAGGAAGATAGCCTATTAGGAAAGCATTTGACAATGTCCAGGGGAAGAAACACGAGCATGGCACTTGAGTCCCTTGAACAAGTTTTGTTAAGGCCAGCCTTTGGCTATGCACAGTAGGTCTTCTCTTGCTCTAGTCCCTCTGGTCCGTTGTCTTGAACATCCTGCTCAGAGACCTGGGAGCACCAGAGCATCCCATGTTCTTAGTGCATAACCAGATACAGTGCCTGCAACTCATGTGCCATTCAATGAGGGGAAAGAGGTGGGCCTTTGTGCCTCTGTTTCCCCATCATGCAATTCAAGGTGATAGAGAAAACAGTTCTCCAGCTCCTCGATTTCAAGCCTGCCAATGTGACCTCCAGGGTGGGCTGGGAATTGCTGGAGATGTGTTTCTCACTTGTCTGCTAGCTGGGAGCATGGAATGCTTGCTGAAGATACTTTTAGCCAAGTGGATTCTCCTAAAAGCTATTTTGGTTTATTCCTTTTATCTGTGAAAGCTAGTTGATTATAATCGGCTCTCAGCATTGCTGGTGATATGGGTTGAAAAATATACAGTTTGAGTTATTTGGAGGAGTAATTATTTTGGAATAATTGTGGATCAAGTAAATCTGTTTTTAAAAAATAACAAAAAGCAATGATGCCTCCGTGGTCAGACTGGTTTAATGCATATTGAGTGATTGACAGCTCTGGAGAAGAGCAAGAACTGAAGTTGTGGACAGTCTCGGACTGTCCTTCAAGTGTCAGATCCCAGCTTGCGTGAGGACCCAAGGGTGTTCGGGATCCCTTAATTCCCGACTCTGGAACATCATGGGAGGAATTCAACCATCTGATGTTGAGTCAAGCTGCTTGACCTCTGACCTTTCATCCCATCCCAAGTGCCTCTAAGTCTGGTATAGAAGCCAAAGTAATTTTAGTGACAGCCTTTATGTGAAGAGCCATTCTTTTCTTGGAAAAGGAGACATGTGATTTTGGAGTACCCATTGTCGTCTCCCATTGTGTCCTTCTGTGAATTAATTCATGGTTGCACAGGGCACCAACGATGAGAACATCGCATGCATGAATTATTCTCCTAGCTCCATTTTTTTTCTGACAAAGTGAAGTTATTCTTGCGGCTGTTTCCAGCTTGGCAAAAATCAAGTGAATTATTTGCTAAGAGTCCTGAGGACACTGTGCCATCAGTATCTGTCTGGGGGCTTGACTCATAGCCCTTCTCCAGTGCACAGCAAAATCTCAGACCCAAAACGTGCCTCGGTATCCAGCCCATCTCTCTTCCTTGTCCTCACCATCCACACGCCACAGAGATCAGACATGTCACAGAAATGCCACAGAACTGGTTGGAAATGAAAGAATCAGAGCTCAAATGACTTCCAGACCAGAACATTCCTGAAGCCTTCTGGCTTCCCCTGGCCTCCATATTCTAAACCTTATCTTTCTACCCCTGAGCCCAGGTGGATAAGCATTCTGCTGCCTTCAGAGCTACTTTAGAGTCTGGGCCAGGAAGGGTCTTGTCAGGTAATTCTGTCCTCCAGAGTCATGCAAGGTCAGTGCGGAGCCAGACAGGAGACTGTCCACATTGACCTTCCATTTTTCTTGCTTGTGAGTTTTGAGACAAATGAGACTGATTTGGATCGTGCCTCTGCTGCTTAATTCTTCTTTAATTCTGGACTAGGAAGAAGGACTCCTCATCTTGAAGATGGAGAAGCTTGAATGATAGCCTAGGACACAGGACACTTGGTTAAGTTGATTTTTATTGTTTCCTTCTGTGTAACGCTCCACCCCATTATCCCCTTGTGCCTTTTCACAGAGAGGCCCTTCTGATTCTGCCCAGAGTTCCAGCTCTGCTGAGCTCGACATAGCAGTAGAGCTGTGTGGGGACCACAGGTTTATCAGCAGGGAGTGAGGAGAATCCAGCATCCCGGTTTCTTCTGAGTGGAGCAGCCTATGCAGCTTCATGACAGAGGGGGGAGGGGTGGGGGGAGGGGAGCCATCAGCCCAGAGCCTGGCTAGGATGCTGGCAGATCCTGCAGGCCCTGAGGCGCCTTCTGCAGGCAGAGTTGTCACACTGCTGAGAGTAAGATCTTGCCAACTCCAGGAGGGTAAGAGCAGCAGCATTGGCCCAGTGTTGATTTATAGCAGCTCTGAAATCCTCAGAGCTGGTCATTGTGTCTACTCAAGGGAGTAAACCAAGAGGCTGTGCAGAAGAGAAGCCCCTTTCCAAGGTTACCCGACACTGACAGACTCTGAACCTGACTGTGCACCTGTGGTACCCATGGCTATCCAGCCCTGAGTTGTGGGGCTCAGCTTCTGCCACTGTGACACCCTTTGACTTTCTTCAGGTCTGTTGACTTAGGGGATAGCCTGGCTGTCTTTTAAGCATCTCCAATGACCATGAACCAATGGTCATGAACAATAACCATGACCAGAAGCAAGGAACCTATAGACGTACAGGAAATGGACATGGAGTTTTACTATCTAGCCAATGTCCTATGGAGTACTCTGACCCATTTCTAGAAAGTCACTGCTTTGGGGATAAGGTCTCATTTGAATTCAGAGTTACTGCTGACTGGCTGGATGCTCTTAGACACCTAAGCCTGTGCTTCTTAATTTGTAAAGAGAAGCTAATATTTTGGTATATTGGCTCACATCTGTAATTCTAGCACTTGGGAAGGGAGATGAGGCAGGAGGATATCTGCTAGTTCAAGTCTAGCCTGGGGTGCGTGGCAAGTTTCAAACCAGCCTAGGCTATAGTGTGAGACTTTGTCTCAAGCAAAACAACCTAACAACAACAAAAAGGAGATAATCCAAGGGTCTCTGATTAGTGTTATCGACAGTATCATGCATATTAAAGTATAACATGGCATAGCATAGCTGGGCATGGGGTCACATGCCTCAGATTCCAGCACTTGGTAGAGGCATGAAGATTGCAAAGTCAAGGACAAACTGGGCTATAGACTCAGTTTGAAGCCAGCCTGGACGATTTAGTGAGACCATGTCTCAAAGCCCAACACAATAACTGTAACCTGTCCCTGCAGGGAGGACCCTGTGCACATTCATCTCCTTTTGTCTCACTCACATCTCTACTTCCAGGCTTGAAGAGTTGAAGTCATGCTTGGTCCCCTTGCGTTAGGAGCAGATCTGCTTCTTTGGTTAATGATCTGTGTGGGCTCTGCATCCCTGTGGATGGGGAAGAGGTGTCACCCCTTGGGGCTCAGGGATTGATCATTAGGACAGTAGATCAAATGTACCACAACTCAAGGATGCCAGCATACAAGCAATTAGGTAATTACCAGCCGCCAGTGCCAAGGATAATTGGCATGCAGGTAATTGGATGGGCGCGTTTCATCCTCCGAGTGTAGGGCTTTCTTTTCAAAGCCAATGTTATTGTGTATGTGAGTATTTTTTTCTGCAGTGTTTCTTTATGATAATTTATTCCAGGAGGGATTTTTCTAAAAATCATAATTAAGGCTCAACCCAATGTGTTTGGGAGGAAGCTGATACCCATCACCAGGGCTTTCAAAACAGGGGCTTTCTAGAGCAGAGGTTGCCATGGTGAACGGTCCTGAATGCCAGGCATATGCTTCTAGCCTACTTTAACCAAAAGACATTTTCCTCTGCAGAAGAACTCAGAAACTCAGAGCTCTACTCGTAGGTGGTATTGAGAAGCCCTCTCTGTACTTTCTGATTCTTGTGGAATGCCAGTAAGCTAAAAAGAAAGACTATAAAGCTCAGAAACAGCACACATTTTCCTGTTGAACACTAGTGTGTCATAGCCTGAGTCTTTAAATGATCTCTGCCTAGCCAATACTTTCCTTGTCATCCCACCATAGTGAAGCCTTCTGTAAAATTAAAATCATCTATTAGACTGTCAAGCCAGAGGGATAATGAAATCATGGTGCTGGAATCAGAGGTGGCAGAGGGCACCGAGGATGGGATTGACATTGTAATCTTTGTGAGACAGCAAAATATAAATCAAAATCAGCCTGCTCTCCCCTCAGCAGGACCAGAAGGCACCACTAAAAACCTGCATAGCCTTTCCTGGGTTCTGCTCTTGCCAGGACCCCAGCAAATGTAGAGTCCACCATGGTCACAGGGAAGCCTAAAGGGTCATTATTCATTATGTCAATGCCAGCTGACAGTGTAGTGGCCAGGCTGGATCTTCTGCTTCTGAGAAAACAGTGAAATTCTGGGATGAATGTGAATCCAGGAAACGTCTCCTTGTGGCTAAGCTCTGCCATTTGCTAGCTGTGGGTAGGGACTGGTGAGTGTGAAACAAGGGTGGCTATTTCTGGTTTGTGGGTTCATACTGCCTCCCCAAAATGGTACTATGGGATAGGAAGACTGAGAGCTGAGCACGGTTCCTCACACTGGTAGTTACAGCCCAGTTACATTCCTTCCACTGTCTGTAGGAACGGAAGCCATTGGTGCTCAGAAGTCAATGAGGACAGTAAAGAGTGGTTGTTAAAAATGTGGTCTTTCTTGAGCTAGTCTCAGACAACATCCGAGATCTTAAATAAACACATAAAATCGTGCATGTATACATGGCACGAGAGTGGAAGTCAGGCTTCCCAGGGCACCGATAACAGAGGGGATATGGAAGATGGCATATGCCGTCTTTTCATGTTCACCATCTTTGCATGTTCAACATGCAAAATATATTCATATGAAAGTACCTGTAACTAATATAATATTATGCAGTAAAATGTACAGTGAATTTTTTGAAGAAATTAAACCTTTGATTATATCTTTAAAATATGTGGCTGCTGTAGCTACAGTCATGAGTTCAAAGCTTGACTCTGCTCAGTAACTGCAGATGAGAACTCCCTGGTCCTGGGTTTATTCATTTATACAATGGTAATCCCTTAGGAGGGTACTTTGATAACAAGCTATCAATGTGTGTGCTGCTTGTACCATAGCCAATGCTGAAGATAAGGGTCAGTCTAGGATGTAAGATTGATGTCAGTTATGGCCAAGTGCGTTGCTCTTTGGGAATTCAAGTGTCCCACCAGCTGCTGAAGTGCAAGTGGAATAAGGACTAGGGGAACTGAATTCTGGTACCCAGGAGTCTCTTGGTCAGATCATCCCAAATCTAGATCTTGGGACTCACAACTATCACCTTCAGAGAGCTTCCTGGAAGGATGATGCTGCCAACTTCATCATGGGTAGAATTTTTCCCAACCCATTTTTCCTACACGGGAAAGGGGCACCAAGGGCTATGGCCATTGAGTTTAACTCCAGTCAGTTTGCATGACATGATGTGACGTGTTGTATTGACCAGAGATTGGAAGAGATCTGACCTGGTATATAGGAGCCCAAGGTCCATGTACTCTGCGGGGAGCAGCATGTCTTAACCATGTTTTCTCAGGTGTACTAATGGGTCCCAGGTCAGGAACTTGATAAATGTGCATTCATTGATACATTCTGTAGAGAATGTGTGGTGGCTGACCCTCAGAGTCGAGTCTTCCCTAAGAAGCATCGAGAAGCCAAAAGATGTTCCAGGCTGGAAACATCCCTCTCTCCTGCTGCATGTTTCTCTCTCTCTCTCTCTCTCTCTCTCTCTCTCTCTCTCTCTCTCTCTCTCTCTCTCACACACACACACACACACACACACAATGTCCTTGGGAACTATATACGTACACACATACACATGGTCCTTGGGAAACACACACACAATGTCCTTGGGAACTATATATGTACACACATACACACACACACAATGTCCTTGGGAACTATATATGTACACACATACACATGGTCCTTGGGAAACACACACACACAATCCTTGAGAACTACACACATATATACATACACACATACACGCATGGTCCTGGGGAACTACACATACACACACACACATAAGTCTTTGGAAACTACACACATACACACACACAAACACAGGGTCCTTGGGAGCTCCTTCCACACTCAGCCCGCTTCCTCCTGCTCTATGTCCCTGGGCTCTTTCTTTTCTGAGGAGTGAACAGCCAGTGTTCCATCGAGCTTTCTGTCCTCAGCTGGACCACAGGCGTTAACTTCAAGAGGCTAAAGATGTTCCCACCCAGTCTCAAAGCTTTGCTAGCGAGGCACTTTCTCTATGAGCCAGGCACACTCTGTGTTTCTGACAAATCTCCAGTGTGGTGGTGCTCCCTGTTTCTATGTAAGTGCTCCATCCACTCTTACGTTCTTCTCTATGGTTTTGAGCCTATCCTCTACATTTCCCCGCTATCTTAGAAGATTTTATTTGAGCACCTCCTAAGAAGTGAAGAGTCAAGATGTGAAATGAACCCAGGCTGCCCTGTGACTTGTGTAATAGCATCTGCCTTTGAAGAGCTCAGGTGAATAGACTCAATGTCAACTCGTTCCCTCCAAGGGGACTTTGAACATCTGCATTAAGAGTCATGTGCCCAGTCTCTCATGCGTGTCTGTACACATCATAGCTTGGTCACTGTGTCACACAGCTCACTATTAACTTTGTTCTCTTTGGTTTTCTTTTTACTGATGTTTCATGACAGCCCTGTTGTTTGCTTAGTCTTCTAGGGTGAAGCTTCCAGTCCCTCACAGGACCCTCGCTGCGAGGCTTTCTTTAATCTCAGTCTAGGGGAAGCCTTCTGTATTTTAATCCAGTGAGCACTACTCTCTTCTGTGTAGTTCTCATTATATTTCTAATTATCCACTTACTGAGTGTCTCCCTTGCTGTCTAGATGTCTCACGGGGGCCAGGCCTTGTCTACTTGACCTACTTGTCTGCCCTGCCCAGCTGACTTAGAGCATTAAGAACCAAGGGAACAGTCAAGGCACCTGTAAGGAAATAAACAGATCAATGCCACGCCTCCCTCCTGTTCCTTCGAGATTTAAAGCCTTGCCTGCATGGTGGCATCTGTAGAGAAACCTTCCTGCTCTCTCCCTCTGGAGCTTGGCTTGTATATCCTATGATATCCCTCAACTCTCCACTGCTCCAGAGGCCCTCAGGTAGTGAGGATCTCAGCCAGCAACAAATAATCGCCTTTCTTTATTATCTCTATGGCCAAGAATGCACTAAAGTATTTGCATAGGTTATAATCTCACTAAGGCACTAAAGATTCAGAGGCCCCATGGGTTAGATAAATTCAGAGACTCCTGCACTGAGAAGATAATTGGAGTTCGAATCTGAACTGATCTCAGTGCTCAAGATTGGACTCTTCAGAGTGGTGACCACAGGTCTCTGTTCTCGAGACACAGATCTGTCCTATAGGCCTTCAGTGATGTGAAGAGGCTGCAGCATCCAAGCCTGCTACCTCCTGAGATGCTCTGTGCAAGCATCAGGTCCCTGGACACCACCTAAGTGCATCTGGGCATAGTGCAGACACGCTAGGGCTCGCCTGATGTCTGTTGGTGCTGGACAGTCTGCTCAGGGATGGGGCCTGTGGGTTATGCTGAGTTCACATCATTGAGCTGTGAAGCAGAGTGAGGCTGGCTGATCCAGATCACATTCTCTTTCCTGTGGCTCAACTCCACTGATGCAGAGGTGACAGAAACCTTCAGTGACAGGAACAATCAGGGATATAATTTGCTTCTGGCCATCATGAGGAGCCAGAGGAGTGACAGCTTACAGTTAGATGCCAGATTAAGTGGAAATCCACTGCTTGGCTGGGTCCTGAAGACTCAGAGGCTTAGAGTCTGGCCAGGACTGGGGAGAAGCCTTTACACAAGGAAGGTTTAATTACCATGAGACATGGGAGCAGTGGGGAAAACTTTAGGTGGATACTGATAAGAGACACCAGTTCACCCACCAGAAGACAAACCTGGATCTTTCTGGGTACCACTGATGGCTACCTCATTGCTGGGTGGCTGATTCGGTAGCATTGGTTAATGGTCATGCATTTGTCTGGATATGCTGAGTTAAGAATAATAAGAATCGATTTGCTGAGCAATAAGAACTCAAGAGAGTCTGCAGAGGGGAAACCTCCGGCCAGCTTCACACCTCCTCTCCTCACCCCTACCTCAATCCCCAATGCATTTCTAGATCTTTCCTTATCTGCTTTTGCCCAAGGAGATGTTGCTTGAAGATTTTATAGGAACTGCTCAGCCTTTCAAGGTAGAGCATCCTTCAGGGCTAGCTTTCTTTCCCGTATAACAAGTGGGTCAGCATGAATGGAGAAATTATATTCCCACGGGGCTGGGTAAGTTGGCTGTGTCCTCCCCAATTCCCATGGCACATAGCAATATTATAGCAGCCCATCAGCTCTCAAACCATTGGCTTCTCAGGCTTTTACTGCTCCTGGGCCGTGCATAGTAATGAGAGGCAGCATATTTTCCATGGCAGGTTTAATTTTTAAAAAGCCCCTTTGCTTCAGGCAGCATGCCGAGGGCTGTGCCTTATTCCTGAGAGATCTATTTGCAGAGAGCTTATGTGTGCTGCTGTGTTCCCAGCACACTTCCTTGCAAATGCTTAAACCATATGGGGAGATAACTTCTGGTTCGTGGAGTACAGAGTTTTAAAAGAGGTCACATGTTTGCGTTATATGGCATCTAAACTCCTGCTAGCTGCAGCCACACCTGGCGCCTCCTGTTGGTGATGTGTTGTATTGCACTCTTAATTCCAGGGGTCCTCTGGGACCATCTGGGCGAAGTGAAGCTTTCCGCTGGGTTCTCCTCACCATAAGCAGGAAGAGAGGCTTCTGCAGGCTTGGGATAAACCCACGGCAGATGGTGGAGTGGAAGAAAAGTGTGTCAAGAGAGAACACAGAAGACAGGATGTTAGAACTCTTGACAAAGAGAAGGCTTTTGCCCACAGTCATGCAGGGCACTGGCAACCTCTACTTTCCTTTCCCAAGTCCCTAGTTCTAGCAGCTGGAAGACCCTATCAGAGCTTGGGTTCCGAAAAGTTATGGAACCGTGGTGCCCAGCTCAGGAAGTGTTCTGGGTGCTGGTCATCAGTTTGATTTGGTTGGCAGTGGAACAGACTCAGAAAGGTCTCTTCAGAAATGGGGGATTGGAGGAAAATACTGGCATAGGGAAAGTTGGGGGGCTTGAGAAATAAAAGCAAAGATGCCCAGGCCTGGGGCCTTTGGAGAGCATGAGTGGGTTTTGCACATACTGTTTTTGGAGGAGAGGAAACTGTGCCTGTTTGGCACAGCCTAACTTCTTGCTCAGGGAGGCAGATGCCTTTGCAAACCCCAGACTGTGAGCTGGGCTCAGACTCACATGCCAGATCCAGGTTTTCTTGATCCTCCCCCTCCTGGCCCAGTGAGCACAGCAGCAGAGCTTGGTTTGGCTGTTGGACCACAAGCCGAGGCTGCTGGAGAGCTGCCAGCATCTTCATCCCAGGCTTTGTGTTAAGCACCTCCTAATTCCTCCCTGACATTTCTCTCAGGTTGGAACCTGAATAGGAATGTGTTCAGCGCTAAGCCTGTTGACTAGTGCTGGAGGCAGGGCCCAATTATCTGTGGTCATGGGCAGCAGAGCTCTGTGGAGTCTATCAGCAATCATTTCCACCCACCCCAGTGAACCTGTCAGCAGAGCTGTTTCTGTGACCAGGAGCAACACACACACACACACACACACACACACACACACACACACACACACACAGAGAGAGAGAGAGAGAGAGAGAGAGAGAGAGAGAGAGAGAGAGACAGACAGACAGACAGACAGACAGACATACACACACACACGCACACAGAGTCTGGTAGGGCCTAAGCAGCACCCTGTTGTCACGGCGTGGGGGGCTTTGGTCATTACTGCTTCACTCTGAGGAGCCAGGCACTGTTTGCACCTGTGCGTGCTTCCCCCTCATTTCCATGGCTTGAGGGTTGCTTGCTATCTGGGCTCACCGAACTCCCTGTGGGCAGTGCTGCTGCTGCTACTGGTGGTGGTGGTGGCGCGCGCGTGTGTGTGTGTGTGTGTGTGTGTGTGTGTGTGTGTGTGTGTGTGTATCTGTGTGTGTATCTGTGTGTGTATCTGTGTGTGTATGTGTCTATGTATGTCTCTGTGTATCTGTCTTTTTCTCTATCTCTGTGTGTCTCTCTCTGTCTATCTCTGTGTGTGTTTCTGTCTCCCTCTCCTCTCCCTTTCTCTGTTTTTCTCTCTCTCTGTTTCTCTCTCTCTGTTTCTCTCTCTCTCTCTCTCTCTCTCTCTCTCTCTCTCTCTCTCTCTCTCTCTCTCTCTGTGTGTGTGTGTGTGTGTGTATCTGTGTGTGTATGTGTCTATGTATGTCTCTGTGTATCTGTCTTTTTCTCTATCTCTGTGTGTCTCTCTCTGTCTATCTCTGTGTGTGTTTCTGTCTCCCTCTCCTCTCCCTTTCTCTGTTTTTCTCTCTCTCTCTGTTTCTCTCTCCGTGTGTGTGTGTGTGTGTGTGTGTGTGTATATATATGTGTGTGTGTGTGTGTGTGTGTGTGTGTGTGTGTTTTCCTATAAATGAATCATCCCAGAAGCTGCACTAGGGGAACAAGGTGGAGAACACACCCAGCCCCTCCTGGCTGCCAGTTCCCCGAGTGTCTTCTACCCCTGCTAGCATTTAGTGTTGTGGACCCAGCTCTGCTCGGCTGGGGAGGCTTTGTTCCTTCTTTTGGGAAGATGTAAAACTTGGCAAAGTGCTATACAGTGGTTATCAATTTGTGGACATGCACTCCGTGGAGACTGAATGTTCCCATCCAAGGCTACCGGCTTTTGTGAAAAATCATTAATATTTAGAATGTACTGGGCAGGAGGGGGTGTTGAGAAGAACAGGAAATGGGTTTAGGAGGCACTTGAGAGCCAGGGCCTCTTAAACCAGAGACCCTTCAAGGAGTTTAAAAATAAATCATGTCTACAACCTCTCCGAGTTGACCATAGGACACTTAAGATCCCGGGCTTTGACTGAGGCAACAGTAGATACCTCCCTACTGATAAGATGGGGGGCTTCATGGCAGACCCTGCTTTCCCTTTGCTGTGGCCAAGGGCAGGCTGTGGGGCATCCTGGCTCTGGGCTGCCAGTGTCATCTGAACTGTGAGTCTCAAATGACTCCCTTAGTTATCAGCTGCTGTGCATGGTTCTTCTAGTATTTGTGTGCACCCTGTATCTCCTGGGAGTCTCGGGCTTCAGGGTGAATCACGTAAGAAGTGTATAAAAAGTGGTACTGTGATACCGTGGCCCTTGGTACAGTCATCCAGGAATCTCCTAGTGGGCTGGTGCCTTGTGGTTGCCACAGCACATTGTCACAAACTTGGTGGCTTTAAACAGCAAGTATTTTTATCTCACAGCTCTGGAGTCCAGAGGTTGGGAATCAAAGTAAGTAAGTAAGGCCATATTCTCTTCAGCCTGTAGGGGAGGACCATACCAGCCTCTGGTGGTTTCTGGCTATCATTAGCTTTTGATAGCCTGGATGTAGTCTCTGTCAATATTCAGATGCCTCCCAGCCCCTTGTCTGTGTGGAAAAATCTCCCAACCCAAAGAAGGGTCCATCTTGAGATCCTTACAGTGGCTACATTTGCAAGGACCTCTTTTCTGTGTAAGGTCACGAGCATGAGTCAGTTTTAGGATTTGGAAATGTTTAGAGGTGCACACTGTAATCCACTACCTCACCCTGTTTCTCCTCTGCACTGGTCTTTCTATTCCTCTCCTTTCTTTTCCTCCTTTCCTCTCCTCCATTCTCCTCTCTCCCTCCCTGCCCTCTCTAAGGACCTTCATTGGCACAGACAATGTCTCTTCTTGCAAACAGTGTTCTTATGTAAGCTGCATTTCTTTGCCTTGGTGGTTTTTGGAACGGGGTCTAAACACTGGGTTAATCGCTAGTTTCTTTAACTCAGAGTAAGATATCATTTTCTGCAGGATTCTCATGAGTATTGTCTCCCCGCTAGCCTGAGGAACCATCTGCCCGAGAGAGGGACTCACAGACACTGAGGGTCTGGGCACCTCAGGTGCTGGCCTGACCTAGGCAGTGCCCACAGCTTCCTGCTAATAGGGGTGGTGAGTGTGGTAAGACACCAGGGGTCATGAAGTTGCCTTCATTTCAGATGGTTACGAACAATCTATGACTGACTTTCTAGCTCCGTGCAATTGTCTTGTTCTAAATCTTTTGATAATTCCTAACAGCTTCTGATTAAGGTCCAGGCCCAGAAATCTCATGCAAAATTCTGTGTGCAGTGGCTTCATGCCCCTACCCCACTGAGCTGTGACAGGCACACAGCCTGCTGTGAGCTTTCTGATGTAAAGGTGACCTCCTCAGCCTTACACCTCCCTCATGGCCCAGTCTAGCCTTCAGGTGCCAGCTCCATTTCTCTTTCCTGCTTACACCCCTCCCTGAGGAACCTCTTCCAGAAAGCTCTGCCCAGGAGACTCCTGCTGGTCCTGATCATCCTCTCGCTCTTCCTCCAGGGGAGGAGGGGGTTTCCACTGTGGAGCTAAGCAGGCCCACTTGCACTGAGCATTTTTTGCCCTGAATTATGGGCTGGACTTGGGGTCTACCCCTGTCTGCCCTTAGAGCTGAAAGTCGCTAATTATGAAATGAGAAAGCTGTGAGTTCTTATAGCTTCACCAGCCTTGCCTGCTAATAATCTCCCTGTCCTGTTTGCTCCAGAGAGCAGAAAATCTCAGTGCCACAGCAAAGGGGCCGTGGAGCTGGCCTCTGAGACTCATCATGAGTTGGCACCATCTCCTCACCTGTCCCTGCTTGACTTGCAGGCTCTGTCT
Source organism: Arvicanthis niloticus (assembly GCF_011762505.2). Classification (NCBI taxonomy): domain Eukaryota; kingdom Metazoa; phylum Chordata; class Mammalia; order Rodentia; family Muridae; genus Arvicanthis; species Arvicanthis niloticus. The sequence goes on from NC_047667.1 coordinate 65,644,081, forward strand.
CTATCCTCTGATTCCCCTATAATCCTATCCTGGCCAAGCCAAAATAAGATTCCACCTACAGCTTAACAGATTTTTAAAGTACAGTTGGGAGACCATGATTGCTTTCCTGTGACTTGGCTTATAAAATTAAGTATTTGGGAGAAAGGTTAAATTCCTAAGCCTTTTCTGGGCTGTTTCCACCACAACCTAAACTATGTCTAGTTTTCCACCCTGTGTCCCAAACAAGTTTGCCAGGGCTTGTGTTGCTGGGTTTTAAATGTAGCTGAGTCTCAGCTATAGACTGGCTTTTCTGACTTAGAATGGGCATTATTCAAGAGACTCCCCCTTGAGAAACAGCTCTGTGTTCTACCCAGGACCTCAGTGGCAGGGTAGGAAAAGGCTTTCCAGCCAACTGACACTACAAATCTTTACCTCCCCCTGCCTTGCCTTCTGTATTGCCTGTCTCCCTGTAGTTTCTGAGAGCTAAGCCTCTGTGCCTGCCGAGGTACATTTTCCTGTCCTCTCCTCTGCCTGTGCCTTCAGTCCTGCCACAGAGAGTGGACTCTGCAGAGGGCCAGTCACCCTTGGATGTGCATTAGAAATACAAACCCTTGCTGCCTCCTCTGACAGGGTGAGCTGGGATCTGCTGTTTAACAAGGTCCCAGCTGATGTATGTGCACATGAGAGATTGAGAGACAGTGGTTGACAGAAATAACTGGGATGGAGGCAGCTCTCCATCTGTGTTGATGGGGAGGTTGTCAAGGCCCTGAATCAGGACATCCAGAGCTGCTCACAGGTGATGGATAGGTTAATGGAAAAGATTTATGATCTAAAGCTGGGGCGTGGGTAGGAGATCTGGGCTTGTCACATACTGCTACCTCCTGTCCCCCCAGCCTCTGGTTCTGCATATGAAGTTACAGGAACGGTACTGAGGAAATAAAACATATAAAAGTGTCTTGTCCAAATACCAAAGTGTGTATGCATGCATACCAAGGCACACGCACATTCTTGACACTAAGGAGACACTGAAACACTGTCCTGTTTGGGTTCTAATGAGGGGCAGAGTGAGAACTCTGGCGGTATTTGATGGGGACAAGAGATCACAAGGTTCTAAGGGCCAAGCCTCCAGGCAAGGCCAGACCTGGCTGCCACAAATGGACAAAGGGAGGACTAACAGAGTGAAGAGCAGAGACTGGAAGCTGGAGCCAGCCAGTGCAGGATGGGGAGGCTGTGAACAGGAGGCATCCAGCTGGCAGGCAGAAACTTGTGACCAGGGTGAAGAATTCAGGCCTGAAGCTTAGAAGAAAGCCAAGAAGTAGCCCAAGTGAACTAATACAGAAAGTTCTGGGCGATTTCAGGGTAAGAAGCCCAGCCACAGAGGATGGGCAGGTGATCAAAAACCTTAGTGAATCACTAATCCACTCCCAGTGAATCCTTGTTATGAAGACTGGGGGAAGGGATGGCAGATTGGCCTTGACTGGGCACCTCCATGGGGAAACATGCTTGAGCAAGGTTCTTATAAGGATTGTGTAACTCACACTCAACAGTGTCTCTCTGTTGGCTCTTTTTTTTATCACTGTGCCCAAGTAATATGTTTCTCTGTAACATGGAGCCATGTGTTAGGTGCAGAACTGTAACATGGAATGGAGGGATATTTTTTTCTCAGTCTCTGAAGCCAATTGGCTGTGAGATACATAGTTGGTTTTCTGATGAGATGTGCAGAAGCTGATTGATTGGCTGTGAGGGGTGTAGAACTTGATTGGCTGTGAGATATGCAGAAGCTGACTGGCTGTGGTGTGCAGAAGCTGATTGATTGTGAAGTGTTTATGGCTTAAGAGAGCTCAGAATGTCCCTTCCACTTCCAACCATTCTTGCATGAGTTTCTTCAGGCATTTGGGACATGGGAGCATGTGGTGAGCAGGTTCCTCTTGGCTTCCTGTACCTCCCACATGATGCTCACCTCAAGACCCGGCTTCACGTGCTCCAAGCTGTGCTCAAAGAGTGAAAATGGAGCCACACAATGCGCAGAGGCCAAAGCACAGGCTGTAGGGCCTGGCACAGCCCCCCACCAAGTGCACACACTCAGTGTGAAGCTGACTGCTCCCTGGTCCCTGCTCAAGAAGTGTCTCAGCAATGAATAACATGCATGTGCTATCCTGTAGACAATGTTCCTGGGTGCCGTTGGGTGATTCTGTGTGGTTTCTTTTCATGATGAATTTGTCTCATTTCACAAGTATAAACCAGTTGGAATGGCTTAATCAGAACTGGGAAAATCCCAAACTGTACAGTACCATAGGACACTGCCATGCTCACGAGTGTCACTAATGAATTAATGAAAGGGCCCATTTAAAGGGTGAAGCAGACTGTTAATTGATAGAGTGCTTATTTCCATGTGAAGATGGGGCATGGGGGTGAGCTGTGTGTGTTCCTCAGGACTTGATCTTCACTCCAAGTCTTCACGTTTATGAAGGTGCTCATTCGATCCCCAGTAAACACGGTGGCATGTGCCAGCCCTGTCCTTTGCCACCCAAGTACTGACCCATGGGACAAGAATTTAAAATACTTTGCCCTTAGCTTCCCCATTTCCTACCCTTCTTAACTCCACACTCAGAAACTAGAGTGAAAGAAAAGCCCTGAGGTCTAGAACAAGTGCCCCTTGCCAAATCCCTGCTTCCTGAGACCTAGAGCCCTGATCCAGCTGCTCTGTGGAGCAGGCAGAGTGTGCACAGTCCAGCACTGTACTCAATCTCTCTCCGGCTCTCCAGACAGCAGTTAAGTCCAGTAATGTCAGGGGAGGAGGCGGCCGTGTAGAACCCCACAGCATAGGCCCATTTTGATAAAGTCAGCTTGGCAGTTGTACAGCTCAGTACAGACAACGCTTTCTATTTAAAGCTCAGCCCCCTGCCCTATCCCTTGCTTCTCCAGATCTCTCTTTGCTACACGGGGAAGCCTTTCACACTTCCTTAACATATCTGTCATCCATCTATTGCTGATCCAGGAGACACCCAAGGCCATCCAGAGTCCATGCACACGCTTTATTTGTACCCTTCTTCAGAAAATCCTGGTGTGTCCTCTGCCTGTGACATGGAAGGGTCTTGTGGTGTGAGATACACACACACACATCACTCTAGCCTGCTGCCATCCCAAGAAAAAAGAAGAATATAAGGCCTGGTCTTCAAGAGTACATGGACGGTTCAGAGAGGGTTGCATTTGAAGGCACACGTTGCTGTGGGATCATTCATATTTGACCCTGAGCAAACCACACCTCCAGAGCCTGAGCTTCTTCATCCAAAAGGAGAGAAGCCACACCCCTGGCTCCCTGTTGAATCTGTGAAGAGGGTTGAGTAAGAACACAAAGGAGGAGTAGACGTTGTTTAAACTGCCTTAGCAAAAAGTACATCCCGAGCCTTGCCTCAGAGCACAGCGGGCCAGGGCGTGTGTGCACACCCCAACAAGTGCGATCTGAATGAGGCAAAGAGGCATGGAGGAGGGAGCCCCTGGAGTTGGGCACCACGACAGCATTAAAGGTCTCTGCACTATGTTCATCAGGAATATCACTGATTAGACCCCGGGGTATTATATTGTGCAGAATTAGCACACGCAGCTCCCCCCTGTGTGTCTCTTCTGGGTCTCCCTCCCTGTTCATTTGCCAACTCTCTCCCAGTGTTGGATTCCATCCCAGAAGCCGGCTTCTGGCTGCACGGTCACCATGGTTTTCCTCCTGTGCCCTGCCTCTGTTCCCAAGGTCTGCCCTGAAAATCCTAGAACTGACAGCTGCAGAGGAAGAAGCACCTGGGTGCTTTCCAAGGCATCCAGCTCAGCTTGGAGGGAGGCAGGGTGGGTGTGGGCAGAAGTGCCCCAGAGGAGGTGAGGCATTTTCCTGGGTGTGTTTCCGGAACAGAATAAAAATGGGGAGACCCTTGCTGATGCATGCTTTCTGCTTAGTATCTCCTTACACCAGACTTACGGCTTTCCAGTCTGGAGACCACCTTTCTTAGTTGTCGTGCATGGTTTTTCAGCTACTTTTAGGAACAAGAGGCCATCTGGAAACATAGTTTGGGATGCTAAAATACCGGAATTTCTAGGCTCAGAGACTCAATCTGACTACTTAAAACCTGGCTAACTTAGAAAAGCCAAGAGGCTGGAAGTTACCCTAAATCATTTCCTCAGAGCCTCCCCAGCTCTCCTGTTCCTGACTCAAACTAGTTCCCCTCAGGTCTTACTCATTGCACCCTTTTCTGCATTCACAGAACTTAAGCATTTTTCTATTCTGCATGTACGATCTTTGGTTATTATTTGCTTCTCCGAGCCCCTGCTGTATCCCCATGAATTAATTAACTGCCTTTTCACCTTGCTTGACAGGTCCTCTCTCTGCTTCTCTGCTACCAGGTTTGACTCTTTGTTTAAAGAAAAAGCAAATTCTGGACCCTGTCCTAGGCTTGTTGAGCTAGTACCTTGGGGTTAGGGCGAGGCCGAGCAGCCGGTGCTTTTGTTGGAACTGCCCTGATGCTGGTGCCTGCTAAGCCTTGAAAGCCACAGCCTTTGCTTAGGGACAAATTCTGCAATGCCATCCGGGTTTCAGGGTAGCCTTGCCCAGGTTGGGGGTCAGTCAGAAGAGAGACATACGTCCTTGAGGCCTCTCATTGCTTCACGGAGGGGGTACTGTCATTTCAAACATTCTGGATCTGAACTCTGATGGAGAACACCTTTCTGCTGCCCATCCACGCCCCATAGAAGGCAAGCCAGAGGACAGCTTCTTGTGGAGAATGGAGAAAGGCTACAGAGCAGGGCCTGTGTGGGACATTGGATCCTTATACTAGGCTCTAGGACAGTCCGCTACATGTGGACTACCCACACCATGGAAGGTAGTAGATGCCCAGCCCCTGACAGGTGGAGCTAGCTGCAGACCCTTCCGTGGCAAGGAGTAGGGGTCCCCAGATTCAGCCAACTAGGTACCTAGATAGTAAAAGGTAAACAACAAGTGTCTGGGGGTTGTGTTGGGATCATGGGATGGGTCCAGCACAAAGGAGGGCATTTTGGAGACAAATGAGTAAGGCTACATCTGCTGTAGAGTGTCTTGCTGCTCAAATATTTGATCACTAGGAATACTGGTTATACAGTAGACATACTAGTCAGTTTCAATGCTGTAGGAAAACATGAGCTAAGTCAGCCTGTAAACAGGACGGGTAGATTCCACTCATACTTTCATTCTGAGATCATTTGCCCCCTATCTCTGAACATCATAGCAGGGAATATGAGGGAGAGAAAGCTGATTATGTTGTGTCTGGCCTGGGCCAGAATCCCCTTCAGGAATATTCCATCATTGACCTTCCCCCTTCCACTAGGATCTGCCTCCCAAAGACTCCCCCACCTCTCAGCTGGGGACTAAGGGACATTTAAGATCCCACCCACACCAGTAAAGAGCTCCCTTGAGGGGCAGACCAGAGGCTGCATTCACCCTCACCCTGTCTGCAAACCAGAAACTCCCTGCTCTTGGGAGGGCCCTCATGTTCACAGCCTCACATGAGCAGCTTGGCTTCCAGGAGGTGCCCCAAGGTGCCAGGCCTATGCAAGCCGCAGAGAGAGTCCCAGCATCCCTGGCTCAACAGGCTGTGTGTTGCTGGGACTGCTTCCCTCTCCCTGAATGGAAGAGTAAACTGAAGACCGGCTGCAGAGGCGTCAGAGAGGTCACCTGGTCCCCGGGAAGGATCCTCTGGCTCTGATTCCATTTGCCCTGCAGCTTGTCCCAGGCTGCTCTGCCCATCTTGAGTGTTTGCTTAGTGGCTCTGAACAGTTGGAAGGACACAGAGGACTTCTTCCTTTCTTCCTCCTTCTCTACTCCCAGGCCCCTGCTTGCTCACTGTCTTTTGTGAAGCAGGCTGTGTTTACTTTGGCACATGAGACATTTACAAAAGACCTGCTCCATGTCTCCTAATTTCCTCCTGGGGTTTTCATCTTTACCCCCTTTTCCCCATTCCTGCTGGGATACATTTTCTGGAACTATAAATACCATAGGTGACAATACTTTGAAGCCTTTTTGTAATGTTCTGCACACCTCAAACATCTTCATGCACACACAATAAACATGCACACGTGTGCACACATACCCGTGCGCACACACACAAATGCACAGATGTGTGCATACATATCCATCAGGAACTGAGCCTTTCTCAGCTTGTTTTAAAACCTGCACCTGTGGGTTCATTGTTCTTCTATCTCACTCTGTGTCAGGCCCCCGAGTAGCCCCTTCCCAACAACTTCTCCTTCATCTCCTGCCCAGAGGCAACTGCTGGGAGGCTCAGGCTTTGTGGACACAATAAGGATATTTTTTCATTTATGAGTATTACTGGGAATGTTCCTGGGACAGTTGGCTGAAACCCAAACGAGATGTCACTCAAGTTCATCCCCATTTAACTAGAATCACCATACAGTCAGCTTCATCCTGGGAAAAAATGGAGAGCTGCCTGGTCTGTGCACCACCTCTACAGCCCAGAGGAAATTATGACCTCTGAACTATCCAGTTCTATGTCCTATCAGATGTGACCCCACATGGTCCTCCTGAGGACTTACAGAGAAGACTCATGGAGAGCCAATACCCAGGGCTCCTGGTACAACTGTGGGGATCCTTTCAGGGGAAACCATTGTGGCCAAGGTCACCCTGAGCAAACGGTCCCCTTGGCTGAGATTGATTCTGCCCAGACACACAGCACAGTGAGAATCTTTGCAGGTACATTCGCAGAAGAAAGACAATTCCTTCAGAATCTACGGTTACTAGGTCTGGCCCTTTGTCCTTTTGTTCTTGCTTGTTTTCTTGGCCTTTGCATGACCTAGTGCTTCTGGGAAGGCCTCTGTTTGTGCTGCCATTGCTTGTTGTCTGTCCTCAGTTCTAGCAGGTGACATCCTGACTCAGCCCTGGCAGCTCCCCCAGCTGTCTCCCTTCCAGGAGTCCTGAGGGTAATATCTTTAATCAATTTGTTTCGGGAAAATTTAGCAAGATTTTCCTGCCAGGAACCCCATCTACTGAGCTGCTGTTAATTTAACTGCTCTTCCGAGCTTCCCAGTGCACTTCTATGGGGTCATCTCTCATCCACCCCACCCTGTCAAGTTAAACAGTGCTGAGCCTCAATGCAGGGGCCGGAAGTAGCCTGGCCACCTGTGGGGTGGGTGGCTGTGGACTGACAGCACTTGGTTCGAGCAGCAAAGCTAGATCCTTCACTAAGATGCACATTCTGTGGTCCAGGGCTTCTGCAAGGGCCTTTCACTCATACCCATGTCTCCACCCTCCTCGTAGCTCTGCCTTGGCAGCATTGCTCAACTGCAGCTGGGTATCAAGATTCCCATGAAAGAAGGGTGCTGTGGTACATACCAATCATCTCAGTGGCATGGAAAGAGCCTGGGAAGCAATGAAACTCGTCTCCAAGGCTCTGGGAAGGAAGTCAGTTTGTCTTCAGTCATAGCTATTGGGTTTCCCCTACCTCACTCCTTTTGTCTTCCATCTGTACACACAGAAGGACTGAGGGATGGGACTGCTGAGGAGAAGTTCTTGTCTCGGGTCTTCCTGCCTTCTTCTTATCTCTCAGGGCATTTCTGTACCATGTACATGGACTCTGCTATATTTTCCAGTGTGGTTGAGTTTATTAGAATAAATCCCTCCATCTCCTCATTGGTAAGCTCTGTGATAACACGAGCTGAAGTGAGGAGACTTACAGGATAGCCTTACTTTCCTGTTTTCAGTTTCCAGTGTCTGTGATAACAGGTTTGGAAGCCAGTTTATTCATTCAACACCACCTTCCCCCTCCCCAGCCATTGGAAGAATCCAAGGTACTGTTTATCAGAGACTGGGATACAGTAGATGATCCCAGTCTGCACCATAGAAACTGGTCCTTTTTAGACTCGACTTGTATGATGCTCCAGGTCAGTCAGTGTCAGCCCTCACCTTGTTTCCCTGAGTCGTCTGAAGGAGCCTTGAGGAATTACCCAGATTATCCAGTGACTATGCCTGTGAGAGTTTGTCTTGATAGTTGACGTAGGTGGTCCTAGCCCACTATGAGTGGTGACATCCCTAGGCTTGCTGTCCTAGGCTATGTAAACAGCTAGCTGAGAGAAGGCCAGAGGGTGAGCCATGGCTCCTGATCCAACTTCCTCTCAGTGATAGACTGTGACTTGGAAAGTGTAAACCCCATAAACCCTTTCTTCCTCGACTTTGCTTTAGGTTAGAGTGTTTTATTCCAGCAACAACATGAATCATGACCAGAGGACCCGGCAGGCACCTTGTCCTCTCTGAGGAGTACGTGGGGTTGCGGCAGTGCGTTCAGTGCTGTTCTGAGATGGCTTTGCCTCCCATCTCAACCTCTGGAGCTCGTTTTTCCTAGAGATCTTTGATTCTCCCTCATGCAGCTGTTGCAGAGATGCCCACACTTCCCTCCCTTCTAGCTCCCTGCTATCTCTCATTCCCTCCTGGCTTCCCCAGGCTTCGGTGTTTCTGCCAAAGGCTTTTGTAATAATAGAAAAATATTTTTCAATCATCAAATTTGAGCTGAGAGGGTTTTTTTTTTTTTTTTTTTTTGAGTCAGGGAAAAAGGGAGCTAGAAGGCAGGTATAGTAACCAGCAAATGCAACCCCAGCAGGTAGGTAATGGAAGGGCATCCATGGTGCTGCAGGTCACAGCTTCTGCGGCATGCAGGACTGAGAATCTAGGCATGGAAGAAGAAACCCAAACCCTCAGACAGGACAATTAGGCCAGAGAGTCAGACTGGACTGGGCATAGGAGCCTTATACCATGGCAAGCTTTTCTTTGAGTCTAAATATAGCCACAGCTGTCCGAAGGCAAAAGTTCGTTTGTTTAATTAAGAGAGTGGAATTGTAAAAAAAAATAATAATAATAAAAAAATTAGTGAGTGGTTCTTGGGTTGTAAAGAAAGCTGGGTGGGGTTTCTTTTCAGAGATGGTGTTTCCTGACATGGAGGTATTGGTAGGCATGGGCCTACTTGGTCACTCTGTTTTGTCTGCTCTCTGTTACCCCTGCTTTGTGAACATGTATGCAGCATCTTCAGTCCCTCCCTCCAGCCCATGGGTAGGTCTTTTTTTTTTTTTTATTTCAGGAAGCTCTACCCTCAGCTTTTGTCTCTCTGACAGCCCTAACGCTCTGGAATTCCTGAGGATTAAATGTCTGCTTGTTGACTTCTTCTTTTTTTTTCCTTGCATGTATCTGGAGCTGACATTCAAGACAGAATCTAAGATGGGATAGCATAGCCTCTCCCACCGAGGAGTCAAAGGTCTGGCTTCCTAGAGCTGTCTGTATGACAGGGTCCTCCTCCTAGGGGCACAGAGGATGCTGTCCAGGGTGCTGACCCATTCTGCTTCCTGCTGGTCACTTCCAAACTGGCAGGGTTTTTCAGTCGGAAATTCTTGTTGGCTAAAACCTTCTGGCCAATAAAGCTACAAGCATTTTTACTTAGAACGGGGCACTTGTGCCAGGCAGCTAATGAGATTTATCAGCTCTTCCTTGTCTCTGACCCCACATGTCTCTGCTGAATGATAACAAGCCTGGTCATGTCAGAGAAACAGCACAGGGCCAGCCCAACAGAGAATGCCTATGGTACAGTTGGGGCCTGCCAAGTTGGCAATATCTCCTTGGACATTGCACAGCTATCTGTGGCCTCCTGCAGGCAAGAAAGAAAGTCATGTGATCTGGACAAAATTCTAGATATTATTTGGGGGCAGGTGCCTTATATAGCAGCTGAGCCTTGAAGTAGAGTGGGTGGCAATGGGAGACAGGGAGAGGGGAATGTCTTACCCTGAAATGGAGTGTCTCTGCAGTGAGGACTGATGTACTGATGTCTTGTCCTAGATCAGTAGCTCTGGCAGAAGTGAGAGAATTGCCCAGTGCTGTGTGTTTGTGTGTGTGTGTGTGTGTGTGTGTGTGTGTGTGTGCAGCTCTCAGACACACGCATGCACATGTGTGTGTCTGAGAGCAGCAAGTGTAAGGCTTGTGGTCTGACAACCAAAATAAAGGAACTACTAATAAGCCGATCAATCCTTTGGGACAATAGAGTTTGTAGGTTTACAATGGGCAGTGTGGCAAACAGGTAGGGGTTGAGAGCTAAGCTTCAGAAACCAAAAGGAAGTTCTAGCTGGCTTTAGATTTTAGCGGTCATCAGTATGTTAAAGGTATGAGACTGGGTGTGGTGATAGGATAAAAAAATATGGATACAAATAAGGTGAAAGTCTGGATTCTAAGAGTAAGAATAGATGTTTATTGACTCAGTCAACTACGTAATATTAAATGCTAAAATACTAGACAATACACAAATAGATAGTCCTTTGTTTACACAAAAGACAACAATATACAGTGAGTCTAAAAAGCCCACTTCTAAGATTATGCAGTAGGTTAGGTGACTGTGGAGCCAGCCTTCCTCTCTCCTTGCTTCTCACCAGGAATACACAGAGGAGACTCAGGAGTCAGGGCACGAGGCTTAGAGGGGCAAAGAAAGGAGCCTGGGCCACTGATTCAGACCTGCCTTCTGTCCTCCCAAATATTTGAGGAGGGGTGATTTATGCTAGTACACAATTATATGACTATGGAGTAGAATAGACTTGACGTACAATAAAGCGTGGGGCTGGAAGGAAGAAGTACTCTGTGGTCTCCCTGCCCGTCTCCTCTGAGACATTGTGGAAGAAGGCTTCAGAAATGAAATCAGACACTGTTGTCACCCCAAAGAGGAGCCGGCTGCTGCTGAGGCCCGGATGCTGTTCAGCAGCATGGGGGGGGGGGAGGGGGAGGTCCCACTTAGGGATTCTGCAGGAATTTCTTTCACGTAACCAGTTCCACACTCCCTACAGTTCGTCTGCTTCATGAGTTAATTGATTCTAATTCTTTGGAATTGGATGCCATGTAATGAAGATACACACGGGAACGTGGGCTTTTGAAGTCTGTACTTTGGATCGCAAGATCTCCCAACGTTACCTCCTGGAACCCCAGATTGAATCTACTACCCAGGGGCACTGAGTGTGGCTTCTGACATGTAAGGGAGAAATCAGTGAAGTTGCTGCAGCCATTGGTTTGTTGAACACTATAGGAAAAATAATCTGTGTCCAGACCTTCTACGGGGAAATGCTTAAGACACCCTCCTCTCGTCCAAGCCTGCCTCCACCCAGCCTCTCTTCATGGCCCTCCTAGACCAACTTTCTCAGAAGCACATATCCCCCTGTCTCTAAGTCAGAGGTCAGGTTCTGACCCACAGCCATGAGCTACCTCAGGACTTCCCCTCAGCCAGGGAGGGACAAGTCTCCAGTGTGCTCTCTGCATGCCCATGGCTGTTGTGGCTCATTCTGTAAGAGCTGAGCATCTTTAGCCAGGCCAGGGATCCTAGATTTTACTCAAGGGAAAGCAAAGAGTCTATTCAGAACCTTAGTCCAGATGAGATAATTGAGCATGTAACTTTGGGCATTGTGACTCCTGGTTATAGAAATTTGAGGGTAGAGGGGCTTCCTCGGGGTTTCCCAGAAGTCATGATTCAGATGAACAGACAAGGCAGGCATAGTCCTTGGAAGCTTCCCACCATGCTGTAGCCTAAAGCCCGTGAGCTTCCCTTTTCCCAAATGTAATTCCATTGCTTTCCACACGGGGCATTTTTGCCTACTTTGCACAGTTTTCTGAATGTTATCTACCCCACTGTGGGGTGTGTGTGTGTGTGTGTGTGGTGTTCCCATGGGTGTGTGCATGCCTCTGTGCACACATGGAGGCCAGAGCTTAAATGTGGGTATCTTCCTGCATCATTGCTACTTTATCCTTTGAGTTGGTGTCTTTCACTGAACCTGGAGCTCATTGATTCAGCTGGACTGGCTGGCCAATAAACTCCAGGGCTCTTCCTGTCTCTGCCCCGTGAGCCCTGGCTTACAAATATGTGCCATCACTTGTATGTGTTGTGGGATCTGCATGGCATGGACTTTACTGTCTGAGCCACCTGCACAGCCTGACTTTCTGAATGTATTTCTACTAGCTTCAGTTTGGAAGTTCTCAGATGTGGGTTCAAGAGGCACACTGAGACTGATTGCTGGGTGTGAGGTGTTTATTAGGAGAGGTGTTAAAGTCATGGACAGACAGATAGACAAGAACATGAGAGGGAGCTGAAGGGAGGACCAGGGTCCCTCCATGACAGAAATTGAAGTCTTTGCTTGTCTCTCACTGAGGACAGAGGAGGTTTCCCAGCACAAACCTATCCAGGCTCTCTGACTCTCGTGCTGAGGTGGAGAAATGCAGAGATAGGAAACAGGATGAGTAGTTACCAGTACCTCTTTGGTGCAAACTCACTTCTCCAAGGGTGGAGGGAGTTCCTGGAACTTGGAAGTCTGTTAGCTAGAGATCCACAGTATTTCTGTGGGGACTGTGGTATCTGTGAGAGGAGGGGCTGCTTCAGGGACTATGGAGCGGCAGATGGATTCTAATGTTCCATTCTTACCAGGTGAGATGGAAGGCAATCAGGCCATGCCAAGCTCTGTGTATTTTCCTTGTAGCTTGTTTTGTTTAATACATTGGTCAGGTTGTTCTGATACCAAAAGTAATAAGCAGGCTGGGAGGGGGGATGGTCTTCTGATAATGAGGAACCCACATCTGGGAGCTCATTCTGCACGTCTGTCAGCCTGGGGCTTTTAATAACCTGTTATTTGATCCAGAATTTGTTGGGGGACTTTACTGGGTCTGAATATTTGTGTGGAAACCTAATCATCAAGGTGATGGCATTAGAAGGTTGGGGGCGTTGGAAGGTGATCAGGTTGGAGGGCTCTACCCCTGTAGAGACACAAGCGGCCCAGATCTGTAGGCCCAGAGAGCTGGCTTCCCCTCTCTGGGTGAATGATTCTGCAAAGGGTGCTATTTATGAAGCTCCCACTAGGCACTGAATCTACTGGCACCTTGATTTAAGACTTCAGAGTCGCCGGGCGGTGGTGGCGCATGCCTTTAATCCCAGCACTTGGGAGGCAGAGGCAGGTGGATTTCTGAGTTCGAGGCCAGCCTGGTCTACAGAGTGAGTTCCAGGACAGCCAGGACTACACAGAGAAACCCTGTCTCGAAAAACAAAAAAAAAAAAAAAAAAAAAAAAAAAGACTTCAGAGTCTTGAGGAGTATTAAGCAAAAAACCAAAGTATGTTGTTTACAAATCACCCAGTCTAAAGTATTTTGTTATAGCAACACAAAAGACTAAGACTGTAGAAGACTCTGCTTGAGACAGACAATGGAAGGAGCCAACACCTCTTCCCTAAAACCACGAATGCACAGTGGCTAAGGTGACTGGTTTATTATCCGGCACACAGTAGGATTTGTTACAGGAAATCTGCTGGCGCAGAGACTGATGCCCACTCCAGAAGCTGGGAAGAGCCCCGAGCCCATACTCAAGCTGTGTCCCTTTCTTATCTGAGTCTCTGCCTTCTAGATGACAGTGGCTCCCAGCCTTTCATGGTCTCCTTGTAGGCTGCTTATATTCTGAGACCTGCTGGCTGCTTTCTGGGCTGCCTGATTCTGTTGGTGGATATAATTTGGGAGGTAGTTCCTGAGAGGAGTATCCATCCTCAGCCACCCATCTGTGAGAGGCTGGAGGCTCCAGTAGGCAGTGTTGGTCTTAGGGCAGAGATGGCCTAGGCACCTTCTGATCTAATGGTAAGCTCTTAAATGACTATCTAAGGTCCTTGAGGGTTGCTGTGCCTTCATGGGACAGTGTCCTTAAGTCACATAAGAGTATTTTTGCTTCAGCCTCACACCAGTGGACATTGAGCTGGAAACTGGAAGTGGCCAAGACGAAAGACCTGTCCTAGCTTCAGTGTGCAGCGGTGATGAGCACTGCCGGGCCAGGAGAAGGGTTGTGAAGGGCACACTTATATCCATCATTTTTCTGCTTTGCTCAAGTAGTGGTTTGTGTTCACAGTTAAAGCTAAGCTCTGTACTTTGCCCAAGAATGCTCTTAGAGTTGTCCCTAAGACAACTGTGTTTGAACAGATATATGTGTGTTTAAAAAGGCAATTTAATTTACATTTATACAACTTATGTTTTTCAAAGAGCTTGTGGCATTTCTGGAAATATCCCCTTTTGTGAATTTTCTCATACTAATTTCTTGGCTTTCTAGAACACGCCATTCTTCCTGAAGCTCACCAAAGCCTCTGTAGTCAGAGAGGATGTTAGGATAGGATGAGAGGAACCGTGGGCAGGCCACTGTGAGGGCCTGGATGAAGTGGCTTAAAGTGGCTGTGTGCCTTGTGGCCTGGGGACAGATCCCAACTCAACACTTCCCACCTGGACGTGAAGTGGTAGAGAGGCCTGTGTCAACTGGTAGACCCAAGACTGTTACACCAAGAATAGTAGTATTTTATACTCAGTGAAGAGCTGTGTGCACAGAATCACTATAACTGCAAATAATCTCTCATAGGAAGCCCTGGGTGAGAAGCAATGGGAAAGTCAGAAATACCTCAGCTCATTTCTGCCTTTAAAATGCTTGCAGTGGGCTTTTTCTCCAGGAGACATGAGAGGAGACAGGCATGACTATGGGCCTGGAAGGTATAGATAGCCATGTGGCTAGACTGGGCTAGGTGGTCAGGTTAATGTAGATGCACTGGCTAAGAATCTGCTCAGCTGGGCTGAAGAGATGGCTCAGCAGTTAAGAGCACTGCTGTTCTTCCAGAGGTTCTGAGTTCAATTCCCAGCAACCACCTGGTGGCTCACAACCATCTGTAAAGGGATCTGATGCCCGTTTCTGGTGTGCCTGTTTACTCATATACATTAAATAAGAAAAAAACCACAATCTGCTCAGCTAAGGCTTAAGTAACAGGGTGGGGATGGCTCTGAAGACATTGTCCCATTCTCTGGTCACTTGGCAGCTTCCCTGTCATAGAACCAGCTAGTCTGCATTTCATTACTATTGAGGAAGGAGAGTGTGTGTCTGTGTGTGTGCATGTGTGTGCAGGTGCACACACGCATAGAGTATGTAGAGTAGTTTTGTGTGTGTAGAAAGCCCCGAGTGTCTTTCCTTAGGTGCCTGCTCACCTTGTTTCTCAGGATGAGACCTCTCATTAACCTAGAGTTTGCAGTTCATTTGGGCTGGCTGGCAGCAAGTCTCAGAGAGCTGCCTGTCTCCACTGCCCACCAAGTGTCGGGGTTACAAGGTCACAGCATTGTGTCCAGACTTTTGAATGTGGTTTCTGGGGATCAAACTTAGGTCCTTGTGCTCACAAGACAAGTGGTTTGCAAGACTGAGCCATTTCTCAGTTTCTTGGCTGCCTTGAGAGCAACAGAATCTTCTCACATAAGGAAAAGGGGAGTTTGAGATAGAAGAAGTAAGGCATCTGCCTGGGTCGTGTTTGAAGGACAGGGTCATGATGGCCATTGAGTCTGTTACACTCTCTGTCAAAAGCACAAAGCCTACTTGGTTTGATCCATGTCAGGCCGAAGCAAGCAACATAAGTATCCCAAACTTTTAGTCATTTGATAAACTAGGTGATTCTGCCCTTAGAAGAGCCAGTAGCCCTTTCAAGCCAGACAGAGAATCCCCTTTGAAATCATGGCATCTGCTACTGCCATTTCTCACCTTCCATTGTCCCAGAAAATCACCCTTCCCTCAATATACAATTCTACCACTCCCCAGTACACACCCCCACCACTCTGAAGTTCACATTTCCACCACTTCCCAGTTCACATTTCTACCACTCTCCACTACACACTTCCACCACTCCCCAGCTTACATTTTACCACTCCTTCAGTTCACACTCCCACCACTCCCCAGTTCACACTTCCACCACTTCCCAATTCATACTTCCACCATTCTCCAATTCACACTCCCACCACTCCCCCAATTCACACTCCCACCACTCCCCCAATTCACACTCCCACCACTCCCCCAATTCACACTTCCACCACTCCCCTAATTCACACTTCTACCAGTCCCCAGTTCACACTTCCACCACTCCTCACTATACATTTCTATCACTTCCCAGTTCACCCCAGTTTACACTTCTACCCCCAGTTCACATTTACACACCCCACACACACCAGTTCACACTTACACACACACACACATACCCCAGTTGACACTTCACCACTCCCTAGTTCAGACTTCCACTACTCCCTGATTTTCCCCCAAACAGTATGACACCAGCAGGCTACACTGGAGGACCAAGTTTAAAAGAGTGAGTGTATGGCAGCTTTCACTTTTTTTGCTAGGTTTGTTCAAAACCACAGAGAGTCAGGAGTAAAACAGCTAGTTCATCATGCACCTGCTTCTCAGCCAGGGGCCAATTCTTTGTCTTAGAAGGGTATCTTAGAGACATCACAGCAGTGCTCCAGGACACCTGGAAAGTGACTTGTTTCTTCTTTATTAAACTCTTTCTCCTGTGCAACTTGGTCCTAGAAGCCTGACTGAGGTGACACAGGAGTGAAGAATCAATAGACATTGAAGAAATGACAGCTGCACACACAGAGACGCTGGAATCAGTTGTGCTGTGCTCACTCTAATGGAGGGCACCTGCCACGCAACCTAGAAACATATATAGTTTGGAGAACAGGTTAAATGGTCTTGGTGTGAGGTCTCTGTCAGGGAGCAGTCTCAGGTTGGAGTCACCCCGGAAGAAGAGGTAGCAGTTGCTAGTATTGGCACACACTGGTCAATCATTGGTAAATTTTTGGATTTGGTCCAGAGGAAGGCATTTCCATTGCTCTCAGCCCGGCCCAAGGAAGGGTTTGCCATTCCCATGGGTCTGCGGTGTTTGGGTGCCTGACATGATTGTGCCCATGTCCACAATATATATTTATTCAGGACTTCCTGAGAGCTCTTTCTGACCTAACCAAGCCTTTTGTTGACACCCAGGGACTAAGCTCTGAATTTGTTTCACTGGAAGCCAGTGGTACTTGCTATATAGAAAGCACTTGAGACTGACCTTCCTGCCTCCTCTGAGGCAGTGATAGTTCACTCAAGATGCCTCCCTCCCCATAACAAACACCCGTGCCAGGTGTTCTGCTCACTTCTTTGTGGGAGTTGGTGCTCTAATCTTTTTGTGTGTCACCCTGCTTCTGGAAAACAAGAACGGGGAGCATCATTTTAGAATGAGGAGTTTTCAAGAATAAACAACAGGGGATCGATCGTGCAGAAGCTGGGCCTCTAATCTCCATTCCTCAGCCGATTTCCTTCAAATGGCCAGTTTTATTTATGAAACAGGATATCCTGGTTGGTTTTTATTGTCAACTTGACACAGTATATATACAGTCATCTGGGTAGAGGAGACCCTATGAAGAATTTTCTCAATCAGGCTGGGCTGTAGCTAAATGAGGGAAGTTGTCTTGATTCATGACTGATGTGAGCAACAGCCCAGCCCACTGAGGATGGTGACATCCCTGGGCTGTGTGAGAGGTAGCTGAGCCATCCAGAGAAGGAGCCAGCCAGCATCGCTTTTTTCCATGGTCTCTGGTTCTCCCTCAATGATAGAGTGTGGCTTAGACAGAGTAAGCCAAATAAACTCACAGCTCCTCAGGCTCATCCACACCCTTCCCAGGCTGCATCTTCTCTCAAGAGCCTCTGGTTATCAGCCAGCCCCCATTTTATTTGGCTTCTGAGTCATTAGATGGCCCTGTGTGAATTGCAGTACTCTGAGAAGCAAATGCCTAATGAAGGCCCTTTGGCTAAGTGGGGTGCAGGTAAGGGATCTGGGGGAGGAGCAACATTTCTGCTAAATAAACCTACACTGCATGTGACAAAGCCATTAAAATGTAGAGCTGTGTTTCCTGCCCAGGCTGGGGTTTGTCTAACAAAGCTTGCTTTTCCTTTGTGAATGTATTTTTCTGGCTCCTTCTGCTAAAGTGCTTAACACCAAATATGTCTCTCTCTCTCTCTCTCTCTCTCTCTCTCTCTCTCTCTCTCTCTGTGTGTGTGTGTGTGTGTGTGTGTGTGTGTGTATGCATGCATGCGTGGTGTGCACAGTGTGCATGTGTGAGTATGTTGAAGAAGAAAGAAGGGGTAAGTTTGTGTGTGTGTATACACAGAAACTCTCTGTACAAGTGCCTCACACCCATGAGCTCCACTGTTTCTTACCCTGATTTATTTTTATCAAGTAGAGCAACCAGAGAGACATTTATGATGTGCAAGTCAGCAAAGCAGAAAATCTATTCTAAACGCATGCTTAGGTAATTGCTGCCAGGACATCTGTTATTTCTCCATTCACCTCTGTCTGCCCATTATTCATTTGTCTCTGCACCCACCCTTCTCCATGGCCTCTTCCTACAGTCTGTTCACTCACTTTTACGTCTTCTATTCATAAGGAATTTCTCAGGTACCAGGCTTTCAAAATGAAGTATCTCTTCCATGGGTCTGTGTAGCCTCAGGTTATAGTGTCTAAAAAGGCACCATGATGGTGTCTGAGGACAGGGATCATCAGAATTTTGAACAGAGGAGCAAGAACCATCTATCTTACAAGCATTGGCTTGCTGTGACTGGGAGCAGGCACCTTCCAGCTTCCTTTCCAGAGGACTTACTATAAACCAGAATAAGCTCTGCTGCTGCTGCCAGCTTGGTATCCCATGTACTCTGCATTTAGTAGGTACCTTGTATCCTGTAGTGCTGGACAGTTTTATGTCAACTTGACACAAGCTGAAGTCACCTGAGATAGGAAACATCGATTAAAAAAATGCCTCCATAGATCAGGACGACCTCTACGTTGCTTCCTGCCTCCAAGTTCCTGCCCTATTTGATTTCCTGTCGTGACTTCTTTCCATGATCAACAGGGATAGAGAAATGTCAGCCAGATAAGCCCTTTCCTCCCCAAGTTGCTTTGGTCATGATGTTTCATGGCAGCAATAATCACCCAAACTGAGATAGAAAATGTGTGTAGAAAGGTCACTAGCTCTTTGCATCCCCACACCCGTCCCTCTCTCCCTAAAATGGAGGAAGAGCTTGGGGCTACAGGTTTAAATGACTAGAGAGGAAAATAGCTTTTACGGCAGGCTCCTGGCACTGTCCGTGGTCCTGAAAGTTGATTCACTCTTTGTGTTCACTGCAGTGCATAAGCCAATTCTGTCTCTGATCTTGAGGTCATGGAGGGGTGCTGCTTACTGGCTTGTTCGGTCTGCTTTGTTATACAACCCAGGACCACCAGCCCACGGATGACACCACCTATACTAGACCGGACCCTTCCCCATCAATAACCAACTAAGACAATGCCCTACATGATTACCTACAACCTGATCTTATGGAGGCATTTCCTTAATTTAAGTTCACTCTCTCAGGTGACTGTAGCTTGTGTCAAGTTGGCATAAGACTTTCCAGCACTAGAGAGTACAAGGTACTTACTAAATGCAGAGTCTGTGGGATACTGACCTGGTGCAGTGCCAGAGGTTATTTAATTACCCCTTATGTATCTCAAGATTCTGTCACCATGATAAACTTTAGGGTACCTGCTTTGGATGAATAGATTATGGCTCTGGCAATAGGAAAGTAAGCCCCTCTTTGCTGTGAGCTTGAACTTGAGCTGGCCTTGGTCTTTCTAGCATGGGATCTAAAGAATCTAAAGAGTGGGGCTGGGCTGCCTAGGGTGACTCATGACACTTCTACACAAGGTCCCTGATACAGTCAGCATCCAGATGACAAGATGCCAGGCTTCCCTGCATCCTCTTCATGAACTACTACAGGCATCAGAGCCTACTCTTCCTAGAGCCATTGCTTGTGACTGATTGTCCCCAGGCCTCTCCCTTTGCTTCTGCTTTCTGTGACTGTGCCTGGTGATTCACACCTGAGCCTTCTGTAGGAGCTGGGCACTAGTGACTGCCAGCTTACTGGGAGCTGGTACTAGGATTCCATTGTTCAGCACTTGTAACCCAGGCTGGGGGATCTCTGCCTTCCTCACTGGCGTGCATGGAAACCATCCTGAACTGTTACTGTGTGGTTTTGCCTCCATTACTCTTTTGTAAAGAGGCGTAGAGCACATATCCCTGCCAAACACAGGGAGAGACAATGATTAAGAAGACACCAGTCCTCGAGATGCTTACAGCCCAGACAGGCAGGGAGGTCCTCGTAGAGAACGTGACACTTGCATTGGTCGAAGGATGAGAAGGTGCTCAGTAGATATAGGAAGTGACAGACATTCCTGACCAAACCCAAGGCCAAGCAGTATTAAAACATGGTCTAACTGAGGAGCTGTGCACAGTGGCCCGAGGAGGAGAAGGGTCCAGAAAGCCATCTTTAAACGACCCTCATGGTTACATAGCATTTTTGCATGAGGTCGGAGTAACGATAAATGCCATGCAGAGATTGTCATGTTCCCTCCTGGAGCCTCTGTACAGCCTTCCTCTGTGTTCCCTCCTCTCACCCTCCTGAGATGACTGAGAAGCCCACAGCTGGGTCCCTCATTTGGCCTCACAGTGACTTTCCGCACACCTCACATCCAAGCCAGGCTGAATCCTCTTTAAGATAAAGGTGTAACATCTCTTGGTACTTTTGCTCAGTGTTGCAGGCAGCGTAGAGATGAGGCTCAATGAATGTCTAAAAACCCGAACGAATGCTCTGCACCCCCTGAAGAGCTGGGCACAGCAGTAGGAACCTCTGGTATGGAGGCTTCATGAGTGCGACTATTAGCCAGGGAGGCTGGAATGCAATTAGAAGCCACCATCCACCCTGTAAGAGAGTCGATAGATGACAGTGATGGGCTGATGGTTGTGATTATGGGCTTTTATGTCTTAACCAAGATATCTGAGTTAGCCTGGCTGGGGAGGCACCCGTCCTCAGAATGGCAGGCATTTCAACAGGGAAAATTGCCTTCCATCCATTCCCTCATGACAGGAAGAGCCAGGGAGATGGGATGTTCTGTTCCACCTAGCAGCCAGAGGAAGACATTTCAATTCAATTCCAATGATTCTGCCCTAGAAAATGGGGACTATTAACTGGAGTGTTCTTTGGAGTTGGCAGCAGGACCTGTCTGTCTGAATAGGTGTGAGGTGCCCTTTGAGAGGGAATGTTCTTGCCCCAGAAGGCAGCATGAGACTGCTTCAGTCAGGATTCTCTAGGTGAATGAGATGGACAGTCGGGCTATTTGGGTTATGCCAATCTGATGATGAAGTACCAGAAGCAACTTAGAACTGCTGGTCAAAAAAATATGGAGTGGCAGCAGCAGTGGCAGCAACAACAAAAGGAGAGGTAGGTGCACTCGCCAGCAGGAAGCAAAGGCAGGCAGGCAAGCAACTCTGCTTTTTGTTTCTTGAGGCTGTACACCTGAGCCATCTTGTGTGAAAGTGACACCCATGTAGAGGAGGGTCTTTTATCTGTCTCAAGGGAATAAAAACACCTAAGGTCTTCTTTTTGACTCCATGCCTTCATGTATGTATACAAATACACACACACACACCTGACTGTCTACAAATCCTGCTCACAAGGACCATGCACTCTGTTTGTTGTTCAGGATGCTTAACTCCCATTAATAAGGAAAGTGAACATCATACTAAATGGATTCCCCGTCTCTATCCTGAACCCAGCAGGAGAGCTGTCTGACAGATATTTTAATTAAATCCCCAGAGAGTTCTTTAGTGGCCTGGAGTCAGAGTCAGCCTCTGACTCTGCTTACCAGCTCAGTGTTCTTCAGTCATGGCTGTACATTGAGGTCCTCACATCTGTGATCTGTGGCGTGGCTTGGGCATTGTAATTTAAGGTTCTAGCTACACCTAGGTGGAACTACTGTACCAGAACAACTACGTTGAAAAACTGGCCCAAGTTTTTTCACTCTTATTTTTCCCCGTTTGAAAATTAACTCTTGATATGAACCTCACACTCTGATAGCAATTAAATAATAGAGGGTCTGTTCAGTCAGCATTATCTGCTGTCATGACCATGTTTCTGAAGATAAAGTCACAGCTTATGTTTATACACTGGTGACCTTGGGGTTTCTGTGAATGACACGGGACAGACTCACTCCCCAGCTGTGGTGGGGAATATGAAGCTGTGGATAATTCAGGGAAACGTTCAGCTAATCCTTGGTGAAGACAGACCATGGAACTGCCCACATGACGGCTGCATATTGACCACCAAAGCCCCAGGATCTGCCACCTGTGCTTCACCTCACATAAGTACCTTGTTAGCCTTTGAAGCACTTGACTATTTTTAAGGCTGATGGTTACCTTGTCTGTCCTCTTTGTTGGGGAATTATTGATCTTTTGTCTTTCATGCTTAAAGGAATCAGGAAGCAGAAGCCAGAGGCTCTAAGGGACTACAAACCTTGCCTTTACATTTTTTCAGGCTGCTTAGCTCGCTGAGTGACAGTCCCCAGACTCTGACATCAGGTGGCCTTTCTTTGTTTTGATGAGGTCATAAGGGTGACTGATAAACTTTATTTTAAGGAAAAGAACAGGGGGAAGTGTTTCTGTTCTTCCTGGGAAGGGTTTCCTGTAGATAGCTTCTTCTCCCCCGCTTTCTCTAGGGTAGATGTAGCCTCTCAGGGGTGGGTCACAGTGATGGCTCCTACAGCAAAGATATAATACTACCATGGTCCTTCTAACAAAGTAATGCTCTTAATGGCTAAAGGATAGGAATTATCTTATTTACTTTTCTCGTCATTGTGAGGAAATACTGATGCTGAAGGAAGGAAAGGAGGAAGGAAAGAAGGGATTTAGGTTCACAGTTTGGAGGCCAGGTAGCTGTGGTAGCAGGCAGCTGGTCCCACTTCATTCAGAGTCAGGAGGCAGGGGAAATGAATGCTGGTACACAGTTCGCTTTCTTATTTTTATTCAGTGAGGATCCAGCTCACAGAACTCTGCTGCCCACATTCAGAGCGGTTCCACCCCTAATCCAAGTAACATAACAGTCCCTCACAGACAGGTCTGTAGTTTCCTAAATGATGCTCAATCCTGTTTAGTTGGCCATCGGTATTCACCATCACAAGAGACCAGTTTCACTCTATATAGCATATTATTTAAATCTCAAGGTTTTTTTTTTTAAAGGTCAAGTATCTCATTTGTTTTCTGAAAGGAAGAAAGAGATGTTGAGAGATGCCAGCTCTGGGTGAGGCCAGGCTGGTTTCCTCCGGAGGTTTTCTGTCTGTCCGATTGTCTCTGCTTGCTCAAATACTTTGATCAAACATCTTTACTGATGAATTTTCCGCTTACAGCTGTGTGCCCTTCAGAAGTCTGCTTACATTTCCATAAGCGGGAGTTGATTTTTATCAGGTTAAGTTGTCTTTGCTGAGGCCTGACAGGAAACAGAAGCACATCAGCCCCGGCAAGACCAGTGTGGAACTTGTCCAAAGATGCTTTGATGCTTTGAGTCACCCACACAGATAATGCTAAAGCCAAAGTAGGACTTCCAGGAAGCAGTCTCCTATCATGATGTAAATTAAATTTCCTTTCTTCCATCTCTTGCGTATAAATTGCTACCTTTTCCTGGACTAATTCTGAGATATTTTGAAATAGTTTATAGATAGGGCTAGTCATCCATTTCACCTCTTTTATTGAGTTCATTTGTTGATCCAACCAAGGGGAACCAACATAATTGTGTATTGTAATTCCAAGGGTGGCTAAGGATGAATGCCATAGATTCAAGGAGACAGGAGTTATGGATGGCAAATTTTATCTCTGTCATTAATGGCTCCATCTACACACCTCTGTTCCTGGCTCCCAAAGTCGCAGAACTGTCCCCTTGCCGAGGATCTTGGTCCCTGGGTAATCATAGGGTTCCTGTGAGGTGTCCTCACAGCACAGAGGACAGCCAGTGGTTATGATGAGCAGGTAGTCATGCCTGCAAAGTGGGTGAGCACACAGAGCAGCAAGTGCTGCCCTGAAACAGCCTTGGGGTCCCAGGAAACCTTCTAAGGTTTGCTAGTCCCTTCTCTCTACAGACTTCCCCTTAGGAAGGACCACTGCTCCTTCACCTCTTTGCTGCAGGCCAGGGCTGTGAAACTGCACACACACAGATGTCCTCAGCCTTACTTAATAATAGCTCCAGGATAGCTGCCAGGTCTGAAGTTCAGGGCTTTGGCCCTGGGGCGTTTTGAAGCTCAGTCCAACCACTGAATTTGCTTAAGGGTGGGGCTGGAATGCACTGGGGAATTGAATGCTGTGATTGGCAGTGGAGAGAAAGTCAGGTAGTGGGGACATCAGCTTCAGTAGATGAGGAGTCCGTTTAGAACTAGATGGGGGGGGGGGGGTGGGGGTGGGGGTGGGGAAGAGCTGTGCCAATCTGTGGTCCTTATTGTAGCCACAGGGAATAGAATGCCCTAGATGGCACTGCAGCTCCCTTCTGGAGCTGCTGAGGCCTCTCAGGGAAGCAGGAGGGGCCAAGACACTTTACTCTGTGCCCTGTGCCTGGGAGCAGCTAAGTATCTCTTCTGAAGGAGTTGAAATCTCCTAGGGGAAGTATTCAGCAGTGAGGTCCTGCAAGGTCTCCCCTTCAAGTCCCAGAGTCCTGTCTGTAGCCTCATTATTCCAAACAACTCAGAAAGTACCTCCAGAGAAAATGCATGTTTTAAGATCTAAAGATGTTATTAACTCACACCCCTGAGTGCTCCGGAAGCCGGTGGCAGCCTCTGTGAGTCACACATACTCTTGCCGAAGGATTTTCATTAGAGTTCAGAACCAGTCTGATTATCAGTGGAGACTGTGTCAGGGCAAAGAGCCAGGGCAAAGAGCCAGGGCAGTGGAGCATGGGCGGTGGGGAAAGTGTGAAAGCCTTCAGACACCAGGAGTACATATTACCTGCTGTTATGTAAATCAGAGACAATGGAGGATCCCTGATACACAAGCCAGAGAATCTGAACAGAGGCAGGAAGGTTGGCCTGGCTCCCAGCTGCGACTCCCACACACTGAGGGCTCCTGTATATAGAGTCTGGATTGCTGAATGCTAGCACCATAAGAGGAATGGGTATCTGGGGGCCCTATGACTCTGAAGCTCCAGGAGAGGTGGTGGGGATTCCCAACACTGTACTGAAGAGGATGCAGAAGGAAGAGACACCGTCAGGGTTGGAGCAGCTTCTCATGGCAACGTGGGTCGCTTTGTTGGTTCTTCCCACAGCTGTGAGGACACCCAACTTTCCTGGACTCTGGCAAGGAGCAGGAAGAACCTCCTATACTGCTATCATTGTTTCTATACCCAGCCACAAGAGCACTCTGCCGCTTTGCCCAGGCCAGCGTCCCTGAGGCAGACACCCCACCAAGGAGAGCAGGTTTTGTGCAGATGGCCACAGAATAACTTCTGGGTGAGGCTGCTGGCGGGGAAAGGAGGCCTGTCGTATTTATAGATCATTCAAGCAAGTTCCAGTTAACCCATCAGATAGAATGTTGATTCTGGCCTGATGACTTCACCCTCTCTCCTTGGCACAGAGCCCTCACATCTTCTTCGTCAGACTGCTGCCAAGCTGACTTGACCTTGAGATAACTATTTAATTAAAGAACTTGACCTTGAACAACGGTCTGCTTTCTTCAGCTGTGTGCAGCTATTCATATTTCAGTATCTTGGTTTCCTTTCCTGATACTTTGATTTAAAAAAAAAAATACTGTAGACAAAAACAACCTAAAGGAGCAAGGCTTTATTTTGGCCCACCCAGTTCAAGGGTACAGCCCATCATGGTGGAGAAGTCAAGGCAGCATGTGCTTGTCACATGCCATCCACAATCAGGAAGCAGAGAACGGGATGCATGCTAGTACTACCCAAGATCCCACATGGGGAAGGTGCCACCCACAGTGGGTAGAGCTTCCCACATCAGTTAAAGCCAGGAAGATCTGCCCCCACAGACATCACTGTCTCCCAGGTGATTCTGGGCTGTCAAGTTGACATCACTAACCATTGGGATTCCCTTGGCTTATGACTAGAACTCTGTTGACAAGCTGCTGGCACAGTTCAGAGGTCACCCAGGTTCTAAGTCTGCTGAGCTCTATTCTGCTACTGTCTTGGGTCACCTCTTTCCTTTTGTTTTTAGTCAAAAGAATGCAAAGAATCCCCGGCTTTCCCTTTACCCTCCGCTCCTCACACATCTTCGTTTTTAACCTGGCATCTGTAAATTCTTTTTTTTTTTTTTCCAGCAATTTACTTATTTATTTATTTCACAGCCCTCCTTTCCTCCCAGTCCCCCCTCATACAGCTCCCTCCACATACCCCTTCCCCTACTCCATCCTGGGTACCAACCCACCTTGGCACTTCCAGCCACTGCAGAACTAGGCACATCTTCTCCCACTGAGGCCAGACAAGGCAACTCAAGGATCCACAGGCAGACAACAGAGTCAGAGTAAACCCCCTGCTTCTCTTGTTGAGGGACCCACATGAAGACCAAGTTGCACATCTGCCACATATGGAGGAGTGTAGTTCCAGCCCACGTATGCTCTCCGTAAATTCTAAATGACAGAACGATCTTATTTATAGATCAAGTTCCAGTTAACCCATCAGATAGAATTTTAATTCTGACCTAATGATTTCACCCTCTCTCCTTGACACAGAGCTAAGTTCCCTAAAACTTTCCATGCTCTTCCTTCTCTAGAGCTGTGTCCAGTCCATTGTTGCCCGCCCAACAGTTTCCTATCTGCCAACTCTCAAGTCCTGCTTGACCAGGGCGTGTCCCATCCTCGGGTGGGGAGGGGGCTGCACCCAAGGCATCGATGTGACTCTTGTTTGCAAGAATGTAAGACTCTTTCTGCTCCATGTTGAAGATGAATGAAGGAAAGGAAGGAAAGACATGCAGACACAGCATTCATAGTCACAGAAGAGGGAGGGAGGGAGGGAGGGATGGAGGGAGAGAGGGAGGACTGCGTGGGTGCTGACCTTCCTTGTCTCACTAGGCCCGCCCACCATCTTGTGAGGGACAGGTTATTTTAATCAGGGAAGCCCTGCTCTCCAAGAGTGAAAAAAAGGAAACTCTTGCCCCACATCTTTAGTTAGACAAGAAAAGTAATACCGTCTTGCCAGAATTTGAACTTGGTTGCATAAGTATCTGGTACAGATAGCAGAGTCTTCATGTCATGAAGATGGGGGCCTCTTGTCGCATTTCCTATGGGGTGGTCCTTTCAAACTGGCACTGTCCAATAGACCTGTCTGTGGGGGCGTTCTGTGCTATACGGACGCTCTGCACTGTGAAGCTTTTAGCCCTGCACGGCTAATGTGCCCTTAGAGTGTGGTCATTGCAACTGAGTGGTCCACCTTAAAATTTGCTTTAATTTATCTTACCAAACTAGACAGGGCAGCTGTAGGCAGCTCTGTGGAGGTATTTTGTGGATCTCAGTTGGGGCCTTATCCTGAGAATCCTCATCTGCCACAATAGGAACCCTAAAAGTGAGTTTGCTTACTTTGGGGGTACCCAAGGAATAGATCCCAGATACTCTTGAGTCACCTCTGGTTCCTGATCCCATGTTCCTTTGCCACTTACAGTGTCCAACAAGTTGGGTGCCAGCCAATTGCACACTTGATTTAGATGTGCCCCAAGTTCAAAATATATGGATAAAATATCTCAGCAACACTTTTTAGTGAGAATATTAGAAAGCAAAGCTGAACAGAGCCAACCTGGCTAGGATTAGAACCAGGGAGGTGCTGGCACTGCACCTACCATACTTGAGACAGGGAAGGTTTGTTTTTCTCATGATTTCCAAATATTTCAGCTCATCATGGCTGGAAAGGCACTAGGGAGCAGCTCATGGTAGCAGGAGGCTGGAGAAAGCTGTTCGCACCATAGCAGACCTGGAGAAGAGAGCAGGCTGAAGCTCAGAGATTATAACTTTTAAAGACCTGCCCCATTGACTTACTTCTGCCAACCAGCACCCACCTCCTAAAGGTTCCACAGCCTCTCCAGAATGGTGCTGCCAGTGGAAGTGATTCCAGTTCAAACCAGAGCAAATATTGTGTACTATTCAAATCTGACCATGTAGGCTGAGGCTCAAGGCACACGAGAACTGGGCTTTCTCCCACAGGGAGGGGCAGGAGGCTCACTTAGCACCTAGTGAGTCATTTGGTACAGACGGTCTGTTGGTTCTTCCAGAAATGGCCACATGACTGTCAGAGTAGGTGGAAGCCTGTCCTTGCCTCTAATGGATGGCAAAAGAGTGTATTTCCAGAATTTTTAGAGTCACCATGGATCTGTTCTGCCACCTGTACCCACCCTTGCCTCTCATTTTACCTGGTGAGATTTTATTGTTCGTGAGCTACTGAAAATCCATGCTGAAAGCTGTAAAGCTGAGGTTCAGACATTAACTTGCCTGCCCAGGAGCACAGGACTGCGGGCCATCAGTGGAAGAGCTGAACACAGCCCGATGTTCTCACTCCAACATGCTACATCCTCACAGCCTCCTCTGACAGAGGACATCAGGTCCCTTCCCATAGGCTCCCCACAGAGGAGCAGTCTGTGGGTTGGAAGAAGGGATCAGTAGGCACAGCTCAGCTGTGAGAATCCTCCTAAAACCCAGGAGAGTTTGTGAGCCCTTACAGCTTCCAGGAAACAGGTCTGCTTCTTGGTTCTGAAGAGAATGGACTTTGTGTACTGGCCTTCTGAACATTCCAGTCTTTGAGAACAGGCTACCTTGAGTACACCAAGAGAGATCTGTTTTAGTTACTGCTGTGTGCGTGGGTCTGTGTCCTAACATGCAGGTGTGACTATGACCCATTGGAAGTTTAAGCAGAGGTGCTTGTCTTGGATGCAGGGATAATTAGGTGTCCTGGGAAGATGAGCGAAGGCTTCTTGGAGGGACTGTAAGTAGCTGCCCCTCTCTTTGAAAAGCACCGGTTGACAGAATGGAAGGCAGGGTGTTGCATGCTGGAAAAAGAGGTGTGGCTGACATGTAGCTCACAGATGCTCTTGTTAGTTTGTTTTTGTGAATTGTTTTAAAGAAAAGCCAATTATCAGTCACATTGGGCCAGCCGGGAAATGAAGGAGGTACCATAGGCTCCTAGCCAAAACTAACCTACCTAATAGGCATAGCCTAGAACAGAAATGCAATTTAGGGAGATGGAAAGGAGCCAGGCCTTGGTCCCAAAGGAGGGCACCAGACCCAAATTACCCAGGACCTCAGAGTTTATGCATAGCTGAGCAAAGGCCCAGGTGGCTATCCTGAGGATAAGTCAGAGGCAGAAATCTCCAGCAGGCAAGGTTTCTGTGATGACACTGGCCTCTCCATCATTCATGAAAGGATTCAGGGCTGGACAGAAACAGATTCTTGGCTAAAAATGGGCCAGGTTGACTTCCATGAGCCAAGGGCTGCAGCTAAGACCAAAGGACGTTCTAGAGTTAGGGCAGCTTGAGCGGAGCCTGAGTCGGAGTGCAGAGTGTGGGAGAGCACGGGTGCATCCAGAGGCTGGTGCCAACAGCCAGTATTGTGAAGTTATCACTATGGAACAGATGGCAGCAGCCTTGAGATGATCCCTGGTTGTCCTCTGGTGGATATGAGAAAATGAGGCAACAGTATGTCCTCTGTCCACACTCTGCCCATGGACCTGCACCAGTCATGACTACGGAGTCCCCAATTACAAATGCTTCCCCAACCAATCCTGAAATGACAGCCATGTTGTGGGGGACTGACCAGCAGTCCAGATGTTGAAGTTACCCGACCAAGACTTCTCACTTAGAGTTTGGGAATGTGGATGTTTCACAGTAAGCCTCTGCTGTCCTAGGAGGACGTCTTCCCAGAACAGAGCCAGCCTAGTCTAAATGATGTCATATGTCAGCATGCAGCCTTGGGCATTGGGCTTTCAGCCTTGGTGGGAGAGTCGATGCCGGGTGAGACAAAGCCAATCTGTTCCTTCCCCTTGGAGAAAGGAAAGGAACTGCGTGCAAGCTGGGCAATCAGCAAGCTTAAAGGCGCAGTTTACAGGAATGTAAATAGAAGAATGGTTAATGATGGTCACTGTGTAAATACAAGGTCTAGTGATGTTTACTGTTTTGTTAAACATTCAGGCACAGAAAGGAAATGTTCTGTTACTGTGGACCTCAGGATTCCTGGGTAGCCAGTTTGCAGAGAAGAAAGTCTAATAGGTCCTCATAGGTTTGTGTGTGTGTGTGTGTGTGTGTGTGTGTGTGTGTGTGTGAGAGAGAGAGAGAGAGAGAGAGAGAGAGAGAGAGACCAGTGTCATCACAGAAACCTTGCCTGCTGGAGATTTCTGCCTCTGACTTATCCTCAGGATAGCCACCTGGGCCTTTGCTCAGCTATGCATAACTCTAAGGTCCTGGGTAATTTGGGTCTGGTGCCCTCCTTCGGGACCAAGGCCTGGCTCCTTTCCATCTCCCTAATCGTGCTGGAACTCTTGTTGCGGCTAGGTGCTAAGAAACCTCAATACACAGGGACCACACAAAGCTTTTTCCTGTTCACACAAAGCTTGTTCAGGAAGGACTGGAGTCTCTTCTCTTGGTTCCAGCCTTACTTCCAAGGGACTCGTCTTGGAGGGTGCTGCCATTGGAGCAGGTCCTGAGAAGAAAGCACCTAGACAACTCGCTGCTACTTTTCTCTTTTGGCTGCTAACCCCCTCTTTCACGCAGTTACTCTGTTGCTCAATGACTAGCTAGCTACAAAGCAGATACACCAGTGTCTGTCCACCAGCCACAAGAAGAAGTGAAGCAAAGGAGAAACAGGCCACAAAGCCTTCCCTCCTCCCTCTCATGCACATCACATATGAGGAAGAAGGCTGTGTGTCCCTTCATGCTGAAGATGTTTATTAAACACCTGCTGGGTACCAGGTGCTTTTATTGAGCACCCACGGTGTACCAGGAATTCTGATCAGCCCTGTGGGGGAATGTAGACACGAACAAATCCTGCATGTGGAGACTGGCCTCAGAGCTTCCTTATACCATTATAAAACACATGTATTATGTGTCTGCCTCAGGGAGCTGACAGAGCGGAGAGAGCTCTAATATTCAAGTCAGAGATAATTCAAGGCAAAGCTGTTTGGACAGGGTTTTACTCCTCCGGCTGAGGTGATCAGGGAAGGCTTCCTGGAGGAAAGGCCATTCTTAAAGCTTTTTCAGCAGAGGGAAGGTTGGAGTGTGTGGTAGGGGCTGAGGGCAGGAGCAGCCTGGGCTGAAGGAAGCAGGTCCAGGATCCAGATGGGATGAAGGTACTAGTGTGAATATGGAGTCTGTGGAGAGAGGAAGACCCCAAAGGGTCGGTGTCTGGGCCTGGATGCGTTGTCTGTATGACATGTGATTGTGTCTGTGTGGGCGTTACTATGATCTTGGATCACATAGCAGCCTGACACCTTGACACACTTGGGTGTGGTGACTGCTGAGGGAAGCCTGTTTGTGGAGCCTGACAATTGGCCTGGATAGATTCTGCTGACGTTCTGAGAGGCAGCTGTGATGGTGTTTTGCTTCTGTCCCAAGGAGCAGACACACCGATGGCCTTTTGAACAGTCTCCATCTCTCCTAGGGCTGAGGGTCCCTTAGAATAC
Source organism: Arvicanthis niloticus (assembly GCF_011762505.2). Classification (NCBI taxonomy): domain Eukaryota; kingdom Metazoa; phylum Chordata; class Mammalia; order Rodentia; family Muridae; genus Arvicanthis; species Arvicanthis niloticus. The sequence continues at coordinate 65,675,418 of NC_047667.1, forward strand.
ACTGCTTGCAGGGGTGTGGAAGTGGCCAAGTAACCCTGGTCTGTCCCCACCCGACCAGAGCCTTGTGCAGCCAGCAGCTCCCAGAGGATGCACACTGAGATCTGCCTCACTGGAGTCTTGGCCTCTTTATTGACTTTATAGAGAGCAGAGTGGCGGGGCTGGGCAGTCTGTTTGGGGCTTTTGCTGCCAGCAGTTGCCAAGCAGTCCCTGTCCTTCAAGTGTTCTTGATGTAAATAGATCTCTCTGGGAAGAGACTCAGGTCAAGCCAGGCTGAATGCCCACCTGCTACATTACAGGCAGACTTATGGATACCTACTGGTGACGAAAGTTTCCAGTTTCTCTGTGCTGGGGATGGGTCAGAGATCTCACCGCAGAGTGGGGACACTGGGTAGGTTGGGGGCCTGCTGTCTGCCCGGCTTCTCACCATCCTGGGCCCAGTGCACTTATTCATCCCACCAGCCCCTCCCAGGTGTTGGTCCTGCAGTGATAAACATGGAACCTGACCTCAGTGCTTTTCCATAGCAGTCATGGTGTGCTCCTGAATGCATGCATGTACATGCATACACATGCATTCGTACACACACACACACACACACACATTTATTCATATAGACCCCACATACACACACCTGTGCATACACAAAGCCCACAATCATACAGTTATTCCTGTACTTGCACACATACACACACCCATCCATATACAAAGACATACATACCTGCACTTACACACACCCATGTACACCCCTATATACATACACAGACTTATGCATACACAGTCATGAACACATAGACCTGCACTCACACATACCAATATATACACCCCCACATTTACACACACCTTTGTGTACACATGGCTATCCCACATAACCCCTGTGTTTACACACAGCTATATAGACATGATTGCACATACACACTTATATACATGCATACACATACCTATATGCACATGCATACATATGCATACATACCTGCACATGTTCATATATACCCCACATTCGTACACACATGCAACCTCCACATACAATATCTGTACTCACATACATATAAAACATCTCTCACATATACACAGTATACACATTCATACATATCCACATCTCCACATATATACACATATACCCACCTACACACATACCTGTACTTCCATACCTGTGTATACTCCCACAAACATACACACAGCCATATACATAGCTACACAAAATACTCACATATACCCTACACATACATACATACACCCATACATACTTCCACATACACAGATAGCCATGCACACACATACCTGTACTGACACATACCTCTATATCACCCCTACACACACACACACACACACACACACACACACCTGCTCTCTCCTAGACTGAGTCTCCAGAAAACGGGGGCAGGCTTTCTCTTCTGCACCCAATCTTCCAATGACACTTGTCACATATGAGTTTACAGAGCAGGCTGTGCCAGTCAAGAACCTCCTCCAACCCTCCAGGTATTTCATCATTGGCTGGCACACCCTTGAGTCTCACTTTTCTCCTCTGCAACATGAAATTTGCAGTGCTGCCTGAGGCAGGTGGCCTGCCCAAAGTGGGTGGCGAGAGCGGCTGGCTCTGCTTGGCTCAGCTGTCTAGTAAGATCTGTGTGAGAAGAGACTGAAAGGGGAGCACTGCTCCCCCACTCCACCCCTGGGCCAGGCTACCTGTTTCTGACCGGGGAGCTGGAGGCATCAGTGCCCTGCTCTGGGCCTCAGTTTCCCCATCTGTAATACCAGGTCATTTCAGCATCAGCAACAGCAGTGTTTTTACAGTTAAGTCATTAGGTGTCCATCAAACCTGCATTGAGTCAGTTGCTGAGGCTCATGTGACCCTAGAGAATCATTAAATCAAAGGCTCGTCTTATTAGACGCTTTGTGTGCATTGCTTCTTTCATGTTAGCTTTCACCTCCTGCACTATGAAAGGTGTGTGCTGTCCCTTAGCTCAGCAGTGGCTGCGGGTGAGTTGGGGCCTTTCACAAGCACAGGGATCATGCCCCGCCCAGGTGTGTTTGCAGGCTGACTGCTGGGGGGACTGGAGCAAACACTTCCCTCCTGTGTTCTCCAGAAGCCTTTATGGAGGGCAGGTTTCAGTATGAACACCACCAGCCATAGTGAGGAGCCATGCTGATGGGCAAAAGGATGGAGTCTGGAAGCCAACACTAGCCTTGGCCCAGGTTCTCCCCTTCACCTGCTCAAGTCTCATTTTCTGCATCTGTAAAATGGGCTGGTGAAAGGAGCCCCTCCACAGGGTGTCCTGGGGGTTAGCTAGAATACAGTATGGGAGGAACCTGGCATGTCTCCTTGGTGTCCTGTGATGGCACCAGTGCTGATTATAATTATAGTGGGTAGTACTGCTTAGGGGTGCTGTAGGAGCTGGAGACAGTATACAATGGCAGATATGCATAGAACCTGGGAACAAGGGAAGGAGTCAGAGCTGATTCTAAGACACAGCCTGAGGTAAACCTTGCCCTGCAGCTCAAGGAATGAGAGTAGCAAGGGTCCTGGGGCTACAGAGCTGTTACCTAAGGGCTCGTTCTACTTTCTGAACCACACGACTTTGGCTATGGAGACTGAAGCCACCAATATCTAGCTCTGGGCCAGGATGACTTTTTGGCATCTCTGGACCAGCTACAGAGTTTCCTGCAGCCGGGGAAGAGCCTGTCACTGGCCACTTGACAGAGACCACCATTACCTGTAGCTCACTCCAGGACCGTCGTTTGTCAGCTTGGTCACAGATCTTTATAGGTTACTATAGTGAAGTTAAAGTCCCAGGAAGAGGTCCAAGGTTCTGGAAGCTATCTTTACTTATTTTTAATCCCCTACCCTTAGCATGATAGGAAATGGTAACAGGAGTATGAAGTTAACAGCTCCAAGTGAGATAAATGCCCATTTCTAGAACAGATGCCACGCCCAGGCTCAATCCACCCTCCTCCTCAGCTTCCAACTACACCCGCTCCCCAGGTTCTATCTACCTACCTCTCCCCAGTCTTCATCCACCTCCACCCCAGCCTCCACCCACCCTTCTTCCTAGCCTCCATCTGTCCCTTCCCTCCCCAGCCTTTTTCCATCCCATGTCCCAAACCCTGGCTGATCACAGAGGGAGGAGGATCCTGGATTTGCAGCAGGGTAGAGAGTACTCTGGATACATCGCTTGTGGGAAGAAAGGGTCCTGACCAGCTATTCTTCATGTCTGGAGAGGAGTCTGGAATGGATTTAATTAGACAAAATTGGATACACGTGTATGCAGTTGCCCATTAGCTGATTAAGCCCAGACATGGCCCCTGAAGATGTGGACTTTGAGGCACAGAGCAGCATGAGAGTCAGAGGAGCCTGGGTCCGGCCTCCCTTCCCTTGCTTCCTGTGTACTCCTTATTCAAGGGAAGAAGGCTTGCCCGTGCCCCAGTCTCAAAGGAGGCAATGTGTGTGCCAGGCTCCTGTCTAGTAGAAAACACCAGCAAATGCCTGTTGTCTATTGTTAATGGTGGGTTGGGGCATAGCATTCTGGAAAGTAGAGACCCCCTCTGGCTCTAGCCATGCGTGGAAACAAAAGAGCAGAGCCAGGAGTGGCTGGCGGAAGGATGGTGTCAGGCCCAGTCTAATCTCCCTGGCTGGAGATCATCACTGGGGTTGCAGATGATAACCTAAACATCTAAATGACCAGGAAGCCACGGTCCCTCCTCCTATTGAGACAGGGCAGGCTGCTCCTGTCTCACTTCCGTTAGACTTCTCAGCAGGAAGGACCCCTGCACTTCAGACTTGGTTTCAGGTGGCCCCAGAAGCTTCCCACCCTTGACCCAAGGGTCTTGCATTATGGTATCTGCCCAGTCAAGGGTGCCTCTGCCTGTCTGGGTGTTGCTTCCTTAAACTAACATCTGAGCCTGTCATAGCCCCCAAGTGATATGTCATCTCCCAAACTGCTGCCACATGACAGGGATGTTCCTGCTTTTCAGCTTGGAGAACCATTGTTAACCTCTGTCTTCTCCCTGCCTGGGTCATCTTAGCTGCTGGTCTGTGCCCTGCTTAGGGGCTGGGCTGGTTCCTAATGGAATTGTACACTGAGATGTCAAGCTCAAGGAAGGGCACTTGAACGGGGGACTAATCACACAGGTGTTGTAGTGGGCGTTAACTGTGCCAGCACAGGGCAGCGTTCAGAAGGCAGCATCGATGCCCTCTGTAGTAACACCTGTTCTGTGTCAGCACTCACGTGCCCCTTTCTTACAGTCACCCTAGGAAGTAGACGTCCTTACCCACGGTACAGATGGGGAATGGGTGTTTGGGAGGTTTCAAAGATTTCTGGCAATGCCCTGTGAGATGCTCGCTTCGAGGCTACCTCGCCCACAATGCGAGCTGTTACACTTCAGCAGGTGTGCCTGGGACTGGTTTTAATTTTCCCTTATTGAGTGGGACTGAGCGTCTTTTCCTGTGCTAAGCCACCATTATATTTCCTTTTCTGTGGCCTTTTACCATCTTTGAACGCATTTAAAAACTGGAATAGTAAAGCTTTCTTCTTTATCAATTTCTAAAAGCAATTTTTTGGCTTATCAATTATAAATACATTTTTGTATTTTGTTGTCTTTTAACTAAAATATTTATTTATACTTTATGATTTCTGGGTACTTAGTTTAAAAGGACTCCAGTCGGCCTTTTAAACATTTAAATAACAAAACTGTGAAACCTGGGGTCAGTAGACCCAGGTCATCTATCTTTGCTTTCCTGGAAACTAAATAGAATTATACAAGACTTGTTTTGCTTTGTTTTGCTTAGTCAAAAGCTCTTAGGGTTAAAATAAAATGTGGGGGAAATGTAACAGAAAGATGCTTTTAAACAAATTTTTGAAAAAGAAGTAAGCAGAAGTGGCAGTTGGTTTAGGAAAGGTGAGAAGCTATACAGAGATGTATAACTTCTATACTATGTCAACGCAGGGTGGAGTAGGGGTGGGGGAGGGGCGTAGGAGCTTAAAAGAAGAATTATGTCTGTTTCTTTGTTTTCTCCTGCAAAACTCTAATCTTCCAGCCTGAGAGATGTGGAGAGGGCTCAGCTCTTCCACAGGGCCCGAGTGAGGTTCCCAGTACCCAATCAGAAGGCTCAAAATGATCTGTAGCTCTAGTTCAGGGAATCTGACACCCTCTGGCTTCTATGAAAACAGTGCATGCATACGCACACACACACACATGTGATGCATCCACATAAACTCAAGTAGACACACATACATCCACTTAAAATTTAAAATGCATTCATTAACTAAAGTAAGTTATATATATTATATATTTAAAACTCACTAAAACTGTAGCGTTTGAGCACAAATGACTGTAGAGGCTGGAGGCAAACCTCAGCACTAAACTCACGGGGTTATCCTGATGTTCTGAGCTTCAGGGGGAGCCCTGGCTTCACATCCTCAGCTCACTTACCTTGGTGGGTGCTAACACAGACAGCAAGATAAAAATGCTCAAATGAGCACATATAACAGACGTATCTATGGAACGAAATGGTTCCCTATGAAAAGAAATGATCAAAAATAAGACAGAGCTTTGTGTTTTGGAAAATAACATGTCACAGAGATGTAAAACAACCCAAAGCCTGGAAGATAAGTCAGAGGGATCTTTTCTGAGAGTAATAAAAAGATGAGATTGATGGGAAAGGGCAGGAGGGGAAGGAGGGAGTGGGAGAGAATGGAGACATCCGTGCACATCACACGCTGCTCATGGAACTTCAAAGTCGAGGCAGAAAGGCGAGAAGAAAAGCATCAAACTAAACAATACTTCAGAACTGAAGAAGAGTCCTCGGCTTGCCAGACCATCAGATTGATGCTTGAGTCACCTGCTTGAATGAAATCCATATCAAAGCATATAATTGAGAGGTGCTGGAACTTTGGGGGCAAATAAGTAAATAAATCTCCAAGAGAGACACAGATTCACTCAGGGCTTAGAAGTCAGTGTGCGTCATCTTCAATCCTGGCGTCTCATGCAGTTAAACTAGAGGAACAATAGGTTCATGAAATTGATGGAAAAATAAATTGTGCTGTGTATCTATGTTGGTTTCTTTTCTCAACAGGGTGATAAACTACCTGTCAGAATTAATTTAGTGAAGAAAGGGTTTATTTGGGTTTACATTTGGAGAGTGCTACCCATCACAATGAGGAAAGTGTGGAAGAAGCCACGGCTCACTGATGCAACAGCAGGAGTCAGAGGCTGGTTGCTTGTTCATGTCTTGGCTGATTAGGAAACGGAGAACCATTGTAATAGGGTTGGTTCTTTAGAGAAAGAAATACAATAGAAATGAGTGTGTATGTGTTTGTGTGTGTGCGTGTGGGGGAGAGTATAAATGTGTATGTGTGTGAGTGTGCCAATGCGAGTGTTTAAGATTAGAGTATAAATATGTGAATGTGCGTAAGTGTGAAAGCATGTGCAAGTATATGTGAGTGTGAGAGATAGTGTGGAGAGAGTATAGTGTATACATGAATTTGTGAGTGACTGTAAGTATGTGTATGAGTGTGTGTGAGGGAAAGAGTAAGTGCGTGTGCCTGAGTGTGAGAGTGTATGTGAGTGTGTGTGAGAGTGTGGAGAGAGTATGAATGTATATGTGCTTGTGAATGTGTGAGTGAGCATATGTGAGTATATGTGTGTGGAGAGAGAATGAGTGTGTATATGTGTGTGGAAAGAGAATGAGTGTGTATATGTGTATACATGTAAGAGTGAGTGAGCATATGTGAGTATATGTGTGTGGAAAGAGAATGAGTGTGTATATGTGTGTACATGTGAGAGTGTGTGAGTATATGAGTGTGTACATGAGTGTGAGAGAGCATATGGAGATAAGAGTATGAGTGTGTGTGTGAGTATGAGAGTGTGGAATAAATGTAAGTGTGAGTATAAGAGTGTGTGTGAGTGAATATGATTGTGTGTATGAATGTGTGAGAGAGAGTGTGTATGGAGAAAGAGTATAAGTATGTATGTGTGTGCATGTGAGTGTATGTGAGTGTGTATGTGTGTGCGTATTAATTGGTTTATGTTACAATAGTAACAGCAGTGGAGAGACAACCCATTAGTTGTTCAGTCCATAAGGCTGGGTGTCTGGGAAATTCCAGTCTAGCACTAAAACCTGGAAGGTTCCCAAGAGCTGCTGGTCCTTAGTCCATGATGGAAGCCTGGAAACACTACATCAGTGAAGGAATCATCCACAGAACTACAGAGAAAATCAACTCAATCTCGCAGCAAGACCATAGGCCAAGGGTGCTAAAGGTTCTTCATCCTGCCGTGTGCTTTCTATCTGGGCTGCTACAGAGGCACACACACACACACACACACACACACACACACGCACGCACGCACGCACGCACGCACGCACGCACGGCAGCCTTCCCAGTGAGGCTTCCAACTTACATGATTCTAATTTGCGACAAATTGACATTACAACCATCTCGATCTACAACCCACATAACTCTCTCTCCTTCCCAGCAACCCCTTCCTCCATAGCTGTTAGGTCTATATACCAAAGCTTCCAGAACCTTCCAAAACAGCGCCACCTGCTGGAGATGAAAGGGTGAACCACATAAGCCTGTAGGAGCATTTCCCATTTACAGCATATGCCACAGGTCTTGTAGCTAAACTAGTATTAGCCGAAAGTAAAGACACAGCGTTTTTGCTGGGAACTGTATGTGGGAGCTGGGCACTGGATGACATGCAGGACCTGAAAGGTCCTGCCAAGATAGCAGACTCTCCTTCAACAACATCTCTGATTCCTACGTTTTTGGTTGTGTGGCATAGTGCTGCCTGGTACAGCCAGTCAGTCTGAGGGCTCTGATTCCCTCATGCAACTAACTACCCCTAGTCCTTTAACCAGGTTATAAGGCTGTCCCTTCCACTGAGTCAGTGACACGCAAGAGCCACATTCTCAGTGTCAGGAAGGCAAGATTTTAAGGTCAGTGTGACAGAGGGCAGACACAGTGTCAATGACCATTAGTGGGCACTGTGTCTTCTGGACCTCATCCATTCATTGGCCATCCAGCAGAGGACACTGATCTCTCCACAATGGGTATAAGAATGGTACAGAAATACACACTTTGGAGAGAGAAGACAAGTCCGAAATGGAGAAGCAGAGCGTGTGGGTGGAGACCCCTGAAGACTATATGGGTCTGTGATACAGGGAGTGAGGAGGTGATAATGGCAGAGAGGAAAGCAAGCCCACCCTCACAGAAGGTGCGTAGTCCTTGTTTCCCCAGAGAGATGCAGAGAGGAAGCTGCAGCTGCCCATGACCCCTCTGAGATGGATGCAGATAGAGCTCAACCCACAGGCCTGAGTGTCAGAGTGTGACCAGCCTCTGTCACCCTCTCAGCTCCATCACCATTAACACCCTGCCTCAGGTGCTCTGCAGCCTGTTGCATTCACACATACAGAATGCTTCAAGCAGCAACTGGAGACTAGATCAATGCTGTTGCCATTCCCCGATCTGGCTCCAGCACATCCTCTTCAGATGAGGAGAAGCCAGGGCTCGTCTCTCTGACGTGTTAGCATCTCTCGTCCCTTTTCTGCTCCTTCTTGTTCTCAGTTTTCTTCCCACTGAGGATTTTCTACAAGTCAGTCCCCTGCCTCCCCTTCATCTCAGTATGTCATCATTCATTGGACTTTCTTTTGGGGTCCCTGCCCCTCTCAGGTACCCTGTACTCTTGGGGCTGGGCCTGAATTCTACATCCCTAGGTCCTTTTTGCCCACAGATCCCTAGGGATTTCTCAAAGACCCAGCTGGGGTAGTCGTTTCATCTATGGGTAGAGCTTGCCTTGATGGAGCTGGTTTCTGAGGCCCATCCCCCACTAACAGCATCACATTTGTAGAGTAGGTTGCCTATGAGACCCAAGAGCCAGTCTGTCCCGATCCTTGCCCAGTGGGCACCTCTGCGTCCACTGCAGTGTCCAAGGCTAATCCTTGAGTGGATACTCTGGCCTTCTTGTCTGCAATGGATTCAGAACTGTAGCCACTGTGTACATTTAGAGAAGAGAGGCGGAGTCTGCAGGCTGAACCCATGTGCTATGGACCCAAGAGGATAGCACAGCACATGGAAATAAACACAGATCAAGAGAGGCAGAAGGAACCTGTCCACATTGACGAGCACCCCAAGATTCTAATGTCACATCAGCTGCTTCTTGAAACCTGAAGTGCCACTTTGCCCAGATGCTCCAATGAGTATTTCTGGTGTGAGTATAGCTTGCCTGATATGTGGTTGCATTTGGCAGACTGTGTGGCCAGACACTTTCAGGGAGGGGTTGGCCCTTAATCCTGATCATCAGCCGACAGGAGGGCACCAAGTTCCCACCAGGGTAGCAAACAGCAATGGCAGGGGTGGCACTCAGCCCTTCTTTGTCTGCCTCCAGGTCTATGTGAACATGTGTTTAAGCAGACCTGTTGTTACTCTTGCTACCTATTCTGGGGAGCCTGGCTTTGAAAACAAATGCACCTGTGTATTCCAAGACTGAAGAGAGATCGGTGAGGCTGTCTCAAGTCTCTGCCCCAGTCACAACTCCTCTTTGAGCATAAGCTCAGTGGCCCTCATGGAAGTTCAGTGCAGAGCCCAGCATGAGCTCCAAGCTTAGGCACAAGTCCCTGCCTATGCCCTGTCCTGCTTGGGTTTTCCTGTGGTCACTTACCTGAACACAGCAATAATACCTGCTACTCCAGTTCTTATGGAGAAGGTGAGGACTGGGTGCCTCCACTCAGCAACCTGGGACTCTCCTTTGGGTGGCATTAAAGAAGCACATCATATATAAACAACCAAAGCTTAGAAAGAACAAATGACTCCCTTGAGCTCTGCAGCCAGCATAGTAGGGCAAGAACCTGCCCTGGGCTCCTGCCAGCATCTCTACGGGCTCTTAGGTGCTTAAGGTTCCATGCTGACACCAGAGACCTCAGACCCAAGCTTTAGACGAGGACACCCAAAAGATGATCACAAGGAAAGGTGTAAAGGAAACCTGTGCTGTGGTTTCTGGTGAGCGTCACCTACAGTGCCACCACTGCGTGTCTTAAACAACAGAACCAATTCTGTCACCAGGCTCTGCAAGCAACAAGTCCAACACTAGTGCTGCTCCCTTTCTGGAGTCTGGGAGATCTACTCCAGGCCTCTTATTGCTTCTGATTATAGTGGTCCATCCTTCGCTCCAGTGTCCACCTTCATCCCCACAGCCTTTCCCTCTGGGTCCCTTACAAGGAAATCCATCACAGGGTTTGGAGCCTACTCTAATGCAGAATTGGGTAATTTCAAACTCCTTAACTTACATCTGAAAAAAATTCCAAATACAGCCATATCCCGAGGTTCCAAGTGGACACATGTTTCTGAAACCACAATGCATGATTACTTTGGAGAGCATAAAGCATAAGAGTGACAAATGTCACCTCTAGTGAAGAGTTCCAGGCCTGTGGCTCCTGCATGATGGTGCCATCTCCTCCCTGCGCACCAATCCCAAAGCACACCCATGGCTGACTGTCACTTACAGGGAAGGTTTCAATTTTGTCTGGGGCTAACCCAGTGACCCAGGAGAGCATCATCAGTACAGAACATCAAGGGCATGCTCTCTGTCTGTCCTAGCCTTGGCTACCTTATGTCCCAGAAGACAGAGCATCTAGTGTATCTGTGGTCTGACAGTGGAAGACCTCCAGGGTTCATCTTTCTCAGAAACCAGGTGTGCAACCATGAAAGGATGGTACCACTCTCCTCAGAGTGTCACTGAGTGGTCAAGCAAGGCTGCTTGCTCAAGTCTCTGCAGATCTGGAAGCAGAAACAGGGGGATTCTGGCCCTCACCTGGCTTTCTCCTTATCCCCCACCTTTCTTTTCCCCAGCACAGGAGGTGGCACTGCCCACATTCAGAATTTATCTCCTGCTCAGTTAATCCTTCCTGAAGCACCCTCACAGACACTCCCAAAGGTGTGCCTTGCTAGTGCCCTCAGACAGCATCACATTGGAGGACGGGGCTTCTGTAAAGGAAGTGATGCACGTATCCTAAGAGAACCTTTTCCTTTTCCCAAATCTCTGGCATTCCTAAGCAGAGAGGCCTAGGATGTGAGCCAGACAGATACTCTGTGACCTTGGGAATGACCTTCTTCTTCAGACTACATTTCATCACTCAAACACCCTCTCTGCTGTCAGGGTGGCAGGAGAGGACACCTGTCACACTCCACACAGTTCTAGGACCTGAGTGTGGGATCTTGACATGTGCTGTCCCCTGTATAGGACACCCTCACCCAAATCCCTCACCTTGTATCCTATTTCTAGCTCAGCCTTCTAGACTCATCTCCAGGGTCACCCCCATAAAGATAAATGATCGCTAATGCATTTATTGAGCAATGTCTTAGTCAGGGTTTTACTGCTGGGAGCAGACACCATGACCAAGGCAACTCTTATAAGGACAGCATTTAATTGGGGCTGACTTACAGGTTCAGAGGTTCACTCCATTATCATCAAGGTGGGAACATGGCAGCATCCAGCATGGTACAGGAGCTGAGAGTTCTGAATCTTCAACTGAAGGCTGCTAGCAGAATACTGGCTTCCAGGCAGCTAGGATGAGGGTCTTAAAGCCCACACCCACAGTGACACACCTACACCAACAGGGCCACACCTCCAATTAGTGCCACGCCCCCCTCCCCCCCACACACTCCACACCCCCCCGCACTGAGCATATTCAAACCATCACAAGCAAGTATCCCACTCGATCCCAGTGATATCCCTAGAAGATGTATTATCCACTGTGACAGATAAGGAAACTGAGACTTGGGGACCATGGTCACCCCTGAATGATAAGAGCATTACTCACACAGCTGCCATCACTGATGTTGACTTCAGGAGTCTCCCTTCCCCCAGCTTGCTCAATGCTTTATCTGTGAGTGCATCATCTGACTTTTTGCATCTTGGCATCCCTGGAGGGCAAGGCCCTGCTTTATCCTCCCTGGACCAGGTCCTGAGACTTCAGTCTGAGCTCTGATAGCATTGGCTGACCTGGTCTGCCTCAGTCTCTCTGGTACCTCCTCTGCTCCTGGAGGCTCAGAGCATCCAAAGTTCTGTGCAATAAAACATTCCTGAGGCTGTTGGGGGCTGGGGGAAGCATAGCATTTGATTCTGTAATGAGTTAAAGGGGTTAAGAAGTGACTTTTTCAAAATCAGAGTCCAGCCAACTGTTCCCTATCAGCCTGTCTACTGTCTGTTTGTCCATATTTTAAGTTCTTAAGTGGTTCAGTTTGTAAATCTTCATAGTTTATGCTCTGTTATAAAACCAGGCAGGGTTACGGATGGAGGGCTTGTGGTGAGGGAGATATGCGGAGAGCTACGTCACCCAGGCCTGTTAGCTGTGGGAATGGGTGAGGCCTAGTCCCCCCACCCCCCACTTCCCGACTCTGTGGCTCAGTATAGCCTGAACCAGCACCAGACTGGCCCTGGCCCTGGGGAGAGAGGAGTCTGGGCTTTCTGCTGCAACAGAGCTGCCCTGTGCTGGGAAAAACCACCTACATAATGAAAATAAGCTGTGTGGAAGGAACCCCTGCAGGGAGGGAGCACTCTGTGTGAGAGAGCTGCCTCAAGGGGATGCCCTGTGAGAGGAGCCCTCTGTGCAGGGGCTCCACAGACAGGAAGTAGTCACCGTGTTCTCCTGAGCCCTGGGTGGTCCACTTCAGAGAGCAAGCTAGGTTTTCAAAGTTTAGGGAAAAATTATTGAAAAATGATTGCAAGGGCCATTCAGCTTATTCAGTCATTCTTCAGGCTGACCAGGGGCTGGGACATTCATTGGAGCACACACACACACACACACACACACACACACACACACACAAACCATGAAAGTCCCAGGTGGCACATGGCAAGTTTTGGGAGAATTGCAGGCAGAGAGGTGCACAGTGTCCTGGGGGAAGAGCTGTGGCCACACACACAAGACATTAGAAAGCTAGATTCCTCAGCAGGCATCAGTCCTGGCTTCCTGATCAGCCAAGACATGAACAAGCAACCAGCCTCTGACTCCTGCTGTCGCATCAGTGAGCCGTGGCCTCTTCCACACTTTCCTCGTTGTGATGGGTGGCACTCTCCAAATGTAAACCCAAATAAACCCTTTCTTAGCCAAACTTAGACTTCCATGCCACAGTTCATCACTGAGGAAAGCCAAGGCCAGGACTTAAGCAGGGCAGGAACCTGGAGGCTGAAACTGAAGCAGAAACCATGAAGGAGTGCTTGCTGCTTATGGGCCTGTTCCTCACGGCTTACCTAGTTTGCTTTCTTATACTTCTGAGGCCCACGTGCCTAGGGGTAGCTCGGCCCACAGTGAGCTTGACCCTTCTTTTAAGCATTAACCAAGAAAATGGCTTGCCTGCAGGCCAGTCTTATGGGGGCATTTTCCCAACTGCGAGACTCTCTTCACAGATACTAGCTTGGGTCGAGTTGTAAGCACTCAGCCTACTCTCGGAAGGCACTGAGAAATGCTGGGTCTTACCCATCATTCCACAGCTTGATGTTCCTACTCTGCTGACCCTCATCTTTGTGGTGTCAAGGCTCCAGAGGTCCACTGCTCTCCAGGGCTTGCTTTTCCTCTCTTTGTATGGCTGGGACCCTCTTGTACAGTGACCTTGAGGGTCGCCTTTCTCTCTCTGGCTTAGTCTTAGCTGTCACTTCAGTGGGTGTCAGATCAATGAGTGGCTAGATCTTTCTCACATGTATGTGTGTGTACATATGTATGTACATATGTACACATAATTGATGTGTATACATGTTCATGTTTGAGTACATGTTTGGGTTAACATACATGTGTGTGACCATATGCATGCAGTCATGTCCACCTTTTTTTTTTTAAATAAAGTCTTTGTTGAACTCAGAGTTTGTCAGTTGTCTAGACTGACAGTGAGCTCCAGGGATCCTCCTGTCTCTTTCAAGCAGAGGGTTTACAGCCAGGCCCCATTACATCCAGTCTTTTTATGTAGGTGCTGGGGATTGAACCTGGATCCTCTTATTTATGTGAAAGCACTTTATTGACTTCTCCATCTCTCTAGCCTTGTGGACCCTCCTTTGAGGCGACCAGAAGTTGTGGTCGATTGTCCTGACTCACCTCAGACCACAAGAGGTTGATTTGTTTTCAAATAAAGTTAAAAATAGTTTCTCACAAAGCCTTGCAGCTTACAGATCTGTGTGTCACTCAGTTCAGCTCAGTAATCACTTATTAACCAACTCCTGTGCTCAGGCCGTGACTCAGTGCAGTCTCAGAGGGATGCAGATATGTACGAATTGTATACAGTGGCCACCCCTGCTCTGAGGACTTCCTCTGTTTCCCAAAATGTTAGTAAGACTTGGGATGTACAGCATTCAGCCTGGGCCTCCTATGCCTAGCCTATCAGGAAAAAGAAAACATGTTCTCATGAACTAGAAGGACCCTGGCTGGACCCAGGAAGGATTTGGACATGCCCATCACTGCCAGCAGAGGGGTGGCAGTCTCCATAGCTCAGTCCTTCCAGTGAGTGGTTGTGGGTCTCTGTATAGTCCCAAGTACCTCTCTCTTAGAACGGTCTCTAAGTTTGTTTCTTGGGAAGGAAAGAGCACAGGCTACACCCTAGAGTTCTGCTTCTAACTGCCCATGTGACATTGAGCAGGCCCAGTGATTCAGCTCCCTCAGTTGTCACACGCCGCTGGTGATTCTTGCATGCATACCTCACAGGAAGCACTGTCAGTTGCTCTTCTGTTTCTGTGAGAAAACATCACAACCAAAGGAGACTTTTGGAGAAAGTCTATTTTGGCTCACAGTTTCAGAAAGATAAAGACTTCACTGTGGCAGGGAATGGCAGCTGGTGGCAAACAAGGAGGGCAGAGCAGAAAGCTGGGAGCTCAGATCATCAGGTGCAAGCATAAGTGACAGGGGATCCAGAAGTAGGGCAAAGGTTTAAATTCTCAAAGGATGCCCTAGTAATAGACTCCCTCCGGCAAGGCTGCACCCCTAAAGCCTTCCCCCAAAACAGTGCTGTCAAATGAGGACCACTAGACATGTCCCACAGACAGTGGAGCCTGTGGGGGGAACACTTAAACCACCATTCTTAAATAGGTGGCCTGAGCTGTAACATACTATAGCTTAGTATGTAAACTGTAACATTCTGCGGCTTAGTATGTAAGCTGTAATACAGTTATATAGGACAAATTATTAAAACCACTGACTGCCTTTAGAGGGGAAGCTGGAAGTTATTTAATAGTTTCCAAAGTAATTTCTAGGGTCATGGAAACATTTCTTGAATTCCTATAATGAAGCCCACAGAGAGAAGCTTGTCATTGAGTTGATGGGACCTGGGGAGTCAGCAGAGGGGACAGGTTCAGGGTTGCCTGCTCAGCATGTGGCCTCTGGTCATCAAGTTCCCTAGGCATTCTCTGCCCATGGAAAATTCAAGATCAGTTGTCCTCATTGCAAAAAATAAAATATGAGTTAGTCCTTCTAAATATCCCCCCCTTCTGCACACTGAGGTCATGGAAGAGTCTGTAAACCAGTCAGATGGAGATGACAGAGTCTGTTGCAGGGGGGTCTGAAATGACAAGGGATAACAACAGAAGTCCCTTGGGAGTTTATACACTACAGTTCACCTCGGGAACCCGCATGCTGCATACAGGATTAATCCACCTGCCATGTCCTCTCTCCCCACTGGATCACACACATCAGAAGCAGATTTTATCCTATGGATAACATCCTATACAGAGCATGTGCTTCAGAACTGGGAATGGTCCTGACTCAGGCACTGCCATGTTTATTGACTTAGCAATTATTTATTGAGTGCTGTAGATGCTGAGAATGGTGATAAAGATGGGAAACATGGGTGTGTCTGCCTTCAGAGAGCTTCTGTCTGAAGAACGTGACCAGCTAAGAGAGGGTTTCTCACCATGGGTTGCAGTGACCGATAGAAACACACCGTGGCTGCCTGCTGTGAGGCACCATCGGGGTGTGTTTGCCCATGTTGGGTGGGGAGAGTCCAGGGAAGGTTGGAGGGAATGACTGCTCAGTTCAGTCTTGGAGATCACAGTGGAGGCAAGCTGAAGGCCAGGGGGCGTGTGCTAGGGGAGGGGGAGAGCTGAGCTAGGACCATATCACGAAAGCCACATTAGCTGAGTCTTAGAGTTTGGATCGATGCAGACCCCACCCTTCATGGAGCAATGCATCTGCAGGGAAGACCCCCCTTATCCTCAACTCCAAGGCTTAACAATAGTGAGGAGCTATGCAGCCTGGGACAGGAAACTATACAAATACAGAGGACACTCCACCCCATAGACTGAGGAAATTCTAGGAAACACTCATTTGAAAGAGGATCTGGGGAAATGGATTAAGAATAATAATCAGGATTATTTCCTAATAAGAGGTGGGTGGTGGCTCTGTAGGAAAGAGTACTGACTACTCTTCCACAGGACCTAGGCTCTACTTTCAGTACCTGTGTGGTGGCCCACAACCACCTGTAACTCCAGTTCCAGAGGATCTGCTACCTCTTCTGATCTTCTGGCCACTGTATGTACATGGTACACAGGTCTACATGCAGGCAAAACACCCATACACACAAAATAAATAAATCTAGATAAGAGAAATTCTAAGAATACAGTTTTCCTCTTAGACATGCATAAGGTACATTTGCACACTCAGGTTCCAAAAAAGTCCTGCAATAAAGCACAGATTGAAACTGCACCCCCACCCCACCCTCACCCCCATCCCGCATAGCTGCACCCTCCCATCCCATGAATAGCACTTTAAAAGCCACATAGAACACTGGGAGAGCTGGGTAGCCATGCTTTCTACCACAGCCTTATCTGCACAGAAGGTATTGTGAGTTACAGGGCTGGAGGTCTTGGCCACCATTGCTGAGGCGTGTTCCTGCCTTGGGGACTGTGAGTGTCTCTGGCAGATGCTTGAGTGCTGTGCCTGGTAACCTAGGCCTCATTGTTACCGGTCGTGCGCAGCCATTCCTGTCTACTCCATCTAAAAATGCTCGTCAAAATGCACGGTCATGGTGGCTGCTGGCACAGATCCCACTAATGACTTCAAAGCAGCAGCTGAAATGGAAACGTGCCCTCAGCTGCACATCAGCAGAGCGGCCAGCACCCATCAGCCTGAAGGACCTCCTTAGCCTCGTCCCTGGGGTGGAGGAGCAGTGCTACTGTCCAAGGGCTGCACTTTGGTTCCCCTGCCTGTTAGTGGGGATGGGGTCTGCAAATGGACAGCCACTGGCCTTTATATGAGGACACCGTGGAAGAGGCCAGGGGCTTCCAAACAGGAAGTATGGACTTGAAGACCCGGATCCCAGGGAGAGGCTCAGGCTGGAGTGCTGAGGTAACTCAGATCGTCTTCTCATTATGTTGTCTGGGTTAGTCCTAGACTCTGAGCCCCAGGGCCTGTTAGCTGATGAGCACAACATGGCCACCCTTCCTGCAAACACATACTATGGATTCTATTAAGCCTTGAAAGGCTTATCTGAACACTGATGAGCAACCTTCCAGGATGAGTTTTGAGATGCCTTCCTGATGCCAGCATAAGTCTCCTCCACTGTCTTAGCACAGCTCATCGGAACCTCAATGGCTGCCCTGGACATTCTGCACAGGGTAGCAGTGTGTTCTGAGCCAACCCTCTCCTGTTACGATACCGTGACCTCTGTGGTATCATCTTTCCAGGTCAGATACATTGTCCCTCTGGCTTATTAACCAGTTTCACTGCTGCCATTCATTTATTCTACAGATATGAATTGAGAGCATCCTAGGCACCCCTAAGAGCTAATCGTGGACAAAATGGACAAGCACTGTTCTCTTAGGTCAGGAGATAAGAAAGAAACTTAAAGTTCAAAGATAATGTTACAGGCAAAGTCCTGTTCTAAGCCCAGAGAGAGAGAGAGAGAGAGAGAGAATCCAAACAACTGGTGTCTTGTTCAGGAAGACGTGAAACTCCTCAACTTAGCTCACCTGGGAAAGGCCACGGAGTGGGGGTGGGGGGTGGGGCATCAGGATTGATACACTGTAGACATTTAAGACAGTAGTTAACTCCAATGGTACCATTTCTCATCTGTATCCTCTTGATCCAGCCACTGTCTTTGTTCTCTTCAGAAGAGGGGTGTCTTAGTCAAGGTTTCTATTCCTACACAAACATCATAACCAAGAAGCAGGAAAGGGATTATTCAACTTATACTTCCACATTGCTGTTCATCACCGAAGGAAGTCAGGACAGGAACTCACACAGGGCAGGAACCTGGAGGCAGGAGCTGATGCAGAGGCTATGAAGGAATGCTTCTCCTGGCTTGTTCATCTTGCTTTCTTATAGAACCCAGGACTACCAGCCCAGGGATGGTACCATCCACAATGGGCTAGGCCCTTCTCCGTTATCACTAATTGAGAAAATGCCTTACAGCTGGATCTCATGGAGGCATTTCCTCAAGGGAGGCTCCTTTCTCTGTGATAACTCCAGCTTGTGTCAAGTTGACACAAAACCAGCCAGTACAAGGTGTCTCCATGTCTAAAAAAGATGTGTGCAAGACTGAGAGTAAGGTACAGAGTTGGGTGACCACAAAACAGGAGCTACAAGGTGAGAGAATTTGGTCGAGCTCAGGGGGATGAGGCGGGCTCTCTGCAGGAGGTCAGCTTGCTCTAGGCCTCAGACTTATGAACTTGACCAAAACCTGTACAGAGGCAGAATGTTGAAGGACCACCATCCATCCCGTCTAGAGCACTGGGAGAAGGTGATGGTCGCTCTGCTATCTCCATCCCTCTGTCCTTGGATGCCCATAGCTGGGTTTCCCTGGTCCTCTAGAGTGGACAGGATTCTTCTGAGGACCTGTCCAATACCCAGGTCTAGTCAGCTCATGAGGCAGGGCTGAGGAAGGGACAAAGGGACTAGCATGACAGCTAGTGAAGGTGAGGACAAGCTTGAGAATAAATGGAAGGGCTACCCAGAGCAGATCAGAAAGCCACCACTGGGGAGCACTGCAGGCTAAATGCAGGTAGCCCAATGGTGTGACACCCACCCACCTGCCATTGACCTTGAAGTGAAGCCAAGTGACAGATGCTTTGATCAAGAAGTCATGGCAGGGGCAGCAGCCAGGGACATGGAGAGCTGTGGTCACCAGTGCCAAGCCTTCTCTGTTTTTAGGGTTCTCCATGTTGAGTCTGGCAAACTGTTCTAGTTGGTCACATGTGAAGAGTGCCATCATCAGAAAATGCTGGGCCAGAGCCCTTGGAGGAGGCAAGGCAGGCTGTTTCATGTGCACCTGGGTCCTTGAAGGAACAAGGACAACAGAATTGAATGCTATCACAGTCACCTCAGTTTGACAAGTACGTGTCTCCTACTTTAGTGAAGATGTCAAGACCTGGAAGTAAGACATCCATCTGACGGCACATGGCAAGGGCTTATTAACTCTGGGGCTTAAACCACTTTGTCTGACCACAAAGGCCATGCTCCTGTCATGCCATCACATGCCTTACCAAGACCTGTAGGACCTGTAGACACCTCCTAGGACAGATTCATGGCTGATTTAGGTCTCCTGCACAGGGTACAGGTGCTCTAGATGAAGATGTGGGAAAGATGCTTTTCTGTACCTCATGTCAGCACTCAGAAGAAGACAAGGTGTGAGTCCTCAGGGCTCAGCTGCTAGCCCAGTAGGACAGGACCATTATGTGTAGTAGAGTTGGTCTTTTGGGGCTGACAGTGAAGTGACATCATCTTCAGTGACATGGTGGCTATTCAACAGATCTGGAGTTCAATGGCTAAGACACAAAATCCATATAGACAACTTCACCATATTGTGTGACGTTCAGACATGCTGGGTCTTACTTTCATCACTTTTAGATTGGGATGCTGAGTGTCCCAGTGACCTCCCAATGAGAAATACACACGATAACACAAAAATGCCTGTGAATTGTAGGTGCTGACTGAGCATTGAGTGTTATGATTATATGATAAGCATGGGTTCAAAGTTGGGGCTTTACCTTAGATTAACCCAAAGACACACTAGCTTGTAATTGTGCCATAGCTGCCCACGAGACCTGTGGATAGCACTGCAGTAGCCCCAGTGAGGATATAAGTTAACTGTTTTACCTTGCAGTATGGTTTAAACTAAAGATGGTCGAACTTTTGTGATCAGAATCCCTGGGGCTTTTTATCTTAGCGACTCAAGGGCTTTCTCTCTGAAGAGGTCTGAGCTAGGGGAGGAAAATGGTTTTCTAATTTACTGGATGTCCCCAGAGGGATGCACTTTGGCAGTCAGCCTCCTGAATGAAGGTGGGCTTTGCTCCTTCTGAGCAGAGTAGCAGCAAGAGTCGATGCTCTGATGTTGGAGAACCAGGTCAGGAGAGGAAAGGTGATGTCAGTCAGGAAGAATGGCCTGGAGGGCTTGCAGGGTTTTGAGTGTGCTGTGGACCGCAGCCCTTGGTGGGTGGTGCTTGACAACACTGGCGGGGTGAGTTGACATCTGGAGCTCCTTCCAGCTAACACACGCTGTCCTCTCTCCATCCAGATCGTGTTCCGGAAGATCAGCGATGTGAAGCGAGAAGAGGAGGAGAGGATGAAGCGGAAGAACGAGGCCCCCCTTATCCTGCCTCCTGACCACCCAGTCAGGAGACTCTTCCAAAGGTTCCGCCAGCAGAAAGAAGCCAGGCTGGCAGCCGAGAGAGGGGGCCGGGACCTGGATGACCTGGATGTAGAGAAGGGCAATGCCCTCACGGATCATACCTCAGCCAACCACAGCCTGGTGAAAGCCAGTGTGGTCACGGTGCGTGAGAGCCCCGCCACGCCCGTGTCCTTCCAGGCAGCCCCCACCTCCACACTGTCAGATCATGCCAAGCTGCAGGCACCGGGATCTGAGTGCCTCGGTCCCAAGGCAGTTATTGGAGACCCTGCCAAGCGCAAAGGCTGGGCCCGCTTCAAAGATGCCTGTGGGAAGGGTGAGGATTGGAACAAGGTGTCCAAGGCGGAGTCCATGGAGACGCTGCCTGAGAGGACAAAGGCACCAGGTGAGGCAACACTGAAGAAGACAGACTCCTGTGACAGTGGAATCACCAAGAGCGACCTGCGCTTGGACAATGTGGGCGAGGCCAGGAGCCCCCAGGACCGGAGCCCCATCTTGGCTGAGGTCAAGCATTCTTTTTACCCCATCCCCGAGCAGACGCTGCAGGCCACAGTGCTGGAGGTGAAGCATGAGCTGAAGGAGGACATCAAGGCCTTGAATGCCAAGATGACCTCCATTGAGAAGCAGCTGTCTGAGATACTCAGGATACTAATGTCCAGAGGGTCCTCCCAGTCTCCTCAGGAGACGTGTGAGATCTCCAGGCCCCAGTCCCCAGAGTCAGACAGAGACATTTTTGGAGCCAGCTGAGAGGATATTTCAAAACAAACAAACAAACAAAAATCAAAGACAAAAGCCTGCCCACCCCACCCCTGACACTCCCCACCACACCAAACACATGACCAACAACTTTCAAACTGGGCTTTTTCAGACAGGAAGTCAAAGTTAGACCAAGTGGCTTAGGTGTACCTTGGTGGTCTCTGGAAAATATAAGAGAACATGGCCAGGCACCCCAGCCTGCAAGATGGCAGCTGCGTTGGGACAGCTGCTGACAGTTGTTGAAGAAGGGGCATGCTGTCCATCTAAAGAGCAGGTCCTCTAATATGTTTTACCGATGCGATATTTGTAAAGGGTTAAAACTACCAGGAAAGGGCAGCAGCCATGTAGACTGCTGGGAAAGCCCTGAGAACCTCTCAGAAATAGACCACACCGGGCTTCTCTACCGAGACCCCTGAAGACCACAACAGGCACAGGGACTTCTGGGCATTCACCACCACCCCGGGTAGCTGTGTCTGACATTACCACCTGTTTTTCTACTTTGTCATTTGTAACAAGCTTGTGATAAGAACTTGACACACCGGAGAGTCTTTCTGCTCTGACAGGAGAGGCGGAGCATCAGGTGCTGTGCCGTGGACACATAGGCTGGGCCCCTCAGGTTTCCTTGCCCAGAAGAGCTGAGGCAAGAGTAAGGGCTGCAGAGAGCCGTCGGCTCTGAGTGGGCTCTGTTGCGTGGTCCCCAGCCTGCTCCAGTGGGTGGTTGTCGTGGAAGCTCCCAGACCCCAGGGACCCTCTGGAGCTGCACCATCTTACAGGCCTCATGACACAAGCTTCTCCTTCTCCCTCACTGACCTTTTCCCAAGCTTGTCCATGGCTTTCCTCAGGGTGTAGGGCATCGACAGGAAAAGGCAGGCGCCCAGCATTGCTTTCCTAACAAAGCAGACACACATACAACCTCAAAAAAAAAAAATGATTGTAGCAAGTACTAGGTTTCTATTTTGATTCTCGTGGGAATTTCTGTCCAGTGCATGGGGTCATCAGAGGACACGTGGCAGCCACACGTAGCCTTATTTGAAAGCCAACCTATTTCCTACTCTAAAAATAATGGCAGGACCATGATTATTCTCTCTTAGGGAGCTGGAGAAAAACAATGAAGCATTGGTTTTCAAAATGTCTCAGTAATAAAGCTGGGGGATGTGACAGTGGAACTATGGTCTGGGGGAAAGTGGGGGCCCAGAGCCATGGTCACAGAGCCATCTCTGTGCCATCCAAATTCCCACACCGTGGTGCTCAGGGACACTCATGCCTCAATCACTTGAGGACAGGTTGGTTGATCTTTCAATGGCATCTGACAGGAGAGAGGAGCTGGCTCAGTTGCATGCCTAGAGAGATGTGTGTATGGGGGGGGGGTGACTCTGCCAGTGAGCCTAGAAGCTCAGCTCTGCAGTGAGATTTGAGAGAGCAGTTGGGACAGCAAGCGACACGGGCACCTTTGCTTAGCGTTGCTTGGCTGTTGTGATTCAGAATGTCAGGTTCCCCAGAGAATTCAGCCTCTCTGGGGATCCTGACATTCGAGACCTGCCCTACCAAAGATGCTCACTGTTCTGCTTGGTGGTCATGGCGCATGCTGAGACTTGATACATGGCTGGCTGTAATGTTGCACAGCCCTGGGAAATCAAGGGTGTGCACACATGTAGCTTTTCACACGACGCTTAAGGACTGGCTTGTGGCATCCCTAGACCAAGACATGGCAGCCTTCAAAGACCACCCACTGGTGACCGTGGGTGAAGCTAAGCCTGCCATCTCTTGAGCTGCTGCCGAATACCACTTGGAGCAGAGACTGTTGAAGTACTGGAGTCCCATCTGCCAGCTGCCCCTGAATGTCTCACAAGGCCACTCCTCATATAGCCTGGTTCTAAAGTTTAGGAACTGCTCAGCTTAGGAAGTACGTGGTCATGCAGCATTCACCCTCAGAAGCACTTGCTCCTAGAGATCTTTCTGGAACTCTCTAGGATTTAATGACCCTCTAGCAGCTTGTAGGCTAGGAGAACAGAGGCCTCATTGCTCCTTGGCTGAGCTCTGTCTGAGGTGGCAGTGAGTCTCCTTAAGGTGTATCTCCCGATCTCCTTAGGGATTCAGATGGTGGGGTTTCAGGTAAGCTCACCTTTGTGACAGGCGACAGAAAAAGCTTCAGGCTGCTCTCTGGGGTCAGTGCACATTAGGCTGAAGTTCCGTTAGACTGAGGTGCACACCCTGCAAGGGGTGTCTCTGTTCACCTTGGGGTTCTAGGTGTCTAGGGCTTCAGTTCCTACAGGCAATAGTGAAGAACACCCGAGGGTGACTTTTAGTTTACCACATTTCTATAGCGGTTTTGCTATGATTGCCTTCTCTGAAACAAAATAGAAATGAGCCAACCCGTGTCTCTTTACTGTTATGGCATGCACTGGGCCGGAGGCAGGTCCCGAGCAAGGACCAACGGGACTCAGTTGCCCACAGCCTGCACCTTCCTGCTTTAGCCATTATCTGGTGGCTGAGGGGAGACTGGGAAACAAAGAGTTGTCATGTGCAGACTGAACACCGAGATATCAGATAAATTACGCTGCGAGATACTTTGCCCTTTTGAGGAGGAACGAACACATAATGTGGTGCACCACTGTCCAGTAAGTGCTGGCCACTTGGTCTCTCTAAACGAGCTACTGTGAATGTCATCCATAGAGAAGTGCCATTTCCCAGTGGCTATCCTGGCAGGCAGCTTTGATGGACTGCTCTCTTTCTGAGGGTGTGCAGCAGTATGGGTATCAGAACCAAAATGGCAGTCAATGTTCTGGCTTTGGTGGGCATACTGCCTCATCAGCCATGCCATCCCAGGGCAGTGGCAGGTCCTTCCACAGGGCATGTGGCAGCCTTTGTGTTGTTGCTCTGATCTCGGCATGGCCAACCCCACTTCTCTGCTTACTGCTGGAGCAGGGCCCAAGTGTTCTGAGTCCCTGTTGCAGCAGCTTTCCACCAGGCTTGCTTTGGTTTTGGTGCTGGAGGTCAAAGTTAGGCCCTTGTCTATACTAGGGAAGAGCTCTGCCAGTGAGTGGTACCTCTGGCTCCCCAGCAAGCTTCTGGATACAGATTTCCCCTGTCGATCTCTTGTTATCTGGTTTCGAGGCCCTATTTCAGCCTCCACCTCTTAGAGTCTGTGCTGCTTCAAGAGCAAGGATGGTTGGGCAAGGGGTAGAAACACTACCACCCTTCCATCTGCAGTCTTCAGCCTCTGAATCCTTCAGTGGAAGGAGAAAGTATTGAGCCAAATGCTGGATGTATCTAGGTTGGAACAGGGACTGAGTGAACTCTTCAGAAATACCAGTCAGAGCCAGACAGACCTTCATCTCTCTGTGACACTATATCACAGCTACACTCTGGGGCCTCTTGGGAGCCCTGGTGAAGGAACAAGTCAATACGCACGCAATTAATTTTGTATTTTGTTTTGCAATAAAGATGTTTAGCCTTAAGACCCTTGAGTGGAAGTCCAGCTGCCATGGGGGTGCAGGTACCCCCTTTTACCCCATCTTCTTGTGTGGCTTAGAAAAGAGGCCTGCCTACGTTCACTCTGGCCCTCGGATGCCCTCTCCTACCTAAATGTCCCTGTCGTCGTTGCTGCTTCATGTACTGCCTTCTTACTCGCTTCAATAAAAACCTATCTTCACCAGCTCCTGGCCTCTCCACCTGGAGGAGTCCTCAGAGTCCTTGAAGCACTGACCCTAAGCTTCCAAGAAAGGACCATTTCCCACCCAAGGTGTTGGTATGGAGACACGTTCCTTGCCGCCTCTCAGCCTCTCACACAGTTCAAAGGAATCAATGTGAATTTACCTGCAGCTTAAAGTGGGTCTCAAGTAAAATGTCAGTCTTCACACTAGTGTATCCGAACCTTTAAAGAAGGTCTTGAATTCCTGTGGGTGCCAGACCTGGTGGCGGCATCTCACCTGCCACTTGACCTTCCTGAGAGCTACTGACTCTTTACCTGTGACTTCTGAGTCACCCCATCGATCCCTTAGTCCTTGAGAAGTTCACAGCTCTCCTCTCAGAAGACAGACTGCTTCTTGGTAAGAACACAGCTCTCCACCCCACCCCCATGAATGTAGCCTCTTAATATTCAGACACTGGATTTTGGCATCAGTTGGAGACTGTCCGCATCCAAGTTGCAAGGACATTTATACTCACACGCAGTTCGTCATCCTGGGGCTTCTCATACAAACACTCTCCATCAAACCCTGCCAAATCCTTTATCGGGGTTTTGGTTTTTTTGGTTTTTGGTTTTTATTTTTGTTTCTTTTCCCTCTGAATGAGCATGAATAAACAGGTGCAAATGAGCTGAGGCTATTTTTGTGGTCAGCTGAGGATGCTGCCAAGAGCTCCCCTGTGTGGCTGTGCGGATGTGGAGAACATGTGGGCACTCCATGGATGATACCCCTTTCTTGACATTTTTAAACAAGCACAAATGATATTTGTAAAAAAAAAGTTTAATTTTATTTATTATGGTAATAAACTATTTTATACGTGACACTTGTGTTGGCCTTTCCTTACACACTTATGTCATTCAATGAGGTGCTTTCTCTTCTTCTGGCTGTTTTATGCTCTGTTCTACAGGAGTGGCTGGCTTCCAACCACCTGGAACTCCAGCAGCTCCAGGTGATCCAATGCCCTCCCTCTTCTGGCCTCTGAGGCACCTGCACACACATGGCATGCAAAAATGTAACAATAAATTTAAAAAAAATTATGTGGGAAGCTCTGGTGTGGATGGTCCCTTGCATGAGTCAGTTTTCATGTTGCTGTGGTAAAATACCAGACAAAGCAATGTGCAGAGAGAATTTATTTTAGCTCATGGCTTGAGGGTGTAGTCCACCCATCAGGCCAGGGAAATCATGACAGCAGAAGCTTGTGGCAGTGGGTCACATGTCATAGTGCACCCTCAGGAAGCAGAGAGATGGATGCCGGAACTCCTCTCTCTCTGTCCGTCCTGGCCCTGCCCCCTTTATGCAGTCCAGCATCTCAGCCCACCTACACTCAGGCTGGGCTTTCTGATCTAGCAACCCCTCAGAGACAGGCCCAGAGATCTGTCTTCTAAAGTGATCCTAGATCCGGTCAAGCTGACAGTAGCTATGAACCTATAATGGACTGGGGAGAAATATAAAGTTGTAGGGACAGCATGCTTCATGTCTTAAGTGTTGTTCATGGGGTGGTCTCGGCAAAATTGGGCAACCTTGTTCTCTTGGAGATTCTAAGAAAGTTCTGCCTCTTCCATGAGCCTGAGAGCCGGTCTCTAAGATCCTGGTCTTAAAGATCCAGGTCCTTCACAGCCCTGCCTGCCATCACAATGGCATCAAGTTTCAATATGAGTGTCAGAGGGACAACCCACATTCAAATCATAGCATTTGCCTTAACATACTGCTTAAGCCCACCTCCCTTTTTAAAGTGATGGTTTTCATCTTGAACAATTTGACATGGATTTTGGATGAAATACATTAATGTTTTCCCTACTTTTGAATAGACAGCAAAACCCACAACCCAGTGTTTCCTGAATGACTGTCAACAGCACTGGGTTCTTACCTTGCTTCACTACAGTTTGCAGAGTTATTGAGGCAGAGCCTCAAGCAGTCCTACTCAGTGTTATTCCATAAGCACTGAATCAGACTCCACAGGACTGCCATCCCATGTATTATTAAGACCCAGTGACCATAAAGTCAAAAAGCACTTCTCTCTTTGCAGACAGTGGAACTTAATTCTGGGATGAGATCCATTACGTGAAGCCAAAGTCAGGACATGGAGAACCTCACTAGCCACATGGCAAGCACATGGTGTTTTTAAGGATAACCCTTCAGTCCCCTATTTCATTACATTACAGAAGGGCATGGCAAAAAATGATGACATTGTTTAAAATCCCAAATAACTAATGCTATTTCGAATGCATTACCAAATAAAGGGCTGAACAGTAATTGTGTCTTCAATCTTTAATGGTTAAAACAAACAGAGACAAACCCATAAATAGCATTTTGTAACTAATTAACTAGACTAGAAACAGAGACAAAACTAACTCATACTACCTTTGGGGTAACAAGTGGGACTCAATCTTATTGTACAATACATACATCCTGATACGTCTGCTAGAAGCATATACATTACAGTTAGTATCTAGTACTTAGCTAATCAATAGTTGTATTTTTAGAAAAGCAGAGAAAAAAGTCTCAAGTTCTGTAAGGAAAGCCCCACTGACTGCCACTACCATGTACGATTGCTAACAGCTGGATCCTAAGGTATACGTAATTTTCTCTCTAGGCCATCATCCCCAATAGGACAAGGCCCCTGTTTCTCACACAACTTGCAAGCATAATGCCATTCAGTATTCTATGTGGTTCCAAGAATGTATGATGACACAGCAGGACTTTGGTTGGCACTGGGATTCTTGGTTCCCTAGATGCTGGCTGGGTAGTTGACTAGTTGCTCATGAACTAGGTGAGAGGGTCAGAGAGTCCTGAGGCTGGCAGTGACTCAAGACCTTATCCAGCACGCTTCCAGAACTGTCCCGGAAGTTGTCCCAGTGGATGAGGTGATTGACTACTGCCCAGGAATCAGACTCAAGGGTCTATCTGCAGCAAGTGGAGACTACAGAGAAAGGTTCTCCTCCATCATGTTACATGGGGGAGCAAGGAAAGGTGAGACAACAGAGCCCTGGATAAGCCACACAGAGAGCTAACAGCCAGTCTCCACTAGCTGCCGAGACCGTGGCTGAATCAGATCGTTTTAATGAGCTTCAGGATTATTATGGCCAACCACTCACTGACTCTCCCAGTGTAGTCTCATAGATAGGTTTGCCTTTCTATAAACAGCTTCTCTGGAAGAGTTCAACATCGCCTGAGTTATTTACAGATGACCCATATTACATACTCCCCTCTAGTCATTTTTACACTATGGGTTTCTCAGTGAGTCCTTTCCTTACTTGAAGGCTTCAGCCAGACTCCCTCTGACTGACCACAAATACTGGTTGGTCTAGGAAATTGCACCCATTTCAGTGGTTGCCACCCACATCTTTAGAACTTCCTAGCATCCCACAATCGCCTGCCCCGTGTTTCCCCGATTACCAAGCCAGCTGCAGAGGTTACTAATGCCCAGCTTACCTGTCTCTTTCTGGCTTGTGTTTTGTTCAGGGAGCACAGTGTGCTCATCCCAGGCCGTCAATGTCTCTCTTGCAAGCATGGCAGTGAGGAAGGAAGGGGATCCACCTGATGGCGGGGTGTGCCTTGCAAGGGTGCGTGTTCCATTGAGCTAACATTCGCAGGGATGATCCCAGACACTGTCACTTAGAACATGAGACAGCATGAAGCCCAGCTGATCTTTCCCTTGATTGTCACATGGTTACAACTCATGGAATAGTTAGAACGTTAAGCATTTGCTCTAAATTCCACACAGAACTTAAAGCTCCTTCTCTCCCCTCCTCCTCATGAACCCATAGCCAAACAACCTCTGTGACACTTGTCAGCAGCTGTCCAGCAGCTGTCTAGAGGGATGAAGTATCAAGACACATGTCTTTAGATCTCAAAATTTTTATTTAAAAATATTCGAAATTAGTCTAGAAGAAAATCAGAATTATCTATGTAGCAAAAACAGGTTCTGCTTTTTTTTTAAAATGAGAATAAGGCAATAAAACCCACTGAATAAAACACATGAGACCTTGAGATGCCACTCTCCCCTAAGGCCTTGTCTAATACCACCTGTGTGTGGACATCTTACTCTTCTGGCTTTTGAATTCCACTTCTGTGCAGAACAGCTGTAAGAGGAACCACCATGTTACTCCATGGCTACAGGTCTCAGAAAGCAGCTGCCATGTGTGGACTCCCCCATAAAGTTCAAATTATAGAACTCTCTGGAAAGCCCTAGCTGTACATAACCCACTTTAGCTAGGTCACCTGCAACGTGAAATATGGTTTTACTGTTCCCCTGAGGACCATTCATGCAAAGATTAGTCCAGAGCCTCCAGTGTAGCACAGAAAGGAGTCATCAGAGTATCACAGAATTTCCCAGAGAGACATTCCAAACATGACAGCACAATCCCTAATCAGGACTTCTATGTCAAAGCATATGTCTGCCACACTGAATCTTTGGTAGAAAAGAAAAAACCAAACAGGTCTATGGAAGGTTCTAGAACAAAGTATAGTTGGGGGTTGGGGGGGGAACCTAAGACTGCTCTAGACTGTACCTTATGCATCAGGAAGCTTATGGAGGTACATAAAAAAACCTCTGAGGCTCCAAAACTAGAAGATGTTTGGGTTGTATATTTACTGTAATTGATCAAGCTGCCAGTCTTGGAATGAAGCATCTTCAGCAGAAGATGAGTGTAGGTGGTCACTCAGGGACTGTCCTGGAGTGGAAGGTGGTCTCTCAGGAATTGCCCTGGAGTGGAAGATGGTCCCTTAGGGATTGTCCGAGATTAGAAGGTGGTCCTTCAGGGATGGTCTCAGAGTGTAAGGTGATCCCTCAGGGACTGTCCTGGAGTGGAAGGTGGTAGTCTTTCAAGGATGGTCTCAGAGTGAGAGGTCAGGATGAAATGTTAAGTCCCTTGGAGGCTGAGCTGGTCCAGCAGCCATAAACAGTTAAAGAACTGTGTATGTCTGAGCCCAGGCAATGCCCACATGTGAATAGCAGTACAGGAATCCCAGGACAGACAGGGTCACCCATGGCCACCCTGTATGAAGAGACAGAGAGGAAGAATAGTTAGAATACCTGGGTGGGCCTTCCCTCATGGGCAAATTGTCTCTTAAGGAGATGGCAACAAAAACACAGGCCACCAGAAAGCCAGCTTTGTCTGGACCCAGCAGGTGGGGTCCTGTGTTCTCACCAGGGTCACTGTGAAGCAATGGTTTCATTACTGCAATAGCAAACACACTTAGAAACAGGGCAAGCTTTTAAAGAGCATGTCCTATGGAGACTAAAGCAAATAACCAGAGAGAAGATGCCCTTGTGGGTACCAGAGTCAGTTTTCAAATGCACACCACCTGTTACATTAAACACAATGTCACTTTTTAGCATATAGAAAGGCGGACCCTAGATTAAAGATTAGATTTCAAAACTCAGAACATAAGGCTGGAGAGACAGCTCAGCAGTTCAGAATGCCGCTGCTTTTGCAAAGGTCCAGAGTTCAGTTCCTAAGCACCTACATGGTGAATCCCTGTAACTCCAGATCCAGAGAATTCAATGTCCTATACTGGCCTCCACAGCCACTGCTGTACGTTGTGCACATATCTACACTCAGATACATACACACACGCTCAAGCATGCTTGCACACTTGCACACACAGGCACACATACATGTATACACTCAGGAACACACACATTACACATGTGTACAATACATATACACATACTAAGGAACATACACACATGTATACGTGTATACACACATGGACACGCACACATACATACTCAGGCACACATGTATACATGCACACATACAAATGCATACATGTCTGTATACAAGTGTACAAATACACACATGCATGCACACACACATGCATGCACACTGAATAAATAAATATATCTTGTGAAAGACAACTGTCAAAGTTTGGGGCTGGAGGGATGGTTCAGCCATTAAGAGCACCTACTGCACTTGCAGAGAACATGGGTTCAGTTCCCAGATTCCGTGTGGCACATAGCTCACAATTGTTCGCAACTACCATTTTCTTCTGGCCTCTGGTACCAGGCACACACACACACACTGCACGTGCATATATGCAGACACATATAAATGAATAAATAAATAAATAAATCTCTAAAAACAAACCTCAGAGCTTTAAGCAGCTCCTTCTACAACACACACACACACACAGACACACATCTTAGGCTATCTGATCTATTCTTGTTTTTAATATTAGGGTCAAACTTTCTTGGGAACATTGGAGAATTGGAGGTACTGTAGAATATCAGAAGCCAAACTGCACAGATTCAGTCCTGTGTTAGAGGTGCTCCCAGGCTACCTCAGGTAAGACAAGCACACACAGTAGGGTTTGCTACAGTCTTTATCCTATGCACTAGATAACAGCATACAGAATGTACAAAGCCCACTTAAACTGGGACACATGTAATGAGCAAGAGTTTGCCAGTGGAAAGGACAGGGACGGGTGAGAGGATCTCAGGTCACCAAGGGACAAGGCTCACGTGATACAGGTGTTGTGTAGGGCAGGGTACAAGTCGGCAAAAGTATGTGTGGGAAAGAGTTCTAATGACCATCAGCTGCCATTTTTATTAATATGAGCTCTCTGTGTCACTGTGCCAGGCTCAAGTTCAGGCCCTGACGACTCTGCCACCTCAGCCTTGACAAAGTCACGAATCTCAAAGGTTAGATCAACGTTATGAAAACAGCCTAACTGTTGCACTTACAAATGCAAGTGGAGTGGTCCAAAGCCCTGCATGGTGACAGAAATGTGGTTGGTACTAGAGAAAAGGCAGTGATGATGGGGGTAAAGACCATGGAAATGTATCTCCCAAAAGACCAGAGTGACAGCAGAGACACTGAACCCCGGACTTCTCCCCAACCTTCCTGTAGACCGGCTTCCACGTGGCATCAGAGTGACAGTCCACCCCATACCTGCTAATGTGAGAGTCATCTATGGTGACTAAGACCAGTGCCTTGCAACCGCCTTCACTAGCTACAACTGAAATGACCATACTTCCAACAGATGGCATGCCTAGAGGTTCTAGGAACGCATGAATCTGGAAGGACAGTAAGGTTGGGTTATTTGTCTAAGGCTGCAGGAGGGATCTGTGAGCCTAAACACCTGCAGCTCTCTGTACCCTGGTTGAGGCGCAGTTTCAAGGCACCAGAGAGCAGGTTCAGAGTAGCAGGGAAAGATGTGTTTCGGACACAGGAAGTACCCCCGGACTTCAGCTGTGTTTGGGGTGAGGCATCACTGGGTGTTTGGTCAACATAGAGCCCTGAGGCCACCTGCAGATGTGAGCATGTAGGTAAGTTTTACTTACACAAAGCTGGGCCAGAACAGCTGCGACTGACAATTCTGTTTGTCCGAAGCCACCTCTGGGAAATCTTTACCTCTAAGGCGGAAGGGTCCTCCATCATGGGAAGATGGGTTCTACAGATCCCCTTGCTAGTATATATACCATGAAAAGAGGCAGCTGCGCAGCTAGGCAGCACTCGAGACGATTGTCTTCTGGACACGATACCTTCGTAAAGTCTTGGTTTCCCCATCTACTCAGTGGGAGCACAAAACAGATTGGGTGCATTACATAAATCCAAGAGTTTGAAAACACCTGGGCAACACAGCAAGATCCTCTCCCCCAAAACCCACGCAAAGACATCACCACAAGCCATCCTCCCAACCATGCCAGCAATACTCCACCCTCTGTGTGCCTGGCTCCGTGCTAGACCTGAACATCGCAGAATACTGCTCACCTGCAGGCACAGTCCAAGCAAGGCAGAGCTAACCCATCCCTGGTGTGGCGCAAGGGGTGGAAGTATGGCTGGCCAGAGCCTCCTCCTCAGAAGAGGACGGCAGCACTCTGAGGACCACTGTGATGTTTAGTCACCCAGGCTTGTCAGTCGTTTAGAAGATGGAACTGGAGGGGTCTGTCCTGTAATAAGACGCTAGTCTCCCTCTACCTCTTCCCAGCTTGCCAGATTCAAGACTGTAGAAACTTCTGGGATTTTGACAGCTTGATCTCACTACCTAAACAAGTGGTAAGTTTAAGCAGGTAACCACTGGCAACTGGAAATGCCGTGGTAAGGCTGTGGAAACATTTAACATGGCAGACTTGGCAGGCAGGTGTAGTGTTCTTATAAGTGTAGAGAGAGTGCAGCAGAGTCACTTATGACGATCAGTGCAGTTGGAATAGGTGGTGTTAAGACGGTTAATACAGTTAATCCGGTCAAGGTAGTTACACAGGATATGGGGAGCTGTGTCCTGACTACAGCCAACAGGAGGGAGACAGATATGGAAAATCGGGCAGAGACTTTACTTGAGGTTATCATGACTGAGCTGTTCTCTCGGCAGTTTTAATGATCTGAAAAGAAGAAACAGGCTGAGATACATAAGCAAACAGCTGTTATCAAGAGGGGTCTCGAGAAGCCAAAGTATTGTTTCTGGGAGGGGGAAAAAGAATCAGAAATAGGAAAGGGTCTAATAAAACACTGTTGGGAAGGTAATGTCAGGGGGCTGGAGAGAGCGCTCGGTTTGTAATGTCCTCCTTGTGAGCATGAGGATCCAAGTTTGATCCTTACAACCACTGTGAAAATAGAAAATTATGGGCTGCATCCCCCAGGCTCGCTGCCAGATCGGCCAGAGATCTGTCTTAAAAGAAGACAAGGTTTGAGGAAGACAGCCAGGCTCGAGGGATGATGCAGCAGTTAGCAGTAGTGACTGTTCTTCCAGAGGACCTGGGTTCAATTCCCAGCACCCACATGGCAGCTCACAACTGTCTGTGCCTCTAGCCTATAGGATCCAGTGCTTTCTCTGGCCTGGACACCAGGCACACATTTAGTACACAAAAATACTTTCAGGCAAACCATCAACATATAAAATAATTTTTTTTTAAAAAATGAAATTTGACATGCAAGCTTCTCCTCTGTCCTCTCACACAGGCAAATCATACGTGCACATCCGCACACACCAGTGTACCTCCCACACAACATGCAAGGTGGAATGGTGCTGTCCCTGCAGCACCCACCATGGAGGTTCCTCTAGATATCAAACCAAACATAGATTCATATGACTGAAGACTCCAAAGCAGAACCTACAAGAGATATTACACGCACAGAGTCACAACATAAAGGCACAAGCAACCCAAGCTGGCAGGTAAGCAGGTATACAGTGTGGTATGTACACACAGATACCAGAGAGAATGCAAATGTTACAAATGTAACAGCCTCTGTGGACTGCAAAGACATCGCATCATGTACAAAGCCAGACACAAAGAAACACGTATGTGATCCCACTTACACGAGGCCGGACTGGATTCATAGACAGAACTTGGTGCAAGCATTAGCAGGGGCCGAGAGGAGAGAGAAACAGGAAGTACTTGATGAAGACAAAGTTTCAGTTTTGTGAGACGAAGCAAGCTCCGGAGATTGGATGATAGCGACAGCTACATAAAATGCAAATGTTCTTAATGTTCCCGGAACTATATTTAAAAATAGCCGAAACATATTTAAGTTATGTACAATTTACCACAATAAAAAAAATAAGGCCGAAGCCCTTGAGAAAAATAATATATAGTAAATTAATCCATTTATAAAAACTGCAAACAATTTATAATGGCAACAATCTGTGGTTACTGGGAGCTGGGGCAGAGGAGCCCAGGTGGGGAGGGCAGTAAGAGTCCTGGGAGTGAGGCCTATTCAGGGAAACAGGATCCACAGGCAGGCAAGCAGGCAACAGATTCAGGGATAGTCCCTGCTCCTGTTCTTGGGGACCAAGCTACTCATTTGCTACATACGTGCAGGGAGCCTAGGTCCAGCCCATGCTCACTCTGTGGTTGATGATTTGGTCTCTGAGAGGCTCCAAGGGTCCAGGTTAGCTGACTCTGTTGGTCTTCCTGTGGAGTCCCTGTCCTCTTCAGGTCCCTCAATCCTTCCTCCAACTCCTCCCTAAGACTCCCAGATCTCCATGTAATATTTGGCTGTAGGTATCTGCTTCTCTTTCCATTGGCTGCTGGGTGGGCCTCAGTAACAGAGGATGTGCCTAGTCCTGCAGGGACCTGATGTGCTGGCAGGGGGTAGTGTTGGGGAGTGATACTTAGAAGGGGGCTCCCCCTTCTTAGAAGAGAAGGGGAGGGAGAAAAGGAGGTTGTGGGTGAGGTGGTACTGGGAGGAGAGGGAGTTTAATATCGGGCTATAAAGTAAATAAGTAAGTAAATAAATAAATAAATAATAGTCTCCTGGGTCGGGGAGGCAGTTTCCCTAATTTCCTCATCCACCTCCTGCCCTTCCCTCCCTCTCCTTTGATCTCTCTTTTGAGATAAGGTCTTAGCTGTGTAGCCCAGGCTGGCCTCAAACTCGTGACCTTCCTGCCTCCGCCTCCCGAGTGCTGGGCTCATACAAGTGCACCTTCATACCGGGAGAACGTTTTATAATTTCATAGCGAGACTGGTTTCTTGTGTTTGCATAGCTGCCAAACATCCATCAGACTGTACACATGAATGACGCCCTTGATGACGAGTTAACTGTTCAAAATGACGCCGGAACAAAAAACCCTCAGAGGCACCAGTCAGACATGCAAGTCGCACACAGGCTGGTCACTCTCACACACACAGACCCACATATCACAGACACAAACATACGTAGGCTGCAGAACTGCCAAGGGCTCAAACAAAGCATGCAGCAAAGCATGCAGCAAAGCACAGTTTGGTTTTTAGATGACATTGAATCTTGCCTCCTCCCAGGGAGGGTTCTTTTGAGTGTGCCAGGACACAGTTCTGGGCTCCTGGCCCTCCACGGTGGGGCTCTCAGATGCTTCTTCACCCTGCAGATACATTTGGCAGAGGACAGGCTGAAGCAGCTGAGTCAGCACAAATCAACATCCCATGGAGAAATCCCGTGGAGAAATCCATGGGATGCACTCCTGATGGATGGCGTTAGCTGAGTTGCTGGGTGATGCAGGGGCCGTCAATCACCCCACCAAAGGCTCACTCAGCTATCTGCTTCTGCAACAGTCCAGTTGCCATCCGCTCTTTCAAAAGCTGCATCCTGCCATTTACCGTTTCTAGAAGATAAATGCCTGGTGGCCACTTGGTGACCATGACCTGCAGGAACATGGTCGCCCTGTCCAGCCTCTCGACACCATGTGTTCTGTCCACTTCTGAAGTTCTGTTCTGTGAAGCTTAAAAATGTGACGGTTCTGTTCAGCTTACAAAGATCACACTCTCAGGTAGTTCTCTCCTTTTAATCTATTATTCACTGTTACCTGCAATTAAAATGCCTAAGCTTCTTCTCTTCATCCACCCAGGCAAGTGTTCCAGATGGTGACCCTGCACCTGCCATTCACTGGCCCGCCAGCTCCCCAGTGCTCACGGACCACAGTTCTCCTGAAGGTTGAGGAGGACCTAGGACCCTCATGGATGGACTCATGGTTTCTACAGCCCACAGACCTCTTTTCTGGTCCCGTGAAGCAATGTTACCATGACCCTCAAAGCCATTCTGAGAAAGGAAAAAAGACATTAGGCTCAAAGGAAACAAGGTTTGCCTCCCAGTGCACATTCCTCTGCTTGGGGTACAGGGGTCTCAGCTTGTACTGGTTAAGGTCAGAGTAAGGGCTGACAGTCACCCTCCTCAAAGAGCCTCTGCCAACTGGTTGGCTCAGTTATGTTTGTCCAACAGGAAGATTTGAATAAATAGGTGATTCTCGGAGATGACAAGAAGAGGGTACATCTTGGGGGGGTCAGTGGGTTTGAGGACCAAAGAGAAGAGAGTCTCTCACTGAGGCCAGCCCCAGGCAGAACTCTGAGAGCTGACACTAAGCAAGGACATGAGAGGCTACACCGGTGTTGAAGACCGGCACTCACACCAACCTGTAAAGCAGCATCTTATAGGCCCCAGGCCAGAGGAAGGCATCTCTTTCCTTAGCTTTGCCTCAGCCCCAGTTGAGTTTGCTAGCTCAGGATCTGAAAACCACAGGTATCCTGCCTAGGCTCTCTTTGCACACCTCCCAAGAGGTTTGATGTCATCACGCTGTTAATTAATTATTCAAATGCCTCTTTGCATGGCTGCTTTCATTGTTAGTGCCTCTCCCAGCAGCGCATTGTGTTTAAGGATGTTCAGATCTGATGGGGGTGGGGGAGGAATGGTGAGGTGCTTCATTTAAATTGTATTTACTCCAGAGGCCGCAGCCAGATCCCACGAGCCATTTATCAAATGGTCTTGTACCCAAGTCCCTTCCTCCTGGGCTAAATTTAGATCTTTAATAAGTTGTGGGGCCCGAGTCTTTTCCCGGCAGAGGGCTGGCTACTGATCCAGGGACAGGCACATGAAAAGCACAGAGCTGTCCAGGCATGGATGCCCATGAACTGCTGGGCCCATTCCAAACACAGAGGGACACAGATGGATGCGCTGAGGAACCTGCTCTTCCTACCTTAGGGTTCTAAGAAGAATGTTGGACCTGAACCCAGGTTTTAGACTCATCCTTTCATGAGAAAAACAAAAATAAAATACACACACACAGAGAGACACACACAAACACACACACATATGCACACACATACACACACACAAACACACACATATATGCATACACATACACACATATACACACATACACACACACATACATACATACACAACCAAATGGTTCTTGTGTATGTCCCCAAGGAACTGTGTTTAAAGGCAGACAGCAGGACCCCACCCTGTAGCTTCTGAGGAGACAAGGCTTAGACCTGAGACTGTGAGTTTTTTTAACAGGTTCCCTGGGGTTGTCGATATTGTGAGTGTAGGGGCCATAATTGTTCCCCAGATTCCTCACGATGCTGAGAGAAGGGCTTCTGCCATAGCTGTCCATCAGTAGGCTACAGACAGACACTCCTGATGCTCACACTGTCTCAGCAATGAGGTGTGCACGCTGTCCCTTAGCCACAGAAAGACCAAGGACCAAAGAAGGCCAATCCCTCCTCCAAAGTATAACAACTAGCTGACCACCAACCCAACTTGCAGACCAGCTTTAAAGTGCACCTGGCTGCAGGGCTGGGAAGCACTACTTGCTTCAGGGTAAGGCAGACCACAGGCTACAAGCAGGCCTGCCTCCCAGCCTAGTTTCACCTCCCAGCCTACCCTCACTTCCTTTAAATCCCATGACCCCAGGTGCCCAAGGTCATTGGTGGAAGGTCACAGAAACGATAGCACCTTGTATTTTCACACAGCCATGATCACTAATTCTCTTGAGCACCCCTAGTTCTGAGGGCTTCACAGCACTACAAAGGGGACAGAAAAACTGTGGTAAACACTGTGTCTGCTTCTCCATTAGTGTTGGATTCTATCTATGGCCACGAAGGGTTCATTCTAGGTGCTCAGATGGCACTTTAACAATGCTGTCAAGGTCACAGTCCTTTGACTCCTGTTATGGCCTGAACCTCCCCAGGAGCTTCAGCTGGAAGACAAAGCAGGGTGCTGGGGACCCCTTAGGGGAGCATCCTCATCCTGTCACCCTAAGGAGAAGTCTCTTGCTAGGGTGCTGTGTGCCAGTTTGAAACAGCACCCACAGTGGCCTATATAAATCACCTTGTTCACAGTCAATTTCCCAGGCTGATGAAGCCAGCCTCTGCGGATTGGCACAAGCAGCAGGCGCTTTCCAAAGCACTCACTACCATAAAGTAGAATGACGTCATCTGACATAGAAGAAGCAGGGAGAACACGCTGGAGCCACTTAGTCTTATTCTGACAGGAAAGCAGGAGCCAACAGACACATCGTCTCTCTCCAGGGCCAACAAGGTGGGATATCTGCTTCCCGAGAAACTGTCCCCAGCACTTGTTGCTACGCCAGCCACTGTGACCGAAGGCTGCTCAGTCACCAGACTTCCCAGCTGTTTCCCCTCCCCCTCTTGGCCTGTTCATACAGCCTCAAAGATTGCAGTTCATTGTTAATTCATAATCGATACAACCCAGTGGCTGTTGCCAATTTAGCAAATGATCTATGAAAAGCTGCCTTCTAACACAAAAGGCTACATGCTGAGGGTGCTTCGTCTGTCCATCCACATCTGTACAGGGCCACCTTACCCGCAGGCAAGCCTGTCAAGACCCCAGTAGATGCCTGAGGCAGCGGCCTTTCTTCCACACACATGGTTACAATATAGTTCAACTATAAGTCAATCACAGTCAGAGACGAACAACCAATAGCAAACCGACAAACAACCAATAAGAAACCGAAACAATGTAACAATATGCAGTAGTGGCTCTGCTGAGTGTGGCCTGCTCTCTGTTAGTATCCCGATACTTCATCTTGTCAGAATGGGAATGACATGGGTGTGTCGTGCACCAGGAGGCTGCTCTTGACTGATGGAGAGGGACCATTTGCTTATGCATATCTGGTTCACTGGGGCCACTTGCTAATGCAAATGTGAGTCACTGGGTCAGTGACACTAGCACAGTGTGAAAACACAGGCCAGAGAGGTGATTCATACACAGGTGGGCTAGGATGAGACTACAGGATGCTTCATCTCAGATCTCAGAGACATCCACAGCCAGAAACTTATGAATTATTTCTAGAATTTCTCATTTATTATATATTTGGACTGAGGTTGATCACAGCAACTGAATTTTCAGAAGGAACCCATACATGAGAGCTGAGGAGATGGCTTAGTGGTGAGATGGTAAACTGTTGTTTGCAAGGATGAGGACCTGAATGATATCCCCAGGTACGGTGGCCTGTGTCTATGACAACAGCATTAGGAGGGTGGACAATAGAATCCCTGGGGGCTGCTGGTCAGCTTCGCTGTATCAGTAAACTCCTGTCTCAGATGGAAGGTACCTGGCATCGGTGTGTGGTCTCCACACACACTTGCACACACAGTAAACAGACAGAGCATTTTCTTGAGGGATGAGGAACAGCCTTCCTTCTTCCCAGGATGTGGATGTCAGTGG
Source organism: Arvicanthis niloticus (assembly GCF_011762505.2). Taxonomy (NCBI): domain Eukaryota; kingdom Metazoa; phylum Chordata; class Mammalia; order Rodentia; family Muridae; genus Arvicanthis; species Arvicanthis niloticus. Next base: position 65,715,337 of record NC_047667.1, read on the forward strand.
ATGAACAATGAGGTTGCAGAAACATAGAGATGAACTTAGCATTCTCACTTAGAAAGCTGCAAGTCCCTACTCCAGGTAACTAACAGTACAAAGGACCTGAGCTGGAGTTGGCTGCTCGTACATCCACTCGGCCTCTGATCCCAGACCATGGGATATAGTCAGTGGACAGAAACACCTATGGTCTAGGCACCATCTGTACTCCTGGTGTGCCTGGGACAGAGGAACCTGGTGTGTGCTGATCATGAATGACCACACATACTCAAGGTGGCAGGGCAGAGATGTCTCCCACTTCCTTCCCACCTCTCTCAGTGCATCTTCCAGAAGGATCTTGAGAGGAAGGAAAGCATAATCAGAACCATGTACACATCTGAAAGGGGGACCGGCAAGTGGATCTGATGTGGTCCATGCCTAGCACAGCTGTGATAGTAAAGATTTCAAATAACTTGACTTCAATTCTAGAACAAACAGAACAGCATGCTCCCTGCAGCAGCAGCAGCAGCAGCAGCAGCAGCAGCAGCGAGGAGCAGGAGCGAGGAGCAGGAGCGAGGAGCAGGAGCGAGGAGCAGGAGCAGGAGCAGGAGCAGGAAGAGGAGCAGGAGCAGGAGCAGGAGCAGGAGCAGCAGCAGCAGCAGCAGCACCTGGAGCTCTCAGCACCACAGTGGACTGGGAACTGAGGCAGCCACTGGGACAAGGAAGGGCATGTTCCCACCTTCTGTCAAGGACGCCCTGTTCTCCTGTAACCAGCCCACTTGCTACATCTTCAGGAGTCTGCCTTGCTCGCAGGTACACTAAGTAACAGGACAGAGTTGAAAGCTGAGGCTCACGGAAGAGAACTCTCCCTTCCAGCAGCCACTGTTTTTATTCCAGGAATGGTGGCGGGCCTAGCAGCACCGACATTGCCCTCTCCTGCCCACTCTCAGCATGGCCAGTGGCAGGCTGACTGTGGTTTTCCTTGGAAGGTACCGAGCCAATGACTGATCTCAGTGCAGACTGGAACCGGAGCTGCCTGAGTCCCAGAATGTTCCCAGATCAGCTCAGAAAAATGTGTGTTCAATGTCTACCAAGGCTACCTGGGAACGGCTCCTCAGCTCAAGCTCCTGGAGCACAGCGGAGGGGGAAGCAGAGGTAAAGACAGTATCCAGGCTCAGGGGATGTGATGGCAAGGACACTGTCCTCATCCTGTCTGCTCGCTGGCCAAAGGGCTGCAGCTCCAGAGTGCTGACACTAGGCAAGGGTTTGGGGAGGCAGTTGGGAAATAGGCTGGACCAGGCACCCTCACTTCAAAACTCCCTAGGGAGTTACTTCATTGTCCAGTGGAGATGAAAGGACCCTTCCATCAAAGCCAGCACCCCAGAGACAAAGGGCTCTGCTGACAGTCACAGTTTTCATAGGAGCTCTTCCCTAGGAACCCATTTCTGTAAGAGTCTCAGATCACAGAGCCATTTGGGATCATGTCCACTACGCCTGGACAGGAGCCAAGATGCTGCCATCCTGGGAAATGGGGCCTGGGAGGGGTAAGGAAAGGCACAGAAGTAGGCTCCATTCAGGGGGATAGTTCAGAGGTGTGCTGACCAAGAGACACTGTCACGGACACACCTCTTACGGGTCTGGAAGGACCCTCTGTGTAGGTGTGTGACAAGCCAACGTCTCACATGGAAAAAGGCCACAAGGTCACTGGGAAAGGGGATCAGATTTATTCTATGTCACTCCAGAAGGCAGAACTGGGACCAGCGGGTGGAGGTGGATTACCGGCAGCCTCTTAGCCCCCCAACAAAAGGTGAGCATGCTGGCCCTCAGCATCCAGCTTTCAGGCTGTGCAGACATCTCTCAATAGGAAGGGGAATACCACAAGAGTGTGTCTCGAGGAGCAGGCAAGTAGCAGGGACCAGGTAAACCCTCCAAATTCATCCTGACTCTCAAAGAGGGCAATCCTGTGAAACAAAAGTCATCTTCCATCCCCAGGGAAGTGCCTAACAAGTCCAGTTACAAACAAATGGTCTCCTGCCAATCAGGCAGCACTGGAGTCCTGTGTCAGACAGAAGGCAGGCGGCAGCGCTCCAGCAAAGCAGTGACTACGTAAGAGGGGAGGCAGAGTCTTAGTGAAGAATTTGGAACAGTGATGACACAAAGGTGACTCATGCCTTTCTCAACTCTCAAATGACCCAGAATGATGTTCATGCATCTAACAGGCCTTGCTCTGAAGAACGGTGTACTCCCTTCTGACTCATGCTCTGTCTGATGGTCCCGAGGGTAGGTCTGCATCGGACAGCAGGCACATCCTAGTGGATACTAGACTCCAGCTGGGATGTATGCAGACTTCCTACTCCCAAGTCTCCTTCTGAAGGTGGCTCTAACTGGTCAGCTGGACTGTTGATCTATTAGGACCCTCCACAGGGCAAACACTGAGAGGGCTGCTGGGGCTCCACACACACGCACACTTTCTCGTTGACTGCTGCTCTGCTAAGCAGCCAAACCAGAGGCAGCTGGCCACCGGCAGAGAAGCCTGACAAGGTATGGAAGAGAAGTGGATGGAAGCACCCATCTGTCCTCAGGGTAGCAGGTCCTCGGGTCCATTGTTGTGACTGATAAAAGCAGCAGATTATACAGAAGCCAGGAAACAGGAGGCCCCGGTCCTTCCAGCTTCCCCTACTCTCCATTCTCTCCTGGGCTAATAGTCTCCAGGGGGGTCTCCACTGAAACACTGAAAATATATTCTGAAATATATGCTGGGTTTGAATGCAAATACCACAATGGCCTTTCATTCTCATTCTCTCTCTCTCTCTCTCTCTCTCTCTCTCTCTCTCTCTCTCTCTCTCTCTCTCTCTCTCGGTCCTGCATCTTGGCAATTCTCATTGCATACATTGTGGTAGTCTGAATGAGAACTGTTCCCCGCAGTCTCGTGTATCTGAACACTTGGTCCCCAGTGGGTAGTACTGTTTGGAGAGGCTGGGGAGCCTTTGGAGGCTTGCTGGAGGAAGGGCGACGGTGGGGGTATATTTTGAAGGTTTATAGCCTCATCCTATTTTCCTGCCGTATTTCTGTGCTTCCTGTGTATGGATGAAAACATGACTGGCCAGCCTCCTGTGCCTGCCTGCTGCCGTGCCTTCCCCCACCATGATGGACTCTGTCCTCCTGGAACCGTATGCCACAGTAGTTCTTTCTTCACTAAATTGCTTTTGTCAGAATGTGATATCACAGCAGCAGAAAACTTACAGACACATACGATGCTTCTTCATGCTTTCTAATGGCTGGAAACATTTCCCCTAATAGATGTGCCCCGTGCACTGTGGTGGTCTCTGGCAGTCAGTCAGCCCCTCATTCCTGTTCCTTTGCTGTGACAAGCAGGGCTGCCAGCCATGAACTTCCTCCCTCACGTTTCACTCCACACATGTGAGCTCACGTCTGAATGACCCAGAAGGGGAATTTCTGCATCACAGTGAATAGCTCCTGCTAGCTTTCTGCTCTGGAAGGGCTATCACTTTAAGCCCTTGCTAGGAGCAGGAAAGGGATATTGGCCAACCTGAGCTCTGCTCAGGCTGTGTGAGTCCCACTGGGTCACCACCAGCATCAGTGTGATAGCGAAGAAACACTAAAGCTGGAAATCTTTTCATTTGTTTAACTGCCTTCTCCTGGGAACTGTCTGTCCCCGTCCTTCCTCCACGTATCTCCAGTCTGAAGCTTTTTCCTTATAGAATTGTGGGTGTGAAGTTATCACTATGTTCTCCCTGAAGGGTGTTCTGCTGCTGTTCACTCCAGGCACTGAGCCAGAGGGGGCGCCACAGACAAGGTCTAGGGCTCTCTAATTGTCAGAAACGGCAGCTTATGGTGCCTGGGCACAGCTGGAGTGTGTGTGCGAAGCACATGGCCAGCACCACATCTGTCCTCCAGAGTAGCCGGAGTCCCTGCTGCTTCTAATTATTTGTTAAGAGAAAGAGAACAAAAACACCCACAGCATCATGGACCCAGATGAGGGTCACGTGAGCTGGGCAGGAAAGGCTGTATGCTGCTGTTTTCATTCCACAGGACGTCAGGCTTGCCAGCTAAGAAAAGGAGTGTACTTGTTCTCTTCTCTTCCCCCTTCCTCACCGTGCCTTCACTCCCCCCCCCCCCCCACCACTGTCTTCCTGCCACTCCTCTCACGTCTCCTCCTCTCTCCCATCCATCCACCCTCCCACTGACACACCACTTCATACTGACTAAAGGGTGGGCAAAGCTCTGTCCCTGAGGCCCTATGAAGTTCCTCCAGTCACTCCCCTCACTCTGCACACCAGGTCCTCTTTCGATTCAGAGCCAGTCTGTGGTTATAATGGGTGAGGCAGGGCTATGTTAGTCAGCCTCTACCACAGCCCTGTGATGAATGGGGTCTAATATCAAGGTGGTAGGGGCCTCCCATTGCCAGCTCTCCTGATCCCTTCTCTAGGTTTCTATTAACTACCAGTCAAGCACCAGCCTAGGGGTCGCCAGGAGCAAGTTGAAGGACCCTCTTAATTGACTCTGAGACCCGGGCTTTCCACGTGCCTGTGCAGATGGTCCTGGCCATCTGCTGTTTTGCTTCTTCACTCTGATTAAGGCCCACTGGGAAGAGGAAAGGGAGGAATGGATTTCCTGTTGCAAACTGTGAGTCCAGAAGGCAGCAGGAGCGCTGGGCTCACTCTCTTCTTGGCGTCTCAGCAGCCCCAGGTAAGAAGCATAAGGGTAAGGCCCTTCTCAGAGAGGTGAGGATCAGCCCTGAGGACCTCTTCTCTCAGCCCCCTTGCCTTGTCCCCAGCCCTGAGGCCAGCACTCTTCACTATAGTTAAGAGTTTGGGTCACCAATTGCCCCCTGACTTCTCCGCGTTTTAGTTCTCATGCCCATGCATTTCCCTGTATTAAACCTCTCCTGCTTAATATACCCAGCATGCTCTCTGTTTTTACAGAGTAGATCTCCACAAATAGACCATCTATAATAGTTCTTATTGTCCACTTGGCAGAATCTAGAGTCATTTAGGAGATGGGCCTCTGGGCATGT